>NC_062548.1:9530184-9830636 GCF_016906955.1 Phacochoerus africanus | reverse complement strand
AAAGAATTTTTTTTTATTATTTTTGAGTATCCGAATGGAAAATAATTGGGGGAGGTCTCTGGCAAGAGCCCTCAGGATATTGGAAGATGAAAATAAAGGACTTTGCAGGATGCCATTTTGCGGAAGAATCTATGTAACAAAAGAGCCTGTTTTCAAGGAACCTGATACACTGATGGGGCCAGGGAGGGTGACATGCACACGCAAAGTTAAAGAGCAGACATGGTGCAAGCACTGCTACCCAGTGGGGAAAAGTAGGCCAATGCCAAGTGGAGAGTGATGATGTTGACCGGATCCCCAGGGAATCCCTGGGGAATCCCTGGTGGAGGAGATGGACTTGGTCTGGTTTTGGGAAATGGGGGGGAGGGTAGGCACAGGGGATGGGGACATTTGATGGGGAAGGGAGTGGCAGGGACAGTGAGCATGAGCATCTGGGTGGGTGACAGGTGTTTAAAGAACCTTCTTTCCTTTTGGAGGAGGCTGCCCCCAGGGGAGAGTCATGCCTTGCACCGGTCCCTGGGGGTCTTCTCGAAGAGCCCTGGTGGCCAGTCCCGTGGATTGGCCCATGACAGGTCAGCGTGCCTTGAGCTTGTGGCTGTGTGTTTTGTAAAGATCCCTTTTGCCCGAGAGGTCTGCAAACTGACAGGATTTGGATTTTGTCCTGTGTGAAATGTGGAAAGTAAAAGCCAGGGACTCTTTTGGAATATTCTTTTTTTGTGTTTATTTATTATTTTTTTAAAAACTTTTTTTTTTACTTGCTTCTATATCAAAAGTGAAAAAGCATAGAACTCAACACAATTTTAAGAACGCTGGACCCCACATTTGGGTATCCTCGGGGGTACGTGTGTGGCTGTCATTGTCCAGTGCATAATGAAAAAAGAAAAAAAAAAAGCCAGGAACGAACATTTTTCACTGAAGGGCATGGTGGGATGGTGGGAGTTCTATTAGTTACATTCATTCAACCTCTCTGTGCAATTCTTCAATAAATTGGTCTGCATGCCGTAACCTCCTGCGAGCTGGTTTGCAGAAAGATTATCTAATGGGGGTAGTGGAGCCCAAACTTGCTGTCTCTCTCATTCTCTGTCATTTTCTCTCCCTCTCTCACGTGTCCACTGCTCACACACAGCAGCCGGAAATGACACATTGAAATGAGTCACCAGGGCGGCTGTGAGTCACCCTATGATTGGGGAAAGTTCTGTCCTGCTAGGTCATGTAGCCCCTTGCACGCCTGCTCCTAAATATATTGGAAAGATTGGAAACAACTCTGTCTCCCTTCAACCCTGCCCCTCCATCCCTTTGGTCCCTCAAGTGGGCTGAAGTTGAATAATCCTGGCAGGGGTCCTCCTCCATCAAGTGGAAAAACAAGGAAAAGAGAGGAGCAATGGGGTTCAGGCAGCCACCAGGTGGCAGTGTGGGGCCCCATCACGCTTGCCACCCCACAGGCAAGTGGCCGGGAGTCCTGAGATGCAACCACACAGACCACAAAGGAACACTATGAACAAGTTTAAATAATATGTCTTCTCCATAACCCTCTTTCTCTCTAACAAGCACACAAGGGCAAGGATATGATAAATATTCAAGCACACCCCTGGCATCCCACCCTCCCCACCGGGAGACTAGAGCTGAGATCCAGGCAGACACCTCACGTTTCTTCCTCTATTTCTGCAAAATGAAGTTTGTGGGAAGCAGAAGCCTGCTCCTCCGAGTAAACAAGTCACCTACACTCCAAAATAATACATACACACTGTTTCTGGGGAGGGAGCAGCCAGGGCCAGGTGGGTCGCACACCTTGGAGCTGGCGGGGGGAGGACGGACCTTGCCACCAAAGGGTGTTTCTTGCCTTGGCCTTGGGCCCGCCACCGCCAGCCCTCTCAGCAGTGGCAGACAGTGCAAGAGTGACGGCAACGTGACTGGAACGCAAATCATTTCTACCCAGCACACAGGGGCTCCTGTAAGCCTCGCGGTCCTATCCTGCCAGGGCCACAGTGGGATCCAGTCCGAAGACCCCAATGGGCAGAGCGATGGGCAGAAGCAGCTGTGCGAGTGGTTCTAGGAGTTCTGTGGTCTGTCTGCCAGCCCTTTGGGGAGACGTGCTTCCAAGGTCTCTCCTGGGACCTCCACTGGGGGAGTTTTCTCCAGTGTCCTCTCTCCCCTTCCTGGGGGAGCCTGAGGTCTAAGAGGCAGATTCGAAAGATTTACCATTATGAAAACAAGAGCAAATAGCTTCTTTTTCTCCAGCAAAATGACTTAAAGTGAAAATTCTCTCTGGAGATTCTTCTTCCTGGATATCTCCAGTTCTGTCCCATTCGAGGACTGCTTTTCCGTCCATGGTCAAGGCTCCATCACTTGGCCCATGAAAAGGACCGTTCCTGAGGGCAGAAGAATCAAGGGAGATGAGAATGGGGGTCGGGGTGGGGGATGGCACAGCTCACCCGATTCGGTGTTTATGGAGGACCTTGGAGATAGGGTGATGAGTGGGTGTCTGGAGGCACAGCTGCCCTAGTGACTAAGCTGGGACCGTGGCAGGGATGAAGCACTCCGTCTAGATAGAGGCCTCCCTCCGAGGAGCAGGAGGGGGAGTACAGTTACACTTCCTCGCCTTGTGTCCCCTTCGAGGAACTGAGGGCATCTATCCCTTCCGGACCGGTGCCCAAGCGGAGGAGATAGGGGTGCGGGCGGGGACCCCGGCTCACCTGTGGGGTTGTGCCGCACCACGAACAGGAAGGGCCTGTCCATGATGATCTCCTCGGGGGCCATGCGGGCTGAGACAATAATGGCTGGAAGAGAAAGGACAACGTCTTAGAGCAGAGGGACATTGGCTCTGGGGCCTGGATCGGTCACAGGTGATCCGGTGACACCAGCCCTGGGGAAGGGGAGTTAGGAGGCTGGGCTGTTTCCTGGATGTGAGCCCTAAAAGCCTGGTTTCCTCATGGAAGAGAACTGTCACCTACTCCCTGGCAGGCACGCTTAGCTAAACTTTGCCTTTAGGGCGTGTTGGGAGCAAGTTGCTGTTCTTTCATTGGCTACTCTGAGGGCAAGCTGACACCTCACATTCAGGGGTGCTCAGAGCCAGGGGGGAGGAAATGGGGGTCCAGGAAGAGGGGTGTGGTGTCTAGTGGGGATAGGGTGATGCTCTTGGCACCAGAAGCACTGCTCTGTGAGGAGAGGCCCGGGGGTCCAGGGCAGCAGAGTCTTCCCAGCTCACCCCGGGTCTGGGTGCCAGGCCACGGTCCCTTTGGGGAGCCTGACTCACCCGTAGAGGAGGATGCCACCGTGCCACTCTCATTCACCTCGATCTTCACCTTTTGCAGGGCCTGCGACACGTACAGAAGCTCTTGATCTGAAACAGAGGCGGGTACCGGAGCCCATCAGCCTTGGTTCTCAGGGAAAGCACCTCTGTCCCAAAGGGACCCCGCAGTCGACTGGGAGAAGAAAGTGAAAGGAAAACCTCTCACCTGAAAGACTTGAGAAGTCCGCCTGGTTAGGCCTAAACATATCCGTCATTCCCAAGTTCTCCAGGGGCCTCCTGAGGTCAACTTCACTCTCCAGGGAGAACCTGCAGACGTGGAGCAGGAAACAGCTCAAGCTCAGGCCACCTCTAGCCTCTGTGCCCATCAGGTATCCCCATCCCCGCAGCTGATGGGCTGATGGGAAGGTAGACAGGAGAGGCTTGTTTTTTCAAACCCACTTGCAAGGTCTCCTTGCTGGAGGCTTCTAATAATATTAATGAGCGTTATTCTGCCATCTCCCCACCCCCTCAAACCTATGACTAATTACTTGCCTCAAGTAAGGCAGTAGTTTCAGCACAATGGTTGTCAGTCTGGCTGGGGGAGGGGGGGTGGCGCAAGGGCAAATTCTCTTGCAAGGATGTTTAAACAAAAAAATCTGGTTGGGGAGATTGTGTTTCTGAGAGCTGAGCTGAAGAGGACTCCAGCAGCGAGGCTTTGGGGCGCTGGCTCTGCTTCCCATCAGGACAAGACTAATTACTTTGATTTCGAAAGAGAGAGCGAGAGCGCAAGAGCACGCTAACCAACTAAATTATCCTCTTTTCCTAAGCCTAGCATTATGGCATCTGGAAATTTGGAGGAAGCGTGGTGGGAGTCTTTCCCACAATTCTGGAATTACCCAGCCTTAGCCTCCTGCACCTCTTTGCTTCTGCAGAAGGATTTTAAAAATCTGTTTTGTGGGAAGCCGGCTAGAAGCTGTAGTTCGGGCTGCTTCCTCTGCAGACAGGATTTCTTTTGTCTCCATTGTTTGGATGTTGACTTGAGAAGATGGGGGTGGGAGTGAGGGGCTTTCACACAAGGGTGTAGGCCAGCCGGTCCCCCCCCCCCCCCGCCCCATCATCTCCCTGGCTCTTCCTTTGGTTAGCTTTTGCTGGGTACTCAGAGGGTGGTAAATGTGGGGCACAGTCTAGAAAAGCTTCCCCCTGCCCTCTGGCACAAGAGGGCTGATGAGAGGAATCCTAACCCAATCCAGGCTATAGTGTTTCCCATCAGCCTCCCACACTCATCCCTGCCCTGCAAACACCAGGTTTGGGAAACTCTGTGTGGGGGTGGCACTTGCAGGAAGCCAGAGGGGGTGGTTCGACAGAGGGGGCTTGGCAAGGGGCAGCTTACTTGGGCAGAACCAGGAGGCGGGTGAGTCTGGTCATATTCCCTTTCCACTGGCTGATGAGCTGAGCGTCCAGAATGCTGGTGAGGGTGGAGAGAGGCACCTCTTTTTCGTAGGGGGCGGCAATGAACATGCTCAGAGTGTTGCCGTGGTAGGGCAATTCCAGGATGTCGTAGTAATGGCCGTCGGGGGTGGAAAACTCAGCTGGGGAGACACCAAGATGGCGCGTTGGCAATGGCTCCAGCACTGGCTTTTCAACTCGTCTTCCTGTCCCATCTGCTCTGTCTGGATGCCAGCTCTCCTTCCTGACTTTGGAGGTTCCCCCATCCCACTGGGAATGTTTTTCTTCCCATTTCCCTTCTCTTCTGCCTATTCAGTGTCTTCCGGCCTCTCTGTCTCTTGTTGGCTTTCTTTACCTGCTCAGCCTTCTCCCCAGTGCCCAGCTTCTAATTCATCCAGTCACCATTAACTTAATCTCGGCTTCTATATGGCCCTTCTCCACAAGGCTTTGTGAACCCAGGGTTGTCACACGAGAACCACAGGAAGATGAGAGATGGGATCTAGTGATCAAATGTATGTGAGGGTGTTTCTGAGTTTCGGCTTCATCTTGCACACGCTAAATCTACCTTCTGCTGCTCCATTGACCCCAGTGTCTCCTACCTGGGAAGTCTTTGTCAAGGCTAGGGTGTATTCTAGGGTTTCTCTTCCCTTAGAGGGGACCCCACCAGGGATGCAATAGCCATGGAGCTTGGGGAAGGAGGGCATCTTGCACTTACTGTAGTTGAACTTGTTGGTCTGAGCCATCATGGGCACAGAGACGGTGCTGCCATCGGACTTGTGGAAGAGGCGGTGGTGAGTGCTTTTCTCTGGGAAGGGCATTTTCCACTGGCCGTTGAAGTAGAGGGCATTCACCAGCACCAGGCGCGTCAGCTGGTCCACAGCCCCTTGGCCAAGTAAGTCATTGATCATGCCTATGGGCAAGGGAGGTGGTCAGGAACTAGATAGATTTTTTTTTTTGTCTTTTGTCTTTGTTGTTGTTGTTGTTGTTGCTATTTCTTGGGCCGCTCCCGCGGCATATGGAGGTTCCCAGGCTAGGGGTTGAATCGGAGCTGTAGCCACCGGCCTACGCCAGAGCCACAGCAACGCGGGATCCGAGCCGCGTCTGCAACCTACACCACAGCTCATGGCAACGCCGGATCGTTAACCCACTGAGCAAGGGCAGGGACCGAACCCGCAACCTCATTGTTCCTAGTCAGATTCATTAACCACTGCGCCACGACGGGAACTCCTAGATAGATTTTTAATCCTAGACAGTTCCTTCAGTTTCCCAGTCCTCAGATGGATGGGTGTCAGAAGGGATCCGGTTGCAAGACAGATTGGGTAAGGTGTGGTGTATCACTCTAGCGGCTTGCAACCTGGTCCATCTTCCTAAGTCTCAGAAAACTTTCCAGCTCCCACTTTCTTTCTCCCCCTTCCTTCCTCCCTTCCTTCCTCTCTCTCTCTCTCCCTTTCTTTCTTTCCCTGCACCCATAGCATGCAGACGTTCCTGGGCCAGGGATCAAACACATGCCCCAGCAGTGGCCCAAACCACAGTAGTGGCAATGCCAGATCCTTAACCCACTGCACCACCAGGGAACTCCTCAGTACACTTTCCTGGCCCTGGGATTCTGTCCAAGATCAGACTGGAAACGTTAAGCCTCCCCTTAGTTCCAGGACTCCCTAAGCCTCAGTCCTGAAGGGCTGTGCGCTCCATGTCACGGTTATTGCTGTTCTTATGTCTCACAAGGCTTTTATTATTTTTTATTTTTTTGTCTTTTTGCCTTTTCTAGGGCCACTCCCACAGCATATGGAGGTTCCCAGGCTAGGGGTCGAATTGGAGCTGTAGCCACTGGCCTACACCAGAGCCACAGCAATGCTGGATCCTTAACCCACTGAGCAAGGCCAGGGATCGAACCCGCAACCTCATGTTCCTAGTCGGATTCGTTAACCACTGGGCCACGATGGGAACTCCATCTTACATCTCACAAGGCTTTTGAAGGATGCCTTTAGAGTTGGTTCACGGGAGAGCCAAATTACCGAAAAACACAGTGCTTTTACCTCCTGTCTATGGAGAAGAGGATGCTGGAAGGAGAGGGTGGGGGTACTTGGGACTTGTTTCCAAATCCCCTTTCTCTGCAGGCCCTTGGCACTGGCCTCCTTTCCCTGCCTGCTCACCTTTTGTGTGTCTCTTCACCCAGTCGTTGACGATAAACCTGGCTCTGTCCATCTCTGAAAAGTCCACCTGCTTGACCGTGGTCCGGAACAGCCTGAAGAAGTAGGGCATGAAACCCTGGACCAGCTTCAGATCCCGCTGCACGAAGATGGCATCGGCCGTGCTGATCTCATCTTTGTTCCACGGCCCCATGAGCTCCTTGTACAGTTGACGGAGGGCAGGGGCCATGCCCTTCTCTGGGCCCAAACAGGAAGAAAAGGACACCTTAAGCTCATCTGGAACCCAAGTCTCCCATTGGGTCCGTCTTCCCCCAACCCACATGGATAGGGCTCTTCTGTTGAGGATTTCATTCCAAACCTGAATCTTCCCTGCATCTCCCTCTTTTCCTCAAAAATCTCAGGTCCTGACCCTTTCTTTGGTTTGGACTATTTTTCTCTGTCTTTTAAGTTATAAACCCTAGTTTTTTCTTTTAATAATGATAATAGCGATGGGAGCCATGTCACATGCATAATTCTGGTTAATCCTCACAATAGCCCCGTGTGAGAGGTACTTTTATTGTCCCCATTTTGCAGATGAGGAAACTCAGGTTCAGAGGGGTTAAGTTCACACAGTTCAGGGGTGGGGAGACCGGGCTCTTTTACACCAGATCCACTGGTGACCCGGCCCAAAGCCAAGTGACGGCGGAATGTGGAGGGAAGAAGATGTGGTGGTCCCAGTGACTAAGCTGGGTCAGCCCTTCTGGTGGGTTACGCCCCTGTCCTGGGAGGACTGCTGGAGTGCCCGCCCCCCATTCTGCCCCATCGCTCACCCTCAATCTTGAACTGCATGGCCTCTTGGATCTGCTGCTGGGTGTCTCCCGCCGTGGTCAGCTGCAACATGGCCAGGACGGAGGCCACCCCATAGGGTGAGAAAACCACGTTGCGGTCCTTGGAGGCCTGTACCACCTGCCGAAACACCTTCACTCCAAAGTCTGTGGCCAGGCGGGCTGCCGGAGACTGGTGATGGGAGGAGGCAGAGCCTTCGGCAAAGACAAGGGCCAGGCCCATCGCTAGGCAGGCAAACACCAGCGACATCCGCATCCTAGAGCAAGAGGAAAAGGATCAGATGAGGGAACGGTTCTGGAAGAATGGTGAGTGGGGAGGACTGATGGCACCCCAGCCACGGGCCAGGCTCCCCGCATGTGCCGCTGGCAGGTGATAAGTGAATACAAGGTCCAGGTTCATTAACAAACCTTGATGGGATCAGATCCTAAGCCTTTTCTCCTCTGCCTCAGCTCCAGGGAGACTGTTTTGTTTTGTTTTGTTTTGGTTGCACAGGTGGCATGTGGAAGTTCCTGGGCCAGGGATCAAACCTATGCCATAGCAGTCACCCAAGCCACTGCAGTGACAACGCCAGATC
Source organism: Phacochoerus africanus (assembly GCF_016906955.1). Classification (NCBI taxonomy): domain Eukaryota; kingdom Metazoa; phylum Chordata; class Mammalia; order Artiodactyla; family Suidae; genus Phacochoerus; species Phacochoerus africanus. Next base: position 9,822,415 of record NC_062548.1, on the reverse strand, counting down.
CTTAACCTGCTGTGCCACAGGAGAACTCCCCCAGGGAGACTTACATGCCTTTTTCAAGTGTGGGACTCTTGGAACCCACTGGCACCACCCTCCAGAAAATCTCCTTTCCAGGAGGCTGAAAGGCTGAATTCTAATAACATCTTGCATTCGCATGCTGCGTTTTAATTCCCTTCTAAGGCTTTCATGTTGTTTCATTCAAGTTGGCAGGCATGAAAAACCCCTTCCCGAGGAGGGAAAGGGGTGGGTCTTGGTGGAGAGGGTCAGAGAGTGGAGGCCCTTGTTTCTGGGTGGTGGGATCGTTGGTGGGGCCACCTTCACCACCTCCCCTGTGATCATGCTACGACAGGGTCAACGCAGGGCTGCAGGGGGAACCAGAAAGAGGAACATTGCGGGTCGCGGGCCAGATTCTGCAGAGGGGTGTTCTCCGCTGTAGCCCAAGGTCTGAGATGAAGGAGTGTGCTTTTCTCTTACCTGAAAGTCTCAAGGTGCCTTGTAACTGGCTGGCGACTCGATCCTCTTGCTGCCTCTTGCTGACGGCGATTCCTCTGCGGGCCGGGGGGTGTGGCTCCCTTGACAGTGTTCTTGACTCTGCAGCCAGAAGCAGTTGTGTTCCTGTGCAGACTGCTGCCTCCCTTTATACCCGATGTGGGCCGGAAATAGATTAACTCATGGTTTGGCCCCACCTACTTTCTGGCTCTGGAAGTTGGTCTGAACATCAGCCCAGGGGAGGGGGGGGGCTTGTTGGGACTCACTGAGGCGTGTGTGTGTGTGTGTGTGTGTGTGTGTGTGTGTGTGTGTGTGTGTGTGTGTGTGTGTGTGCGTGCAGCCCTGCGTGTGTACGTGAGGGAGAGGGCTCCAGAACAATTGAGCAAACACCCTTGACTTTGCCACCCTTCGCTGCTGGATGTTATGTTAGCCTTGACCCCTGGCGGAGCCAGAGGACCAAAAACACCCAGTGTGCACCTTCCCAGGCTGGGCCCTGGGAAACAGTTTACACTTCCTCCTTTTCCTTTGGAGAAACAAGTCCCTGCAAAGTTATCAAAGAAGCTAAAAGAGCCTGCAAATTTTATCTGCCAGCCCCGTGCACTGGCTGAATTGGGAAGCATGTCCCACCCTCCTCTTGGCCGCATCCCAGCAGCCAGAGGGCACGGAGCGTGCCATGTGATTGTCTGGGCTTTGACTGTCTAGGACATGAGCCTGGCAGAGGGTTCCCTCCCGTCTTTCCTGCCAAGCGCCCGCCACCGGTGGGTGATTCGCAGCTGACTCCCCCACGTGTCCAGACTTTGGTGGCGCCCCCAGGGCTCTCCTTTGTGTCAACGGCCCTGTCTGGCTGGGGTTTGAGGTGTGCTGGGTGGGGTGCTGGGTCACCAAAGTAAAGGAGTCAAGCCTGGGCAGGGAAGTAGGAGCCCAACGTGTAGGTTTGATTTCTCTAAGCTTCTCTAAGCTGCCTGCTGTGACTGGAGACAATTATGCCTTCGGCTTTTCCTCCAGACACAGCTGTTTGGAGGGCTGGAGCGGCAGGAGGCAGTGGGATCCAAGTAAGGGTGTCAATTCCCAGTGGGTCTGCTGGGTGTGCTTTTGGGCTCTGGGGTTCGGGGCGGAGAAGAGGCCAAAGACTTGTAGACATGGTGGACTTTGGCCAGAGGGGAGTGTGTAGGTGCATTTAGGGATCTGGTGGGATCAGGTACTCTTGGCTGTGTGGCCTAATGTTCTGGACAGAGGAGGTCCTGGGGCGGGGGCGGGGGTGCCCTTGACCTGGGGGGCCACATCATCATATGCTTTGTGTAGGTGGTGGGATTCATGGAGAGTCTCCATGGAGACAGCCAGTAGCAGAACCACAGGAAGTTTAAGTGGGTGGAAGTGTGGGGATGTTTGTTTTGGATTTTTTCAGTAAACAGATACCAAGGGCAACCACAGCTGTACGGCTTTCCCTCTTTCATTCTGCCTCTGCCTCTGCCTGTTTTCTCGTTGCCCCTGGGAGCCAGGTGGGGATGTGGGGTGGCAGGGAGAGAAGGGGAAACCTCAGATGGAAAGTTGGGATCACAGACAAGACTGTTTCTTTGTAGCTGCTTCTTGTTTATGTCAGTTTCCTTTTCTTGGTCTGGTTTGGAGTCCCTGAGACAGTGGTTAGCCATGACAAGGATGCAGCTACCTCAGATGGCGAGGGCAGAAGTCCAATCCCCAAGCCATTGCCTAGCCCCAGAAAGGCGCCCAGTGCCTTGCCTCCCCGCTTAGGGGCCAGCGGGGGACAGGGACCTGAAGTCGGGGTGGGGAACACCAAGCCCCAAGTTGGAAGAGGGGTGGGTCGAGGGGTGGCTGGACCTGCCCTCCAAGCGCCTGGCCCCCCAGCCTCTTCAGCCACTTCGGCTGAGCCTCCTCCCCTCCTCCGTGGTCTATTCCAGAAGCCTTGTCTCTCTCCTCGCCAGACCGCAACTATAAACTCCCCTGCTGTTTTTCTGGGACCACCTGGGCTGGGACAGTGACCACTTCTGTCTCCACCTCTGGACCTGAATGATCCTGATGCCATTGCAGAAAAACCACTTCCAGAGTTCCCTGGTGGCTCAGTGGGTTAAGGGTCAAGTGTTGTCACTGCTGCAGCGCAGGTTTGATCCCTGGCCCAAGAATTGCTGCGGGCCAGGGGCACAGCCAAGACAAAAACAAAAACAAACACCCCCCCCCCAAAAAAAAACCAGAAAAGCCACTCTTGGAGTTCCCGTCGTGGCCCAGTGGTTAATAAATCCGACTAGGAACCATGAGGTTGCGGGTTCAATCCCTGACCTTGCTCAGGGTTAAGGATCCAGCGTTGCTGTGAGTTGTGGTGTAGGTCGCAGACGCGGTTCTTATCTGGCGTTGCTGCGGCTCTGGCGTAGGCCCATGGCTACAGCTCCGATTGGACTTCTAGCCTGGGAACCTCCGTATGCCGTAGGAGCGGCCCTAGGAAAAGGCAAAAAAGCAAAAAAAAAAAAAGCCACTCCATTTCCAGGCACAGGAGTGCCTGGGAGCAGCCCTATGTGCTTGGGGGCTGGGGTGGGGAGCACTTTACTTTGGAAACAGAAAGGGCCGTCTTACTAAGGGGTCTCTTCCCCAGGGAGACTTGAAGGTGTCTGGTGGGTGTGAATTGGAAACTGAGGCAAAGCCTGGTTTTCTGGGTCCTACAATGGGTTTTCTGAGTCTCCCTTTGACTTCCTGCTGAGCTGGGGCCTCAGATGATCTAAACCCAGACTTGACCATGGCCTGGCTTCTCCTCTCTGTGAAATGGCCTTGCCTCCACCTGGCCGGCCCCCGGGAGACCTTGTCCACACCAGATGCAGCCTGATCTCCTGCTGCCCCAAAGCAGAGCTCCCTGTAATGTCCTCAGAATCTAGCTTGACTCAGGAGGGTGTCATTTTCCTTGTTCCCCTGTACCCCAAACACTGCCTTGATCTCATCAGCTCTTTCAAACCTTGGCTCTTTTGTAAGGGGTCAAAAGTCCCCACTGTTGAAATAACTGCATCTGACTCCCAGAGGGTCAGAGATAAGAGGATGAGTTAATAGGGCTGTGGATTTCTGGGGGAAGTTCCAGTTCTAGCCAACTGGGAAACAGGCTTCCATCTGCCCCTCAGCAGGTGGTTCGTGTGGAGTCCAGAGTCACGCTTTCCATGACTGGCCCCCCCCGCCCGTCCCCACCCCAGTAGCCCTGGTTCAGTTTGGGCCTCAGCTGCCCTCTCTGCTCCCTCTCCATGCTTCCCCTCTGCTCTGAGAGCACCGGGGACTCACCCTCTTTTTCGCTTTCCCTTTCTCCCTCGGGGACTCCTTCTTCCCATCTCTTCTCAACTCTCCATCTTCCGGGAACCTCCGCCCCCTCCCTCCCGTCTCCTCTCCCCTGGCCATGTGAGATCTCTCTTTCTTCCACTCTCTGTGACTCAATCCCTCTTTCCTTCTCCTCTCCTTGTGCTGAATCCCTTTTACAGTCAAACCCTCTGTTCCAGGCCTTCCTGTGGGAAGGAGAGGCTGCCTCCTATCAGTTACATAGGCTCCCTGGAATGTTGGAACCAGTGGCCCTCTGATTCTTGGTGATTTCACTGGGAGAGCTGGGGGTGGCAGGCGGCTGGGGTCCCACTAACTCACAGCCCTATTTCTGGCCTGGTGGCTTTCCAAACAGCACAGTGCCCAAAATAGCCTCTGTTTGGGTTCGGCTCTCGGCCCCCCTCCTAGGAGTGAGTTGAGGCGAGTCAGCTTCTTCTCACTGAAGATCGCGGCCCTGGGCCAGCCCCACAGACTCCTCTCAGCCTGTCCTGTTCGGGGTCCTTCCTCACACTGGCCTTGAGCCTGACTTCCCCCTAAGGCCTCTGCCAGCCCCTCTCCTCTCCACCAGGCCCAGCTCCCACCAGCCCTCTTGCTTTCCATTCCCGTCAGGGTAAAACCTGCCTGCACCAATGTGGTATGATTTCTTCTCCAACTAAGTCATAGGCTCTCAGAGCAGGAGTGCTCTCAGAACCATTTAGTCCAGGCCTTTGAATTTGCAGGTGAGAGACCGGAGGCTCAGAGAGGCTATGTGTTGTGTTTGAGGCCACACAGCCATGCACCATGAATGGGAGAACAGTGTTCACTGACCCAGCCTGGTCAGGGGTCTGACACTTAGCTAGTTATGTGTCTCTAGGTAAAGCTTAACTTTGTGGGCCTCGGTTTTTGTATGTATAGGTAGGTATGTAGATAGGCATTTATAATTAGACGGGTATGGACTCCCCCCTTCAGGGTTGTTATGAGGATTAAATGAGATATTTTAAGTGTCTGGCATATTCCTAGCTCTCACTACGTGGCAACCACTCCTGGCAGGGGCAGACCCAGGACAGGAACCCAGACAACTGCAGCCGTTAATTTTTGTGTGTGTGTGTCTTTTTTTCTTTTCCTAGAGCCACACCCGCAGCATACGGAGGTCCCCAGGCTAGGGGTCTTATCAGAGCTGCAGCTGCCGGCCTACACCACAGCCACAACAATGCGGAAGCCGGGCCGCGTCTGTGACCTGCACCACCGCTCAGGGCAACGCCAGATCCTTAACCCACTGAACGAGGCCAGGGATCGAACTTGCGTCCTCATGGACGCTAGTCAGATTCCTTTCCACTGAGCCACGATGGGAACTCCTCAAGCTGTTAATTTTGATGCAAGGCAAGCACCTTGTTGTTGGCGTTCCTGCCGACTTGTTCGGTGATGAGCAGAGTGGAATAAGTATCTGGGGAAGTGGACTGGCTGGCTACGCAAGTGAGTGGCTGCCAGCTCCTCTGTCCATTTCTGGCCAGATCTTCTCAATGTCACCGGTCCTGATGTTCCACTCCTGGCCGACTCTGCAAGCTTTAGAGCCAGAAAAAAAATATCCTGTCTAAGCTGTGGGGGGTCACATGTGGACCCCGCTCCCATTCAACACATATTTCGAACCTTCTAGCATAGGGTTGTCTCATCAGCAGGTAAAGTTGGGCGGAGTTTGATCTCCTTTTCTAGACTTGACCCTTTGAACCCCCTCTCTGCTGCCCTCAGCCCCCATCTCTTACCGATTCCCCTGGAACACCCCAGACGGCTTTAGCCATTTTGAGGCACATCCCCCTGACTTAGAGTCATTTCTGTGCTTATCCTTCAATTTACTGTGGGCATCGCCATGTCTCCGTTACCTATATTTCTTGGGGGGATGTGGGAGGCAGTATCCCCTTGGGGGGGGGCCTTTTATAATGGGGGTTTTCAGTGAGCATTGGAGGCCCTGCGGGGCCCCCTCAGGCAAGAATGAGCCTGTTCTCTTGGGAAAAAAGCGGCAGAGGGAGCGAATGGGGCCCATTGTGACCACAAGGGGAAGTCATGGGCAGATGGGGTGCGATTTCTGGGGTGGGTGTGACTGCAGAGCCTGCCGGTGGCCGTCAGAGTGAGGCAGGGCAGGCCTGCGAGTCCCCCTCCCCCTGGGCCACCCCAGGCAGGTCCTGACCCTCCTTCGACTTCTCTCACCCGTGTATGTGGATGGTTTAACTCTGATTCATTTCTTTCCTCTTTACCAGAACTAGTTCCTCATTCCTTTCGGTCCTGAATCTTCCTGTACCACTTTCTCTGGACACATCCTGTTTCATTTCATCCTGGCTGTTGTGTGAATCTTCCCCAAAATGGCCAAACAGTTGCTTTTTTTTTTTTTTTTTTGCTTTTTTAGGGCTGCACCCTCGGCATATGAAATTTCCCAGGCCAGGGGTGTACATGGAGCTGTAGCTGCTGGCTTACACCACAGCCACAGCAATGTGGGATCTGAGCCGTGTCTGTGACCTACACCACAGCTCATGGCAACGCCGATCCTTAACCCACTGAGTGAGGCCAGGGATCGAACCCCGAATCCTCATGGATACTAGCCGGATTCGCTTCCGCTGTGCCGCCATGGCAACTCCAACCAGTTATCAACATTGACGCTGGATGATGCGATTCACAGAAACATAAGCTTCTCCCTTCCCTGAAGGCACAAACGTCCTGGGCCAGAAGATTAACGTGCATGCAGGGATTAGATAAAAAACGGGTCTCTCTATCCGTCTCCATCTCTGGGCTGCAACCCTTTCTGCCTGGGGCATCCCTTCTCCATCTCTCCATCTTGCTCTCCCCAGGAGCTTTCATGTTACGGGCTGGCTCTGTCTGCATCCTCCTCCCAGGTTCTCGAAGTTGATGTTCCTGCTTCAGTCCAGATCCTGGCTCAGGACCCAACCAGTTTACTGAATTGGACAGATGCCCAGAGAGATGTTGACCCTGGGTCAGTGGGGACCTGTGGGTGGCAGGGGTCCCAGGAATGAAGGAGCCTGGTGATGCAGCGCAGATGGAATTTGCCGCTGGGGAGCCAGGGACGTCGCGAGTCACTGACCATTCCTTCCCCCTACTTCCTTGCCATATGGAAGCCAGCCTTCCCTGCATGTCTCTTTATCTGAGTCACCCTGGGCTGCCTCCGCTGGCTGGGTGAGCAGGAAGGCTGCTGACTCGCTTGGATCCACGGGGGGGCGGCCAGGACCCTGTCTGTGCCCCTCCATGTCGTTTGGTGGCTGTAAGGGCTGGGGGGAGTCGGGGGCAGTGTGGAAGGAAAGGGGGCAGGAGGACTGAGCCTGGTCAGGGGTGTCACGGGACAGCCGTCTTCCCCTCAGCCTCCAGCTCGGCTCTTCACGAAGGAGTCTTCTGGATTTCTCCTGGGATGGATTTGATATGATGTTCAGAGCTGTCTTCAAGGACCTTGAGCTGCAGTCAATGTCCCAAACAGCATCCTCTACTCCCTCCAGGCTGGAGGCCTCACAGAGGCCCTTTCCCAACTCTGCCCACACCCACTTCTGGATTCCTGCTTTCCCGTGGCCACTCTCTTCTCTGGAGCACCCCGCTCCTCCCTGACACCGCTCCTGTCCCTTGCGTCATCCTCAGAGTCCTGCTTTTTCTCTTCCAGATCCCCATTGCCGCCTCCTCCTGACCTCTGAGAGTCCCACCTGATTAGGAAAAGCACCCAAGGAGACTCACCACCACCAGAGGGGTCCCCTTGCCTTTTTTGCTAAGTACAGCCAAGCCTCTGGATTCGCATCCACGATTCGATCAACCAATCATATCTGCAGTTGGTTGAATCCCCTTAGGCAGAGTCCGCAGGTATGGAACCCACAGATACGGAGCACCTAGTGTACCCTGCCGTTTTATAAGGGTCCAGAGTGTCTGCAGATTTTGGCATCTTCGGGTGTTGGAACCACCGACAAGGGAGGACCATTATTCAGTCAGACCTGCTTACTGATCCGCATGTGCTTGCTCTCAGCACATCAGGGTTCTCCAGTGGTCATCACGGCGACCAGACAGTCTGGCTCCAGTTCTCCCCTTGGTCATGAGCAAATCTTTTTCCTTTCCTAGTGCTTCAGTCTCCCTAGAGAGACGCTGTGAGTCTGAATAAGATGCTTCTGCTGAAAAAGGCAGATGTGGCCTGGGGACCAGCGGGAGACTCTAGCAACTTCTTTTGAGACAAGCTGAGACCTAAACCTGGAACTCTTTGCACCTGACAAAAGTCTCCTAGAGCAACAAAATACAAAGAAACTCTAAGGGACTAAAAATAACTGTGCATGCGCAGTTGGGGCAAATTATGGACAATAAAATACAAAGAGACCAAAACCCGTCTACCACTTCTGAGGAATCGGGCACAAAAGCTGGGTGTCGGGAGCACAAGTGGAGCACCCTGCACACGGCACCACCCTGGGGGAGGGCAGACCTCCCCAGCCACCCCTCAGGCCTGACCTCTGGACCTGCCGCTCCCCTCACTCCATAGAAGGAACCAGCTCACCACCCCGTGAGAGAGTGAGGAAGGGTCACTTCTTTGCACGCCCGCTTCTTACAGCAGGGGCCCCAAGAAAGACTTGCCTGAATTTCTTCTCTGTCTTCTTACCAATTTCCGTTAAGGAAGGCCAAGAATCCTGGTCAGTAATACTGTTACTCCCCACAGCCTTACTTTACTCTTCTGCAAAATGGGGAGAATGATGCCATTTCCATAACTATCTTGTTAGGCGTTCAAAAAATGATGTGAGTGAACCAACAGACTGGTGGTGTAGACCAGCAGCCACAGCTCCGATTCAGCCCCTAGCCTGCGAACCTCCATGTGCTGTGGCCCTAAAAAGACCAAAGAAAAAGAAAGAAAGAAAGAAAAGCCTGATTGTATCCATCCATAGGAAGAAAGCAGTCAGTAGCTTTCAGTTGACTTTAAAAATTGTGTTTGGGAGTTCCCACTGTGGCTTCGTGGGTTAAGAACCTGACTAGTGTCCATGAGGATGCGGGCTCCATTCCTGGCCTCGCTCAGTGGGTTAAGGATCCGGCGTTGCTGCCAACTGCGCTCTGCTTGGATCTGGTGTTGCTGCGATTATGGCGTAGGCTGGCAGCTGCAGCTCTGATTTGACCCCTGGCCCAAGAACTTTCATATGCTGCGGATGAGGCTCTAAAAAATAGACCAAAAAATTTTGTGTGTGTGCGTGTGTGTCCTCTCTTGAGCCCCATGGTTTTCTGAGGGTTGCGATCAGGACTCTTAACTAATGAGGTCCTCAGGGGAGGAACCCCAGAAGCTCAGCAGATGGGGCCAGGGCACTGGAACAAGGACGGCGCTGGCAGGGCAGGACCAGGCTCCCTGTGGATGCTTGAAAAAGATGACATTACCATGTTAAGAAATTCGATCTAAAGCAGATGCTCAGAGCTGGCAATGCCTGTTGTCCCTCCTATTCCCTAGACCTAGAATTATTATAACACGGCTTCCTCCTGAGTTCTTTGCCTGGGGGGACTTGGCTGTGCCCCCCGCTCCCATCTGTGTCAGGAGCTAACAGGGCTGTGTGAGTAAAGGCTGATGCAGGCAGAACGAGTAACTGTTATTCACATCACAGCTCTGCCTCGAGGGGCTGGGCTGTTGGAGCGAGCGGAGCTGAGGTGGCAGATAGGAGGTGGCCCAGACCTGACAGAGGCTCCGGGGCCCCTTCTGCTGCACGGGCAGGTGGACCTGGGCTGCGTGTAACACCCAGGAATCAGACTTGGACTCTTTCCTGGAACTGGCGTGTGGGCTAAGGTCTGGGTCAGGAGAGGGGACGCAAGAGCCCCCCCACTGGAAGGGCCATGGGCAGGGGAGTCGACACAGATGGGGCATCACTGCCTGTCACCCCCTGCCCTGAAACCACATCGGAAATTAGCCTCCATCTGGGCTTGACCGTGTCGGTTCCTTGCCCTCCTTAGAGCCAGGAGGGTTTGCACCCAATCCAGGGGACTGATTTGGGAGTAGGACGTCCAAGGCTAGAGAGTCTGTCCTCATCTTGTGGAACCTCCTCACGTGTCCGCCTCAGGCTTGCTCCCTGGGCTTCACTGCCACTGTGGGGGAGGGCCTGCCCGCCCACAGTGGACATGCTGCCCATGGTGGACACGCCACCCACTGTGGACCCACCACCCACAGTGGACACACCTCCCATGGTGGACCTACCACCACGGTGGACACACCTCCCACGATGGACACACCACAAACAGTGGACACACCTCCCATGGTGGACACGCCACCCACGGTGGACACGCCTCCCATGGTGGACACACCACAGGCCCCGCAGAAGAAGCCTGAGGCCCTGACCAAGGGAGAACATCAGCTTCCCACTTCCTGCCTTGGCCTTTTGCTGTCCTCAGCCCCGTCCCCTCCACGAATGGCCGAGACCCTGGCTGGTGGCCAGCCCTGTCTGGACAGGAGGAAACCAGGATATGAGGAATGACTGTGGCGGGAGCACCGTAGAACATTGAGTCCCCAAGAGCAGAAATTCCACCGGAAAGAAAACAATGCACAGGGGGCAGAGTCACCTTCCAGGGAGCAAGGGGGCAAGGCAAGGGCCAGGGCCTTCCTGCCCCAAGCAGGTAAACAACCCTGGGGAAACCCCAGCATGAACTCTCTTCCAAGTGTGGGCGCTGGAGTGCAAGGCCGGAGGTCTGGGTCCCACTTTGGAGGGCCTGGGAGAAATGGTTGCCGTCCCCTCTAATGGCCTTCTTTTATTTCCTTTTTTTCTTTTGTTGTCTTTTTAGGGCTGCACCTTCGATATGGAGGTTGCCAGGCCAGGGGTCGAATCCGACCTGTAGCCGCTGGTCTACGCCGCAGCCGCAGCCACAGCCACGCGGGATCTGAGGTGCATCTGCGACCTACACCACAGCTCAGGGCAACACCAGATCCTTAACCTACTGAGCGAGGCTTGGGATTGAACCTGAGTCCTCATGGATGCTAGTCGGGTTCGTTTCCACTGAGCCAGGAGGAGAATGCCTCTGTCCTTCGTAGGGAGATGGGCTCCTGCAGGGGGAAAGCAGAGGATGCCAGGAGAACCAATAGATCATCTGGCACAGAAGCCCAGCCATGCTGAGGCTGGGATGGCTGCAGCCCCTGACGGACAGCTGGCTGCTGGAAACCAAGTCAGACAACTCAGGGTCTTTGGGCAGGATTTGCAGAAGCTGGAGCCTCCAGGAGTTTTATTAGAAATGAGTGAGGTCATGGCCTGTTCAGGGTGGAGGCCCGCCCCAACCCCCGACTGTGTGCAGGGCGAGAGGGGTAAGTTGCTTCCTCTTTCAGGGACCAGACCCCTCAGGCCTTTACAAAGAGCAAGAGTGTGGCAAATCCCAGAACTGGAAAAGAAGGCTACATTTGGAAGGAGCAGAAGGAAGCACCTCCCACCTCCCCCAACAGGGTTGTGGGGCTGCTCCCATCCCCGTCCCAGACTCCCTTGCCAGTAAGCCTGGAGGAAGGATGGATGCTGAGCTCACAAACCCTTCCACCAAACAGCCTGGATTTGCCGTTACTGCTGTTAATGTGTTTAGACGGCCTGTGATCTGCACATCCATCCTTCCTAGGGTGCTGGGGTCCGTGTGCCTGTTCTTTAGCGTTTTAGGAGAGGTCCTTTCCCCACACTGCAGCAGTGAGGAGGGCTGAGGTGCTGAGTGGTGGCTGTCTGCCCGGCCCTGTTTGACACTTATTACCCTGGCTCATTCTCCTGCTGCTCAGAGTTGGGACGCGGCAATGTCCCCACTCTACCCACGACGACACCAGTACCCAGATGTGTTAGGTGCCTTGCTCGAAGTGACTCAGCTAACACCAGGAGCTGCCTCCTGTGCCCCCAGCTCTTACCCAGCCTCCCTTCTGTTTTTCAGTGCCTCACCTGTCCCCCTACCTGTCCCCTTCAAAATCTGTCCCCCTAACTGCCCAGCCCAGAAAAGGTCCCTCCCTCACTGCACCTCCCACTGCCCCCTTCCTGTTACCTTTGACTCCTTCCTTTAAAACTCTTATGATCCTGCTCTCACCCCCTTTCTCCTCCAAGATCTGCTGCTAAGCAAGGAACAGATTCCAGCTCAGGTCTTTTTTTTTTTTTTTTTTCCCATTTCTTTTTAGGGCCTCAGCGGCAGCATATGGAAGTCCCCAGGTTAGGGGTCAAACCAGAGCTGCAGCTGCCAACTACACCACCGCCATGGCAATGCCAGATCTGAGCCGCATCTTTGACCTGTGCCACAGCTCATGGCAACGCTGGATCCTTAACCACTGAGCAAGGCCAGGGATGGAACCTGCATCCTCATGGATACTAGTCGGGTTCTTAACTGGCTGAGCCACAATGGGAACTCCCTCCAACTCAGGTCTTAAGGATTCACTGTTTTAAGCCCTCTGGAGTCACACCTGCTTTGGAATTGTGCCTCGGTCCGGTGGTCCTCAGCTCCCACAGCACATAACGCACTCCCAGGAGCCTTGGAAAGAACCAGCCCCTCTCCTGATGATTGGAATCTTGAATTGGAATCCTGGGATTCTGGGGCTCGCTTTGTCTAGTTTTTACTAGCTCTTTGGGTGCCTCTAGGACTGAGACTATGACTTTAGACCCGGAGAGCAAATGATGGGACATTTCAGGCACCTGCTACCCTAGGGTGGCTGTTGGAGGCCGAGTCCTCTTATCACACTAGGAGTCTGCCTGTCATCTGATCAGTGTTCCCTGAAGCCTGGAGGCCCGGTCACCTGGTGACAGGGAGCTGCAGCCTCTGGAGGTGGGTGGGGGAGGAGGACATATGTGCTGAACTTTGACCCAGTTGCTCAGTCCGCAGTTTTCACTCCCTGTTCGTGTCTGCGAGCTGGTTTTCTGCTGCCCTGGGACTTCAGGCTCCCCTCTGAAATGGGTGGAGAAGGGAGAGAGGCGATGACAAGCTGGTGCTGAGCAGGAGGAGTCAGAACCAGCCTCGAATGCCTTGAAAGAGCCACCCTTGTGAACAGCTCGGGAAGGCTCCCTGTGGGGACGGCCTGTAAAGAATGAAGGTCACTATTATAACTGTCACCTGCAGGCATTCCGGGAGAGCTGCTTTCATTTTATTTTCTGCCCGCGGGGCATAAAAAAGTGCTAGGCTGGAGATCTGGCTCCTGCCCTGTGTGTTCCCGAGAAAGACAGACGGTTTCTAAAGATAAGGAGTTCTAAGGAGGGTTGGGCCAAATGCCTCTTAAATGACACAAGAAATCAGGCCACCAGCCACAGCGTGGGGCAGGTGGGAAGAAGTCCAGGCCCCCAGCCGTGGGGATAGGGCCGAGGGGCAAGGGCACGTGGGGAGGACCTGTCAGCCTCGAGAAGCAGAGGGTCCTGTGGGTAGAAGGGCCTGGGAATGAAAGACACCAACCAGCAGCCCAGGGAGTTTGCTCCTGGGTGTGGGAGCCTGACAGAGCGTTGGGACTCCCTGGTGCTTGTCCCCCACCCGCCTGGACCTGTTCTCTTAGTCAGTCCTTGTCCGGGCTGCTTCTGCGCCTGCAGCTCCAGGAGGTGATGAGGCCTCCGTTATTCACAGCCTAGACCGACAACTGGCTCCCTCGGGCACACTCCCTTTCCCGGGGTGCAGCCGGGCCTGCCACCTCACCCTTCTGCGAGGCTGGCCCCAGACCCAGACAGCCTGGGTCGTGCAAGGGTCAGCAGGGGCTGGGGAGCCCGTGGGCAGAGACATTACCCTCCTCCTGAACCCTCAGCCCTGCACTGGCCAGCTCCGTCTAAGGACTAGGCTGTCTGGGGAAGCTTATTTCTAGGATCTAGCTCCTTCAGGGGGGACACCAGTGGCTTTGGGGTCTAGGAAATTGGGGGGGTGGTATGCTTCCTCTTTGTGAATGCTTGCTTTTTTTTTTTTTTGCTTTTTTTAGGGCCGCACTTGCGGTGTATGAAAGTTCCCAGGCTAGGGGTTGAATTGGTGCTGCAGCTGCTGGCCTATACCACGGCCACAGCAGCGCAGGATCTGAGCCGCGTCTGCAACCTACACCACAGCTCAAGGCATTGCCAGATCTTTAACCCGTTGAGCAAGGCCAGGGATCAAACACACATCTTCAAGGATAGTAGTCGGGTTCATAACTACCATGGGAACTCCTGAGCTCCTGCTTTAGACAAACACTGCTGGAAACCATTCTGCTCTGGATGTATCATTTGTCTGGTCTTGAACCTAAACCACCAGCACGGGATTCCCTGGGGGTTTCTCCTCAAGTCCTTCCTTTTTCTGGAAATGGTGTGCCCCACTCCATCTTGCTCTTTCTGCCCATGGAGGCAGCTTACTCAGGGAAATGGGGGCGGAGGTGGGAGCCAGCAGTGGAGACCAGATGGAAAACCCCTAACTCGGGAATTCCCTGTTAGCACTTCTGAGAATCCCAAGGGGCTATAGGTGAGAGGAAGAAGTCCTGTTGTGTCTAGAACACGGGGCTGGTTTCCGGGCTGAATCAAGTCATGGTCAGTGCAGCAGGTGGAAGGCCCAGGGCTCTCCCTCCTTGCGGGGGGCGGAGGTCCCCTGGCCTCTGCCAGGGCTTCCCTGCCCGGCAGACCGTTAGTTCTGGTGTCTGGACACGTGCATGTGCATGCGTGTATGTGTGTGTGCTGGGAGGGTGGGGTAGATGGGCCTCTGCCAGGACCTCCCCCAGTTTCCCTGAGTTTCTCAGCAAGTCCCCATCGTGGATACGGAAGAGGAACCTGAGACGTGGGGGTGGAAGAAGGAACTAGAATTTCATGATGAGGTGGGGTCTGGATTTGCTGCCTCTCTCTCCCCTCCATCTAAACCATCTGATGTCCCTTTTCCTCACCCATTTCTTGCCCCTGGAATATCCAACCTCCCCTGCTCTTTTATTTTTTTTTTTTTCTTTTTAGGGCCGCACCTGAGGCACACGGAGGACCCCAGGTTAAGGATCCCGGTCTATGCCACAGCCACAGCGATGCCAGATCTGAGCTGCGTCTGTGACCTATGCCACAGCTTGTGGTAACGCCGGACCCTTAACCCACTGAGTGAGGGCAGGGATGAAACTCAAATCCTCATGGATAGCAGTTGGGTTCTTAACCCACGGAGCCACCGCGGGAACTCCTTCCCTGTTTCTCTTACATACATCAACTGTCCACAGAGCCTCCCAAGGCACCTCAGCTTCTGCCTTTCCAGCCTCCTCTGGGCCACCCTAGACTGGTCCTCCTTTGAACTTGATCATTTTCATGATCAGACCCACACAGTCACACGTTTGGCCCGGGATTGTTTGTTTGGTTTTCCCTACTGGGTTTTACACGGTTTACAGGTAGGAACAGTTTGGGTCTAAACTTTCCTCCACATCTCTTAATTTTGCTCCACGTGGGCGAGACTCGGGCCCGACAGCCAAGTACCTTGAAATTAACGTCGCCTTCTGAGAATTCAATTAGGGAGAAACTCAGTTTAGGAGAGGATACGAGCCCTCTGTAGAAATTACCTAGGAGACTGTCTGTCTGTGAATGTCCCAAATCCAATTAAGGAGACCTGGGTGAAACCTCAGAGGAGCAGATAAGATTGTGATTGCATTTTAGTGAAGTAACTGCGCTGTCGCCTGCCTAAGGGAAAATGCCAACACGGGGGTGGGGTGGGGTGGGGTGGGAATTGTCTCCTCACTATACAAGGGGATCCAAGGAGACCCAACTTTGGTGCTGGGTCTCCAGGCTGTGCAGGACATTTGGTGCCCTGTCCTGAAAACATCAGTGACCTGGACATAGGATGGGTGTGTCTGAAGGTGGTGAGGATGCTTCAGGCTCTCATCCAACCCTTGAGGTCCTCCAACGCCCCAGCTCTGTTCCGATCCCACACTAGAGCCACATTCCGTGACTGCCCCCAGAAGATGTGTCCAGATGCCTGGAGAGGCGTCTCTGTCTGTAAACAAACAAGGCAGCATTTGGGGTCTGTAAGCTATTCTTCATGCATCCAGTTGGTGTTCATCTGCCCTGAGATTGGGTGTACACATAGCTGGGAAGCAGGTGCTGGGCTGTGACGAAGCACCACAATAAAGCCACCTCGCCTGGGTAACTGGCCACCTTCCCCAGCTGGCTCTGTCTTCCCCTGATGTTGTGCACTTGCTGTTTGCATTGGGTAGAGGCAGGACCCAGGTCTTACCTGCTGCATGGTGGACTGAGTGATGGGTGCGTGTGGTGGAAGGAAAACAATCTAGCCCAGGTGTTTTGTCTCTAAAAGGATGGAGAGACGCCCCGTGGTCCCAAGGGGTGAGGGGAGGAGAGAATGGGTGGCCTTGGCCTGAACAATTCCATGTGCCAGGCCCTGTCTAAGTGTGTTTGTATTCTTCATCTTGCTTATTCATTCAGGAGCCCCCGCGCTGTCTTACTGCATCCGTGTTATGGATGGGGAACGGAGATGCAGACAGGTGAAGTAAACTCTGCAGAGGTCACCTGCTTAGCAAGTGATGGAATTAAAAGCTTATCTCCTCACCACGAAGCCCTTTCTTGGAAGGGAGGGAGGAGGAATGCAAGAGGGAAGGCATGGGAGCTTCTGTGTTAGGAGAGATGGCTGGGGACAAAGACACTTCTAGAAGGCTGTGCTCCTTGCCTACGCCCAGCATTTGCCCTCGGGGAACAGACTGGGCTGTGATCCTCTGCTAAGGATTAAATGGAAATGAGCTTTAGGGAAATTCCAGTCTTGATTCTTTGATGAGGTGGAAGCTGGCATGGTGCCCTGCCTGGGAACACCCTGACAGCATGGCCCCTACCCCTGTGTGCTTTGCAGAGCCCAGAGAAATACTTCTTTAAACACCTGCCAAGATGCCTGGCCCCAGTCACACCTACCAACACATGCTTGGGGAGTGGCACTGCTTCTCAACATCTGGACACGGATTCTCTCTGGCAAACTCTATCCAGCTTCCACCTCCCCTGATGGACCATTTCTGGCTGGTGCTCAGACATCCTAGACAGCATCCTTCCTCTCCTGCAGCTCCCGGAGCGCTGGGATGAAGGCATATGACGTCGTGTCTCCCTGAGTTTGGAGGCGTGTGTCCTCAGGTCTCTGAGCCTTCTCCCTGCTTCCTGGTGTTCCTAGGTCTCTGGTCTTTTCTCCAGGGATCACGCAGGAACAAGTGGCTGGGCAGAGGTCAACGTGAGCCCTGCCCGGCCTGGAGCCAACTTTCCACCACTTCCTGGGGAAGTGATGCTCATGATGCCTTCCGGGGAGCCACATCCCACTGCAGCTTTCCTGGGTGATGTTTTTCTTTTTAAAAATTATAGTTGATTTACAATGTTCTGTCAATTTCTGTTGTCATACACACATATGCCCTCTTTTTCTTTTCTTTTCTTTCTTTTTTTTTTTTTTCTGTCTTTTTAGGGCCACACCCTCAGCATGTGGAAATTCCCAGGCTAATGGTCAAATCGAAGCTACTACAGCCTACACCACAGCCACAGCAACGCTGGATCTGAGCCGCATCTGCCACCTACACCACAGCTCACAGCAATTCGGGATCCTTAACCCACTGAGCAAGGCCAGGGATGGAACCTGCATCCTCATGGACACTAGGCAGATTCTTAACCTGCTGAGCCACAACAGGCACTCCCAATCTTAGAATATGAACTGCATGTATTTATAGTACATGTAGTACTAATGCCAGCTCATGTGTTAGAAGGGTCCCTTTCTCCATTCTAACATAATAGTTGCATTTTTTAACCCCAAACTCCCAGTCTGTCCCACTCCCTCCCCCTCCCCTTTGGTAATCACCAGTCTGTCCTCCCTGTTGGTGAGTCTGTTTCTGTTCTACAGACAGGTTCATCTGTGCCATATTTTAGATGCCACATATAAGTGATATCATGTGGTATTTGTCTCTGCCTTTGGGTGACGTTTTTCTTTGTATCTCTCTTCCCACCAGCTTCCCGTGTGGCCCTATTCCACCCCGAAAGATATCTCTGCCCTGAAGTGCAACTTCTTTTCAGCGGGAAAGACCATGAGGCATGGGAGCAGGGACGGAACAGGAGGGGAGGGGGCCTGACTCTGCCTGCTCAGGCCCTGCAGAGCTGGTATGGTGAGGAGGCCGCGTCTGGGAGCCCTGGAGCCTTGAAGCGGGGCAGGGCCCTCCGTGTTCTAGCTCAGCTTCCAGCAGCAGGAAACCCACAGAAAAGGGATCCGGGGAGTCTGCCTCCCACGCAGTCTGTGGGTGGTGGGAAGGGAAGGGGTGGGAGCCAGCCACAGCAACAGCACAGCCCTGCTCCAGCTCTGCAGGTCCCTGGCAGGAAGAGCCAGGCCCAGGCTCCCCCATGCCCTGCTCTGCTCCCACCTCTTTGTGGTTCTTCTGCCAGAAAAAGTCTTTCCAGCTGAGAAGAAGCTGTGCCTTGGGGCAGACACTTTCTGGGAGGTAGAATGGGGTTGTGTGGGCAATTGGTAGGGAGAAAGAAAAAGGGGAAAAAAAAAAAGCCTCACCCAGGAAAGATGGAGTGGGATGTGGCTCCCAGGAGGGCCTGGTGTTCAGCACCTCGCCAGAGACAGGGGGGAAGGGCGGGGAGCTGGCCCCAGGCTGGCCACGCCTGGCCCTGGCCTCTGCCCAGCTCATTGCCCAGCAACTGGTGAGCCTGTTCCTGTTACATAATCTCTCTAACCTCATGGTTCCCATCTTTAAACCGGGGATGACAGTAATACTTACCTCCCGGATGTTAATACCGGGAATACATAGCAGGTGGAGGGGGACCTGCCTCAGAGTAAATGTTCCATAGACACCATCCATTCATTCATTCATTCATTCATTCAATATCTACCATATCCTGGGCACTATTCTATAGGTATAGGACGTATTAGTGCACAAAACAGGCAAGATGGCTCATCCCGGGGCTTCCATTCAACCTGGGGTGGAAACTGTGGTAGGAGACAGACAATAAACCATAAGCAGGGGAGTACCGTTGTGGCTCAGAGGATTAAGAACCCGACTACTATCCATGAGGATGCAGGTTCCATCCCCGGCCTCGCTCAGTGGGCTAAGGATCCAGCGTGGCCATGAGCTGTGGTGTAGTTCACAGACACGGCTCCGATCTGGCGTTGCTGTGGCTGTGTTGTAGGACAGCATCTGCAGCTCCGATTTGACTTGACCTCTGGCCCGGGAACTTCCATATGCCACAGGAGCAGCCCTAAAAAGAAAAAAGAAAAAAGGAGGGGAAAAAAAAAACAAGAGGGAAAAAAAAAACCCAGGATAAATAACTCGACACAATAGTATGTTGGAAGGTTAAAAGGCTGTGGAATAACGAGGAAGGACAGGGAGTTCTGGTTGTGGTGCAGTGGAAACTAATCTGACTAGGAACCATGAGGTTTCGGGTTTGATCCCTGGCCTCGCTCAATGGGTTAAGGATCCGGTGTTGCTGTACGCTGTGGTGTAGGTCGCAGACGCCATTTGGATCTGGCATTGCTGTGGCTGTGCTGTAGGCCAGCAGCTGTATCTCCGCTTAGACCCCTAGCCTGGGAACCTCCATATGCCGCAGGTGCGGCCCTAAAAAGCAAAAGCAAAAAAAAAAAAAAAAAAGGAGAAGGACAGCAGAGTGAGATTACTATCTGTTTATCCAGAATTTGGCTAATTTCACTCTTACTCATGTTCCCTTCTAAGGAAAAGGGATAAATCCCTTTTGGCCTCCGGGCAGCCCTGCCAATAGTTTCCAGTCCTGCCGGGTGTTCCATCCGACAGGAGTGACGGGCTCTGGGTTTTTGCACAAACTCACTCATTTGTTCTTTTCACTCACAGATGTTCACAGAACACTTGGTTATGGAATGTTCAGTGTGAATCAGAAGATTTTGTCCTGAAGGGCTTTGCAGGTGAGGAAAGCAGCCTATGTGAGTAATCGAGGTGAGAGAGTGGTCAGGTAGGGCGACAGGCACCAGCAGGGAAAGCGAGTCCACGTCCACCCTGAATGTTGACCTGTGGCCTCTGTACCTTTGCAGGGCTGGGGAGCTGTTTCTTCTCACCTTGCCTTGGCTCTTTTCTTCCGGTGAGTTGATAGACGGTCCCTAACTTGATGCTCAGGGCAGAGAAAATAGCAGCTGCTCTTTCTTAGGGGAAGAGACGATTTCTTTTTTCTTTTTCTTTTTGTCTTTTTAGGGCCGCACCCCTGGTCTATGGAATTTCCCTGACTAGGGGTCAAATTAGAGCTGCAGCTGCCGGCCTACACCACAGCCACAGCAAGATTGGATCCTTAGCCCACTGAGCGAGGCCAGGGATGGAACCCACATCCTCATGGATACTAGTCAGGTTCTTAACCTGCTGAACCACAACAGGAACTCCAAGAGACAATTTATCAGAACTGGGCCCACGTAAGACCCCATAGCCCCCGATGCAGAGGCCTATGACAGGTCCCCTGCTTCCCCACCCCCACAGTGTGGCCTCTGCCGCCTTTATTCCAAGGCAGGCCTGACTCAGGGGGACAGAGGCCTGAAGAGCCGGTGGCCTGGCAACTCGCTGCAGACCCCACGGGTGTGAGCAAAGGCCTGATGCCTCTGGAGCTGTGACCTCTCCCATGCAAAGGAGGAGGGGCCCAGGTTTGAGGGAGGAGGTTTGGCCGCAGGGCAGGGAACCAAGGCCATGTGTGTCTGACCACAGGAGCCTGCGTTCCGCCTTAGGGTCTGGAGCTGGAACAGGCCGTTCTCCCCGCGGCCAGCACTCACATGGACGGTACCGTCTCTCCCGCGCCCGGCCCCCTCTGCTGTTGAGTCACGCTCCCCAGGGTTCACGGAGGCGCCGGTCCAAAGCCAGGCTGAGTCATTAGATGATGATTTGCGGAATTCTTATTCAGGCTGTCACCACAGCAGTGGTGGGCCCTGATCCCCGCCCCCTGCTTCCCCACGGAGCCACTCAAAACATTCTCTTGTCACTTGTCATCCGTGCTCCAGCTTGAGGGGCCCTGGCAACGAGCACAAGATGGTGTGTGGGGGTGCGTGGGGGGCATTGCTGAGCTGCCCTGCTTGTTGTCTAGATTCCGAACCTGTTGTTGGGATGGGGCCTGGCCTGTTAGCTCAGAGGAACCTCAAACCTCATTTTGTTCTGCTCCCTCATTGATGAACAAGGCGACAGACAGAGGCTCAGCACGCAGGGCTGGTTGGAAGGGCCGCTTCGGGGTCAAAATCGAAATCTATTTCCAAGGAGCAAAACCGCGCAGGCCTAGGTTTCCATGTCTGTAAGATAAGGTTGATGGTGCCCACTTTGTAGGGGGTGAGGCTTCTCGAGGTCAGAGAATGTGAAGGACAGGGAGGTGGGTACCCCCAGGCCTGCTGGGGCCACCGTGGGATCACAAATGCAGCATGTTTTGTGATATCTCTTATACATGGACTCTGAAATAGGGCACAAACAACCCTATCTACAGAACAGAAACAGACTCAACAGACATGGAGAACAGATGCGGGGTTGCTTAGGGGGTGGGGGAGGGAGTGGGATGGACGGGGAGTTTGGGGTTGTCTGATGCAAACTATTACATTTAGAACAGATAAGTAATGAAGCCCTGCTGTACAGCACAGGGAAACATATCCAGACTCTTGTGATAGAACAAGATAATATGAGAAAAAGAATGCATATATATATATATATATGATTGGTTCATTTTGCTATACAGCAGAAATTGACAGAACATTATAAATCAACTATACTTTAATTAAAAAAATTTTTTTTAATGCAGCATGTTAGCTGGAGCCCGTGGATGCTTGTTTGGCTTCCTCTAAACCAGAAAACAGGCAGAGATCCTTGATGGGCACAGCTACCCTGACCTGGGCCTCACTCACCTCCACCGGGTCCTGCTGGGCAGATCACCTGCTGGCTCCCTCCCACCAAAGATGAGCCAAAATGCGCATCTCCGCCCAGAGGGGCCCCTCTGTCCTACAGGCAGGGGTGCCCAGGACAAGAACTGGGACCACAGATGCCTGTGCTGGTCACCCTGCCCCTGAAATGTCCCCCAAGGCTTTCCAAAGGCCTCTCTGGAGCTACAGCAGCAATGGCCCAGTACCTGATTCCTTTCACTACATGGGCCTGGGTGTTGAATGTTCTGCATAGTCATGAATCATCTCAGCAAAGCTTCAAATTTTGCAAAAGAATTTATTAAGAAACAGAAGAAAGATATAAAGTACACAAAGGAATGAAAGAGTTTACAACACATATTCCTGCCCTGGGGGCAACTAAGAAAAATTTGCTGACACCACAGGTACCAAGATCCTGATTCCGTTTTTCAACCCCATCTCTCTTGGCTCTTGATCCAACCAGTTCAAACCTCCTCCGAAGACAAGTCAGATTGCCTTTCCAAACCTCCTCAAACCTACTTCCTAAATGCCTCTTTACATACGGGCTCTTCTCTGCCTCATCCTGACGCCGCCTTATCGAGGCTTCAGGTGAGGTCAGCCTGACCCTGCGGCCCCTTCTCCAATCACTCTGTGCTCCCGTCCTGATCCATTTAATGATACAGCATTGATGAAGCAGTTGGGTAGGCAAGTTCTGCTACCTTGGGTCAAGTTACCTATTTTTCTAAGCCTGCATCTGAACTTGATCTTCCTCCCTCCGGGAATATTTTCTGGTACTCTCTGGGAGCTCCCTGCCCCAGCTAATCCAAGACGGCTTTCTCCCCCAAACAGAATTCTGCACCCCCATCCAATCTCCCACTTAACTTATGGTATACCTCTCCTTCTCAGCTGACCTGTGGTGAGATGGCCAAATACCTTGCTCATGACACTCACTTATTCAGTCCTGCCCAGCTCAGGTCACCAATGTCACCAACTTCCTCGGAAGGCTTCTGACTTCCCTCTTGGATGTCTGCCCTTTGGAATAAGATCTCTATAGATTCGTCATACGATAGGGCTTTGCAGATGCAGTAATAATAAGACTACAGTTGGAGTTATTTCCTCTCCAATTATATTTTCTCTGAATTACCAAAAGATGGGGCCACTCTTGTCATCTTGAACTCCTAAATGTCTACAGTTATCCAGCCTTCCTGAGCACAGCTTGATTCTCAGCTGGCTTTTAGGAGTTGCACTGAGTCTTAGCAAGTTGGTCATTGGTCCCTTCTGCTCCTACATGGTCCCTGCCGTGTCTTAGCAAATGGCTTCTCCAAATAACCTCTGGAAAGCAGAAGAGAACCGTCTCCTCCAAAGGAGAAGCAGGTAATGACCACCCAGAGGTTCTCGAAATTTCCCCTCCCAATACGTGCAGAGAACATCCCTGTTTAAGTTACCCTGATGGAAGAGTACGATGTTAGCATAAGTCGGTTAAACTTTTTTCCTAACCAAGACCTCAGATTTAAGCTTTAGGATGCACATAAAGAGAGCTTTATGCCTCTCACCCAGTCCTTACAACAACCCTGAGCTGGGCATGGTGGCTCTTATTATCCCTGTTTTACTGATGTAGTAACTGAGGCTCAGAGAGGTTAGGAAGCTGGACCCAGATCACACAGCTATTTAGTTGGAAGAGCCAACATGCAACCCAGGTCTCCGATGCTTCATTTACTTGCCTTTTTTAGGTACAAAGACTACGAACGAGGTGCTCTGCTCCCTTTCTCTCTATCCAAACAGTACTCTCCTTTCACATATAGACACACACCTTGGAAAGTCCTAAACAGGAAAAGGAATGATCAATCGAGTTAACTGTCATAGTCCAAAGTGGGATGGGGGGTAGAGGGGTGCTGTCTCTTTCACGATGTTTCTGATTTCTTAACATGTGTAATTGAACTAAGCACTCTTTCCCCCCATGCTGAGTGGTGCTCCCTGCGGGACTCATCAGGGGTCCCAAGTCACAGTTAAGGTGCTGGAGATTTTACCTCCAAGTTATGCTCAAGGCTACACGTCCCGTCCGGTTCACATTTTGCCAGTATTCTGTGCCTCCCCACCCTTACTCCTTCAAGAGGAAAATCCAGAATTTCCAATGCCCCACTTCCCAGAATTCTTAAGACACCCTGGAAAGCCCCATGCCTCCTTCATCTTGAGGGTATCTGTAGGGCCCTCTTCTTGCATGCAAGCGGATATTTCCCTTCCAAAGTTTTCTCTTCCTGCTCGGCTTCCAAGAAGAGCCACTTGGCTGGAGCCACTCCACCACCCAAGCCCTCGGCACATGGCTCCCGTGCAGCTCCACAAAACTGCTGTTCCAGCCCGAAGGTATTTATCCTGTAGAGGCCAGGACCCCCTCCACACACAAGAGCAGTTTCATCTCTTAGCGACTCGGAGCTGAGCCACCCTCCTGGAGGCTTACAGTAGGCTGTGTCCACAGTGCCCCCTACTGGAGATTTCCCACAAGCCAAGGTTTTGGACAACCTGGTTGGTCCCTTCTGTTTTCTAGCTATCATTTCATTCCACAGGCGTTTACTGAGCACCTACTGGGAGCTATCACTGTGTTGACCGGGCAGAGAGAACGACGAAGACGACAGACACAGCCCCCACTCATGCAACTCATACCAGCTGGTTCCGTAGACCTGCCGCTTGGTTTGCGCTTGGTCTGAATTTGCTGGTGAACTCAAGACCTTCCCCTCCCTCTGGACACAATGACCTGAGGGGATGCCTGACCTCTGTAAACCTTCCCAGGGCAGACAGGCCCTGCGATCAGTTGGGACTCTCCTCTTGAATCCTGCCCCCACCCCCGCCAGTACAGACTCATTGATTCTGACGCATTCATCTGCAAATTCAGTAGTTATTCTTGAGTATCAGTTATAGAGGTGTATTTTTCTGCAGTAAATATGCAAGCATATGTGTTATTTAATGGACAATGATAACTGAAGTAGAAATGTGAAAAACAGCATGAAATTAACGCAAAACACAACCCAATCTCCCCAACCCCTATTTACACATTTTGAACCTATTTCCACTCCGTCACTATTCAGACATATTTTTGCCTTGTTGTCATCACTATGTGATCATAATTCCAAATTCTCTCTCTTTTTGGGCTTATGATTGCATCGCTGTAACATCATAGTCTTCTAAAGCTCTCTCGTCGTTGTCATACACGAAGCCTCACAGTCCTGCTAGACCACAAGCTACTTGGCTTTCTCTCCCGCAGCTGAGTTGTTTCCTGTCAATGACTCTAACATATAGGCCGGCCACAAATACCTATGTGCAAATACTTTTTTTTCTTTTGTTTTCCCAGAATATATTCCCCAAAGGGAAATAACTGTCTTTTATAATCTTTTTCTTTTTTTTTTTGACTCTTGTCAAGTACTGCCAAACGGTTCTCCAGGAAGCACTGTTTTATGGTACCAAGACTCTCTTTCCCCACAACATCATCTTAAAAATGTAATTTTGACAAATGCAAGTGATTGATTTTATTTTTTCATTGTACGTGTCCTGGCCTGTGGGCATTCTGGATACACAACTTACTTGGCCCTTTAACCCAGCAGCATATACTGGAGACCCGGTCTCAGATCAATGCTACGAAGTTTCCTCACCTTATTGATTTTCCTTGATTCTTCCTTATTCTTTGCTGGGCATACATTTTCACATTTTTACAGAACTGATTTTGTCCCCTCAACACTGATGATTTTCCCTATCACTTCATTAAATAATCAATGATCTCCCCGGAAAAGAATATTCTTTTCCCTGCACCTAATACCCTACCCTTTCCATCTGGACTCGTCCTAAATCTCTCTGGTTCCCATGAACACTGACCATGATCCTTACGTTAAGATGCTCATTTGATCATCTCTCAACCACCCCTGGCTAACCATATTCCCCGCAGTTCCACCGCTGCCACGGCCCATGCAAAAGGCCAGTAGTCACGGCTCAGTTCTGTCTGGATCCCTGCCGGAAATTTTCACACCTCCGCCCATCCCGGCCCCACCAGCGACTTCTCAGGTCTTCCAACAGGTTTGGCCCTGGAGTCCCACACCTGGCCTCTAGGCTTAGGTATCTTCCCCACCCATAAAGGCAACACGAACAAATGCCTTCACCCCTTAGTTCAGCCACAGTTTCTCAAAGGGAATTGTGCCGGAAAACTAAGGGGGAACTACAAACAAACTCCAAGAGGTATAAAGACAGCAAAACAGAAGAGAGTTTGCATGCTACATAGGTCTGGCCTCAGGGTTGGCTTGGAAATGAGAGGTGGGGGAAGTCGGGGGATGGGTAAGACCCAGGGTCTCCCCTTCTCTCACACTCAGAATCCTGTGTTTCAGACTCCAGCCCTGCTGGGTTCCGTTTTCTAGTAGCTCATTCTCTTCATGGACTTTGAGGTAAACACCCCTTGGCCTCAGTGGTGTCTGAACTTGGTCCCCCAAGAAGTCCACCCTGTCCTGCCCCCGCCCAGGGCTGGTGGAAGACACCATTTATTGTTTCAAAATCCCAGGCCTCTTCAGACCACCCCGTTCCAGGCTGAGGGGAACAGGTTCTCAGCTCTCTTCCAGAAAGCACAGACCAGACATACCCTGAGCCCATTCTCGGCTCAAAGGCTGCTTCTACCCACCTCCCCAAGACTGTCCCTGGGCTACCCCGCCAGGAATGGTTTTGAAGAACACAAATCAGGACTAGCTTACACATCTTGGAGATCTAGACTCTACAGCAGCGGCAGTCAGCCCCCCAAAGCAAGGGGCATTAACGCCTGGCACCCCCCAACCCCTCCCCCCTCCTTAGGAGGGTTCTGTGGTCACGCCACCCCCCTGGGTCCCCATCCCTGCGCGCCCATACCCCAAGAGGGGTTTGGCACTTCATAGTGAAAAGTTGCCAGCGCTTGCCCTCTGGGAAAATGCCCTTGGCCCCCACACCCCAGAGGCAGCCCTGCCTCCCTCCTCCCACCCCTGTCCCGCCCCAGGCTGGCCCCAGTACCAGCCCTTTAACTGTCAGGAGGGCGGACCCGAAAGACATGGATGGTCCCATTGCTGAGAGACACAACCAGGTACCTGCCGTCCACCATGGTGGTCACCCGAGGCTTTTCCAGGCCGTGGTAGGCCGTCAGGAAGTCGCCGAGCAGTGACCCCTTGGGATCGAGGATCACGACCTTGTTGACCTCGCGAAGGGTGAGAAAGATGTAGCCCTTCTTATCCACAGACACGGAGCCCGGCTGGCAGCCGTGCAGCCCCGGCCCCCGGTACTCCCCAATCACCTGGCCCAGCCCGTCACAGACCACCAAGCTATTCTGCTGCCAATCTGACCCCACGAAATTGCCCTGGGGGCTGGTGCTCAGGAAGACCAGCGCCCGCAGGCCGCGGCTGGCCTTGCCCCCAGGGATGAAGCGGGTGGCCAGGCTGCCTTCCATGTTGTACACCTCCACGTGGCCTGACACGCTGACGGCCACCCGGTCCCCGCTTGGCATGGCCGCCACGGCATGGCTGGCCTGGGAGAGGCTCAGCGCCCGGCGCCACTGCACCTCCCCCTCGGGGCTGATGAGATAGAGCCGAGCGCCCGCGGAGAAGGCCACGGCGCCCTGCAGGGCGGCCACGCTGCACGGGGAACAGCCCTCGGGCACGGGCACCGAACCCTTGTAGTCGCCGTTAAGGGAGAAGCGCTTCAGGGCCCTGTTCTGCTCATCCGCCACCAGGATCTCCCGGGAGCCAAAGGGACAGAGCCCGGTGATCCGGGGAGACCGCTTGTCTCCCGGCATCCGCGTGGGGAAGCTGCTGAAAAAGATGGGCCTGGGG
Organism: Phacochoerus africanus; assembly: GCF_016906955.1. Classification (NCBI taxonomy): domain Eukaryota; kingdom Metazoa; phylum Chordata; class Mammalia; order Artiodactyla; family Suidae; genus Phacochoerus; species Phacochoerus africanus. The sequence continues at coordinate 9,795,095 of NC_062548.1, read as the reverse complement.
AGGAGGCCAGAGCCCTCCAGGTTTGGCCCTGGTGCTGGGCTGGGCTCCCGGGAAACTGACTTGAGCCCACCTTTGAATTTCCTCTTCTTGTTGGATCTGCCGCCCTTTGGGGTCTGAGCGCCTCTGTCTTCCTGGGGTGTCTGGGCTCTGCTCTCTTTCGGGGTCTGGGCCCCATCTTCTCGGGGAGTCTCGGTTCTCTCCACCTTTGGAGTCTGGAACCCATCTTCTTGGGGCGTCTGCGCTCTGTCCTGCTTTGGGGTCTCGGCTCCATCCCTGCCCTCAGGCTGGGTCTCATCACCTCCCTGGCTTCCGGCTCCCTCTTTCCCACTGTCCTTCTGGGGCTGCTGCTCCTCAAAGGAGAGCCTCAGCAGGTGGCAGTTCTTGTCCAGGAGCCCGGGATGGAGCTCCAGCTGGGGCAGCAGGCAGGGGGCTGGCCCAGGCGTCCAGGGACAATCCTGCAGCTGCCGGAGCCTCTGGGCAATTGCCCCCTCCAGCGAGAGTATCTCGGCCTCTCGACCTAGGCTGAGCACCCTACGGGCAAAGGCGACCGCCTCCCTGGCCACCTGCTCCCGGCCCTCCAGCTGCCCCAGCCTCTCCCGAGCAGCCTCCTCAGCAGCCTCCACGTGGCCCCGTAGCTGCCCCAGCACCTCCTGCTTCTGGGCCAGGAGGGCCCGGAGGACCCTCTCGGCCGCCTCCTCCACCTGCATCCCTACCCTGGTGGCCTGTTCCCGTAGCCGGGCCAAAGCTTCTTTTTCGGCCATCCGTGTGGCCTCCAGCTCAGCCAGGTTGTTGTCCACACCGGCCAGCAGCTCCTCGAGGCCTGGCTTCCGGGCACGTACTGCCTCGGCCAGGGGCAAGCAGGGGTGGTCCAGGTGGGGGTCCAGGCGGCACTCACGGCATAGCAGCTGGGAGCAGGGCTGGCACAGGAAGCGCAGGGCCTCCCCCGGGTGCTGGGGACACTGGGCCGCCTGGCGCTCCCGGGCCTCCTCGTCGTACCACCCTGCCCTGTAGCCCACCAGGTCCACCACTCGGTGGCTGTGGGTCTGCCGGGTGCAGCGGTGCCCGTCGGCACAGGCCTGGCACAAGTCGTCGGCGCAGTCCAGGCACCGGGCTGTGGCCGGTCCCCCAGTGCTGGCGCCTCCCATCAGGGGGCACAGTGCGCAGGCGGGCTTCCCTGCACGCAGGTCTCCACCAGCCCGGGCCTTCACCAAATCCAGGAGCCCGTTGACAAAGAAGTTGGTCTTGAAGGCAGCCACGCCCGCGGGAGGCACGGGTACGGACTCACGGCACTCGGGGCATCGGAGGTGGCCGCCCTCGGCCAGCTGGGCCAGGCAATCTTGGCAGTAGGTGTGCAGACAGGGCAACGTTTTGGGCACCCGTAGCTGCTCCAGGCAGATTTTACAGGCCAGGAAGTCGCTGCTCAGGGCCTCCAGCAGGGAGGGTGAGGAGCCCTGGGAAACCATCCTGTAAGCGAGGGGTCAGGTCAGAGGGTGGAGGTCGCCTCCACGGGGCCTCCCGCCTGCCGTCCCGCCTCTCCTCCATCCTCAAGCCCTGCCAGGTCTGGGGAGGCCTCACCTGAATGGCTGGGGATTTTCTTCTGGTCTCCTGAGCTAAAGAGACGCCTCCCTCCTTCCCGCAGACATTGAGCAAATGTGAAAAAGGAAAGGCCGCTGCGGTGTGTCAGGCCCTGCAAGATACAACAAGACCAAGAAGCAGGGACTTAGGGAGCTGATGGTGAAATGATCAGGGCCCCCATGGACAGGCTTTGTGGCATGTGGGGTGTGAGCCCCGGGTGAATAGTTCCTAGTGGTCCTGCAGGGGGTGGGACGCTGGGTGGGGCGGCGGGCAGAGAAGACACAGCCCGAGGGTCCAGGTGGGCAGGGTCACTTGACTCCTGGCAGATGGGGCACTCCAAAGGGCCCCAATGCCCACAACCCCATACACCTGCCTCCTGGAGTCTGGTAGCAGCATCGAGGGGAGTGGGGACCCCTCTTTCTGCCCTGACCATCCAGAAAAGGATTCTGGAGCAGGCAGAGCGACGCCTGAAGGGAAGGGGCATCCTTCCAGCTCCTCAAACTCTAGACGTCACCATAACCTCTGCCCCATCTCCTCGAGCCCATTTCTTTCAGCCTTTCCTGCTGCAAGAGGCCTCCTGCTTTCCTAGAAGCTTCTGGAGGGTCAGAGTCACCGAGTCACGTGAGGTTCGTCTGTGAAAGCCCCCAGCTCCACGCACAGTGGCTGTGAAATACTCGATAAGGACCCTTGGGAGATTCCCCCGAACTTCCAGAGAGCAAGGGCCGAGAGGAAGCTCAGAGAGTGGGAGGGCGCCGTCCCGGGGAGGCCCGGAGCGAGGGGAAGGCGGGGGTGCTCCAGCCCGCCTCTCCTCTCCTCCCGCCTTCTGGGTCCCTCTCCCGCCGCCCTTCCTCTCCCGCCCGCGCTCTCCCTTCCCCCCACTGCCTCCAGTACAGCGGACCCTTCAGCCGCCCCCCGAGCGCCCTCCTTACCCAGCCTGAGCTGACCCTGGGCTCCAGGACCCGGACTGGGGGTCCCGAGGTCCGACGCTGCGGTGGCTGGGCTCCTGCAAGAGAAACAAAACTGAAACTAATTGTACTTCTGCAACTTCCGTCCCAGGCCCGGGACACCGACCAGCAGCGCCGCAGGCCCCGCCTTCTTCCCTACCCCGGCCGGGACCTCTTCCTCGGGGCCTCCACCCCCGGCAGGGCACAGCCCCCGCCCGCCGGCGCCTCCGCCTAGCCTCCAGGTCCAGGTCCACTCTTTGCGGCTGGAGTTGCCGAGGTCGGCCTGTCAGTGGAGCCTCAGGATTTGCTCAGCCTGCAAAGTGTGTTTGTTGAAGTGTGTTTGTTTGTCGCCAATGCAGGGGAGTTGCCTGACGATGCGTCCTCTGAGGGAAGAAATTAGAGATCACGGGTGATTCAGAGACCGAGGGTAACCAGAGCCAGGCCAGGTTCCAGGGCGGCAGCATATCTGCACATCCAGTCCTGGGTGAGGCCCTTGATACCATAAATCTTTGCGGCGATAGGCAAGGGGCTGTGGGAACCAGATAAGGGGGCAGCAAAGGCTTCCTGGAGGGAGGGTGAGTCAGAAAAGTACAGACAGGTCAGGGATCCCTGGAGAAAAACGCAGGGAAGGGCATTCCAGGAATCGGGAACAGCCAGTGAGCTCAGAGGAATGAAATTCCCCGACTCTGCTGGGGGCTCCAAGTAATTCAGGATGGTTTGTGGCAAGGGGACATGTGAGTGGTAGCAGATGAGGTTACCGGGGAGGCAGCGGCCAGATCATAGAGAGGGCCTTTTTCTTTTTCTTTCTCCTTTCTTTTTAGAGCCACACCTACTTCATATGGAAATTTCTAGGCTAGGGGTCAAATAGGAGCTGCAGCTGCCGGCCACAGCCACAGCCACAGCAACTCAGGATCCAAGGCATGTCTGCACCCTACCCATAGCTCATGGCAACGATGGATACTTATCCCACTGATCGAGGCCAGGGATCGAACCCACATCCTCAAGGAGGCTAGTCAGGTTCGTTACCGCGGAGCCACAATGGAAACAGCAGGCCTTATGTTCTACATGAAGGAGTCTGAGTTTTATCCAAAAAGCCAAAAGAAACCACTGTAGGCTGTTTCCCTCAATATCTTATGAAAAACTTGAAACACAGAGAAGTTGAAAGAATTGCACTGAACAGTCCTATACCCACCCTTTCGATTCTACAGTTAACCTCTTACTTGATTCATCACCTGCCTACCTATGCATCCGTTTACCCAGTGAAGAGATGTCAGGAGGAAACAGAACCGGTGAGAACTTTGCAGCTGCCCTGAGCATAGAGGGGAGCCTGACTACAGGGCCAGGTGAGAAGCAGAGGGGTCTGAGCTGACACAGCAGCACTAGGAGCGGGGGGGATGGTGGCATGTGAGCGGTTGTTGGAGGCAAAAGAAGCTGTGGGTCTTGCGAGTGGCCCCGGGGGAGGGAGGTGCCTGAAGGAAGGTAGGATTGTCCTTCAGGTTTCACAGGTCTGGAAGTCAGGAGGAAGGACTCAGCTGGACTTTACCATACTTTGCCAATGTATCTGTGGGGTTTTTTGTTTGTTTGTTTTCTCCTTTTAGGGATGGAAGTTCCTGGGCTAAGGGTTCAATTGGAGCTGCAGCTGCCGGCCTACACCACAGCCACAGCAATGCCAGATCTGAGCCACATCTGTGACCTATGCCGCAACTTGTGGCAATGCCACTGGATCCTGAACCCACTGAGGGAAGCCAGGGGTTGAACCCGTATCCTCATGAATACTAGTCGTGTGCTTTACCTGCTGAGCCACAACAGGAACTCCCAATGTGTGTGTGGTTTTGATGAATTCACCCTACAGTGTCCAAAGTGAGAAGAGCCGTGGGGAACAATGACATTTAAGGGCAAGTGGGGGAGGGGCTGGGGCGTGAAGGAGGCTGAGAGGTACTTCCAGAGACAGAGGTGGAAATCCATGCGAGAGAAAGTCCCTGGAGCCACTGCTGGAGAATGCTGCATTTCCAGAAGGAGGAGGAGGTCATTGCGGTCAAATGCTACAGACTGGACGGTCAGCCAAGATGAGCATAGAAAAAAACGTATTGGCACGTGTGTGTCCGTAAGTGTGTGCACACACCTGCCCACGTGTACGGCCTCCACATTGCTTGTCTGTGCCTTTTCAGGACGATTTGCTGGACGCCTCCTGTGCTGTGCAGTGCACAAAGATCAAAAGGTATGTCTCCACCCACAGGCAGTTTATAACCAAGGACGGAAGGTGACATCTGTACATGTTGCCATATGAGACAAATGTCATATTAAGGTGTCAAAATAATCATCGCAACGGCTCTCTTTCACTGGACATTGACAGTGAGCTTGGCATGGGCTGTTGTAAACATAACATTTAATCCTTACAGGAACCTAGTAAGGTAGGTACCACTCTTGCCTCCGCTTTACAGATGAAGAAACTGAATTACAAGGAGAACGAATCAGTGACCCAGGGTCGCATAAAGCGCTGCAACAACACAGAGGGAAAGTTTGGTTTCTCCTGGAAGAGTGGTGGTGGTGTGAGAATCAGGAAGGCTTCATGAAAGAGGCAGCATCTCAGTGGCTCTCCTTCCCCGCCTACCCGAATGTTGAAGGATTGTTTACTGCCTACAGTGTGCGGCAATCCCCAGGAAGGCAGGTTCCTCTCCCTGAGAACAGGCTTCCAAGGCAGGCGATACTTAGCTACCACCAAGTGCTAGGCGTTACTATGGAGACACAGGGAGGGGGAGAAGGAGTTCTTGCCAGATGCTGGGGGTTCCTCAAGATGATGCTGGGGAAGGCCTCTGGTGCTGGATGGTCTGATAGGACTGAAGTGCAGATGGGGTAGGTGGAGGGAAGTGGCAGGAGATGGGAGCAGGCAGGGAGAACAAACTTAAAAATTTCCTGTTGAGAATCCTGTAAGACCTTAAGGTAATGGGGAGCCATTATAGGATTTTTACTGAGCAAGTCTGGGCTTTTTTTCTGTGGGTATTTAGGGGTGGGGGAAAGTGAAGGTTTTTAATCAATTCATACAAATAATAAGCATAATTTGAAATAAAATTTAAGGAGTTCCCGCTGTGGCACAATAGGATGGGCGGGGGTCTCCGGAGCTCTGGGATGCAGGTTCAGTCCCTGGCCCGGCACAGGTGGGTTAAGGATCTGGCATTGCTGCAGCTTCGGCTTAGGTCGAGACTGTGGCTCAGATCTAACCCCTGGCCTGGGAATGCCATAAGAAAAAAATTCATTAATTAAAATAAAATTTAAAACACTCATATCATCATTGTAATAAAATAACTGTTTTCACTTATGTGTGTTTCCTTTGGTCTCTGTCCACGTGAATATGTTTTACACAACTGTGTATCTATATCTATCTGGCATAACTATATTGAGTATACATATACCTTGTTGTCTTCCTGTCAATTGCAACGCAATTGCCCTTTAGCACTGGGAAATTCTCCTTAGGTATTTTATTCTCTCCCCTTCATTTTCTCTGTTTCTGCGTCTAGAACGTCCATTATCAGATGTTGCATCTCCTGGATGGGTCCTCTAATTTTTTTCTTTTTTTTTTAAATGGTTTTTATTTTTTCCATTATGGCTGTTTTTCAGCATTTCATCAATTTTCTACTGTACAAGGGGACCCAGTCACACATATATATACATACATCCTTTTTCTCACATTATCCTCCATCACGCTCCATCGCAAGTGACTAGATAGAGCTTCCAGTGCTGTACAGCAGGATCTCATTGCTTATCCACTCCAGATGCAATAGTTTGCATCTATGAACCCCAGACTCTCAGTCCATCCCACTCCCTCCCCCTCCCCCTTGTCAACCACAAGTCTGTTCTCCAAGTCCATGAGGTTCTTTTCTGTGGGAAGTTTTATTTGTGCTGTATATTAGGTTCCAGATATAAGTGATATCATATGGTATTTGTCTTTCTTGTTCTGACTTACTTCACTTAGTATGAGAGTCTCTAGTTCCATCCATGTTGCTGCAAATGGCATTCTTTCTTTTTTTTTTTTTTATGGCTGAGTAGTATCCCATTGTGTATATATGTACCACATCTTCTTCTTCTTTTTTTTGTCTTTTTTTTTTTTTTTTTTTTTTTTTGCTATTTCTTTGGGCCGCTCCCACGGCATATGGAGTTTCCCAGGCTAGGGGTTGAATCGGAGCTGTAGCCGCCAGCCTACACCAGAGCCACAGCAACTAGGGATCCGAGCCGTGTCTGCAAACTACACCACAGCTCACGGCAACGCCGGATCGTCAACCCACTGAGCAAGGGCAGGGACTGAACCCGCAACCTCATGGTTCCTAGTCGGATTCGCTAACCACTGCGCCACAACGGGAACTCCCATATCTTCTTAATCCATTCATCTGTTGATGGACTTTTAGTTGTTTCCATGTCTTGGCTATTGTGAATAACGCTGCAGTGAATATAAAAAAATGGAAAACTTCACAAATTTGCTTGTCATCCTTGCACAGGGGTTAATCTTCTATTTATTGTTCCAATTTTAGTATGTGTACTACTGAGGCAAGCACGGGTCCTCTAATTCTATCTTTTCTCTTACTTTCCATTTCTTTCTCATTTTGTATCACTTTCTGAGAGATTTCTTCAACTTGAAGCTTGTGTTTTTTCGGCTGTCACAGTTTTAATTCATGAGTTCCTTTTTTTGCACCCTATTTTTAGTCCATGGAACCAATATCTTCTTACCTCTCTGAGGATATAAACCAATAGTATGGTTGTTTTGTTGTTGTTGTTGTTGTTGTTGTTGTTGGTGGTGGTGGTGGTGGTGTGTGTGTGTGTGTGTGTGTGTGTGTGTGTGTGTTGTGTATAGTTCCATGGAATTTTTTTTAAGGCCGCACTCCTGGCATATGGAAGTTCTCAGGCTAGGGGTTGAATCAGAGCTATAGCCACTGGCCTACACCACAGCCACAACAATGCCAGATTCTTAACCCACTGAGCAAGGCCAGGGATCGAACCTGCGTCCTCATGGGATCGCTGAGCCACACACAATAGGAACTCCAGTTCCATGGAATTTTATTACAGGTATGACCACAATATGATCACCACCAGAATCAAGGTACAGAACTGTCCCATTAACACAAAAGAAACTCTGTTCCTTTTTCGCTGCCTTATCTTGTTGTTGTTGTTGTTTGCTTTTTAGGGCTGCATCTTCAATGTATGGAGGTTCCCAGGCTGCACGTTGAATTGGAGCCCACCTACACCACAGCCACAACAATGTGGGATCTGAGCCGTGTCTGCGACCTACACCACAGCTCACAGCAATGCTGGATCCTTAACCCACTGAGCAAGGCAAGGGATCAAACCCAAAACCTCATGGTTACTGGTTGAATTCATTTCCGCTGTGCCACAACGGGAACTCCTTCACTGACTTATCTTGTGTTTAAAGTACTTTTATTGTATCGTTTTAATTCCACTCTTTCTATGTGTTTCAATCTATTTTTCAGTGATTGCGCCAGGCACTGTACTAGGCATCTTTTTAGTTTTTCTTTTTTCTTTTTGTACTAGGCATCTTATAAGAAACGATTTCAGGTTAATATTGACTTAAATCAAATAAAATATAGCAATGGCACTCTATTTCCTCCCCTTTGATATTCTATTTTTGTCAAATCTATTACTTCTAGTATGCTAAAACCCCAACAATACAGCCTTATAATAATTAAACAATGTCATTTTTGAAAGACATCAAGGGAAGGAAAAATACAGATCCATGTTTTGTATTTACCCACATGTTTATCATTTCCCATGGTCATTCTTCCTGCAGCTTAAACCTTCCATGTGAGGTCCTTCCTTTTCAATCTCAGGGACTTCCTTCTGCAACATAGTTTGGCTAGCAGTGCTCTCTCTGTATTTATCTGGGACTGTCTTTATTTTGGCTTTAATTTTTTAAAATTTAAATAAGAAATTTATTTAAACAACAATATGTTTGACTCAAAGAGAAAACTACCTTTCTTTAAAAGTAATTTATCATTACTTAAAAGCATATGGCCATACATGTAACAGCTACATACTAAAAAAAAGTTACAAAACTGTCCTTGATTTTACAAAGGTAAGTGAAAAATATTGAAATTCTCTAAACAATATATGCAGGATATTTTTGTTATTGTTTTTCATTAAATAGTAAGAGCTAATCAGTTTACAGAATATGAAGATGGGAGTTGAGTGAGTATATTCCTGATGGAAAAAGGAACACGTTCATATGTTTCACATATTCATATATATGAATATATTCTGTGAAAATACCTTTCACAGAAACAATATTTTCCCCTACCTCATCTTCATTTGAGGTCGATGAAAATCCATCATTGGTCATTTAATCTTTTTTAAGTGAGAAGCTTGTGCACACGTCCCAGTCGCTTCATGTACAATGAAGGAATGGGGAGGAGAGAACGAAAGAATAGAAAAAATTATTCAGGATTTCATGGAACGAAATGGCAGTTGTCTAACTGAGAAAGTGTTGTTGGTTTTCAAATACAGGCAGGTCCTCTTTCTAGTAGGTACTGTCTGCTCTAGGAATATTTTCACTTGTATCTGTGCCCTCCAATTTCAACTATGCAAATGTGTCTATTTCACTGGTCACCTGCCCATCAGATCAGAACCTTATCTGCCTCACCCATAAATTTGAATTGTCATTCAAAACAGGCTTTCTTTAGTTTACTAGGTGGTATATGCCTCTTTTTTTCTTTTTTCTTTTCATTTCTTCTTCTCTTTTTTTTTTCTTTTTAGGGTCACTCCTGGGACATACGGAGGTCCCCAGGCTAGAGGTTGAGTTGGAACCGCAGCCCCCAGCCTACGCCGCAGTGACAGCAATGCGAGATCTGAGCCGCCTCTGCGACCTACACCACAGCTCATGGCAACGCCAGATCCTTAACGCACTGAGTGAGGGCAGGGATCAAACCTGCATCCTCACGGTCACTAGGTCGGGTTCTTAACCTGCTGAGCCACGGCAGGAAATCCAGTACATGCTTCTGAATCTTCAGTTGCACCATGGAACCCTCCTGCCCTCCAGCTGCGCATCAGCATCTCCTTGGTTCTTAATCTGGACCAAGGTTTCCATCCCTGCAAGCGATACTGGAGTCTCCTAAGCTGCTGCTTTCACAAAAGAGATACCAGACCCCACCAAATGAGCCCACAAACAGTGCCGGGAATGACAGAAGAAGTGTTCATTCCTTTTTTTTTTTTTTTAGATTTGATTTGCTAATATTTTACTGAGGTTTTTTTTGCATCTAGTCTTGAGATCTTTCTTCTTTTCTTGGTATATAATGATTTTTACTTTTTTCCATTATAGCTGGTTTACATGTGTTCATTCTTTTTTTTTTGTCTTTTTTTTTTTTTTGTTGTTGTTGCTATTTCTTGGGCCGCTCCCGCGGCATATGGAGGTTCCCAGGCTAGGGGTTGAATCGGAGCTGTAGCCACCGGCCTACGCCAGAGCCACAGCAACGCGGGATCCGAGCCTCGTCTGCAACCTACACCACAGCTCACGGCAACGCCAGATCCTTAACCCACTGAGCAAGCGCAGGGACTGAACCCGAAACCTCATGGTTCCTAGTCGGATTTGTTAACCACTGTGCCACGACGGGAACTCCAACATGTGTTCATTCTTGAAGGATAATCTTTTCTGCCTTGTTCTCTCTCCTCCTTCTGGGTCCCACATTATACTTGCATCATAGTGCTTGACATGGTCCCACAGTCTCTGAGGCTCTGCTCATTCTTCTGTTCTTTGGCTTGGATTTTTATTCGTCAATTTTTTGAGTTTCCTGATTCTTTTGACAACTCCAATTTGTGGTTGAGCGCTGCTAATCAAGTTTTCATTCCAGTGATTTTACTTTTCAACCACGGATTTCCATTTGGTTCTCTCTCTCTCTTTTTTTTTTTTTTGGTCTTTTTGCCTTTTCTAGGGCCGCCCCCGCAGCATATGGAGATTCCCAGGCCAGGGGTTGAATCGGAGCTGTAGCCACTGGCCTACGCCAGAGCCGCAGCAACGCGGGATCCGAGCCGCGTCTGTGACCTACACCACAGCTCATGGCAATGCCGGATCCTTAACCCACTGAGCAAGGCCAGGGATCAAACCTGCAAACTCATAGTTCCTAGTCAGATACGTTAACCACTGCACCACGATGGGAACTCCTCCATTTGGTTCTCTTTTCTTTAATTGTTTCTCTACTGAGATTTGGGGGAATCATGGTCGTCTATTTCCCCTTGATTCTTCACAGATATTCGTAATACCAGCATCTGCTACATGCAACCTCTGGGCCACTCAGAACCGGTTTCTGTTAATTATTCTTATCCCCTGACTATGGCTCACACTTTTCTGCTTCTTGGTGAATCTTGGAGTATTTGGTGCTGAGGGTTGTTGCTGATGCTGCTGTTGCTTAGCAACTAGACTAGCCTTAAACTGTGGCTTTTGTTTCTCTAAGGTGTGAGGTCACTGATATCTCTACTTGATTTTTCTGTTCTTATGTATTAGCCTGATGTTGGGATCTCCCAGTGTCTGCTTAGCTTAGTTGTCTGTCAATCAATGATTTGGGCAGAAGTTGTGCTCAAATACCTGGAGCCCTGAAGGCTCCTGTTCTCTGCCAAGTGACCTGGTGTGGGCAGGGGGACATATTTATGGTTCAGCTATACTCGCATCTCCAGCTTTTATTTTCTGCTGGGCCCCTCAGTTTCCTGGAGGAAATGGACATGCTAGTCTCGAAGGAAACCTAGTGATATTTACATAGTTACCTTTAAAACAAGTTACCTTTAAAAACCATTATGTTCTGGAAGTAGCTATGCTGCAAAGTAGTTGAAAATGAAATTACTCCATAATATTCTCTTAAAAGTAAAATTAGAAGTTCCCATTGTGGCTCAGTGGTAACAAACCGGACTAGTATCCATGAGGATTCAGGTCCAATCCCTGGCCTTGCTCAGTGGGTTTAAGGATCTGGCCTTGCCCTGAGTTGTGGTGTAGGTTGCAGACATAGCTTGGGTCTGGCATTGCTATGGCTGTGGCATAGGCCAACAGCTGCAGCTCTGATTCGACCCCTAGCCTGGAAAAATCCATGTGCCACAGGTGCAACACTGAAAAGAAAAAAATAAAAAAAGACAAGAGTAAAAATATAGAGCGAGACCTAGCCCGTGTCCCTGGCATTGGTGTTCCGGCTGTCCAGCAGAGCTGACCATGTGGCTTGGATGTCAGCTTTCAGTCTGTGCATATGCTAAACCCATCAGCCAGGAGCTGTCCCCTTTCACTGAGAAGCAGGGCTGATGCCTGGAGCCCTGGGTGTGCAGACAAGTCTGGCTGCGTCTCCAAATTCCTGCTCACAGGCTGTATGCTAAAACTGCCAAATCAGTCCTGATTTTCTCAGTGGCGTGGGTCTCGGATTCAGTCAGTCTTACAGCAAAATCAGAGTTGTTCTGAGTCACTCAAAATCCACCTTGTCACTGGCCAACTAACCCTCTTAGCCCAGCACCAAAGGCCTCAGGATCCAACACCCACGAACAGCAAAATCTGCCTTGTATTCTGGGTTCCTTCTACCTTTTACGCTCCTCAACTTCGCTTTTTAAATTTGTTTTTTTAATGTCCCAGCCTCACAAGGGTGAGGAAGATCACCCCTTGAGAGTCAGAACCTTCTAAAATGTTGGGAATATCTCTGAGATGAGAATTCACTTCCACGACAGGTCCTGCAGGTGACATTTGTGAACAGACTGTCTTGGCTTTGGTCCTAGATCCAGGAGAGAAGAGTAAATACAGAGACTTTTAAAGGTCCAAGCCAAGATTCCTTTAGAAAATTTCCACATAAAAGTTAAGTTTCTTGGAGTTCTCCTTGCAGCTCAGTGGGTTAAGAATCAGACTAGTATCCAATAGGAGGCGGGTTAGATCCCTGGCCTCACTTAGTGGGTGGGTTAAGGATCCCAGGTTGCAGAGGCAGCTTGGATCAGGCCTTCCTGTGGCTGTGGCTCTGATTCCACCCCTAGCCTGGGAATGTCCATATGCGCGGGTGCGGCCCTAAAAAGACACACACAAAAACCGGTCAGTTTCACATCTTTGTGAAATACAGCCCCCTGGAAGAGGTTGACATGCATAAATGCACAGCATTTGCAGCATCCACATAAACAGGCCGAAATTAGAGCGGGCCTCTCTGACGTTTGAAACTGTCCATCACTCCTTTTTGAAAACTCGCTCCTCTCTTGAACGCCCCTCCTCCCCCTGCTTCTGAGACCACTCCCCTCGGCTCGGGGGCGGGGCGGGGGGGCTTCCTCTGCAGCCTGTCTCTGGGCGATCAAACACGCCCCAGACTCCCGGCTCCTTCCCTTCTGAGTTGTCTTTCCCACCTATGCCCACCAGAGGGAGCTCTGTCCCTGCAGAGGCTGACTTTACTCTGTGACATGGTCCATCGCTGAACGGCTGGTACCTCTCCTGGCTTCTGGGCTTTGGGGTTGCCTTTCAGCCTGCAGGCTGCCTTTGTCAATCATCAGAGGCCTCGTGCGCTCTTATTCTCATACACCCCCTGCCTTCAACCTCCTTCTTGCACTAGGATATCTCCCTCAAAGATTCCCCTCCACAGGGCCTCCTATGCAAAACCTAAAAGAACACCCAGAATATCATTAACCAACATAACTATTTTAGGGCAATCGTTTAAAAATTATAACTAATGCAAAAAATCCATAAGGAACAAAATATTCACATTTTAAGTCAAGACAAAAATCGGTATTACTGAGCTTCTCCTTTGGCCTCAGGCTTCAGCCCTGTGCAGCCCAGCCCTGCTGGGTTTCACCCCCTACCTCTTAGTCAAGGATGTCACTTCTGTATTTCTCTCTCTCCGACATCACCTTTCTTCTTGCCCCTGGATGCTTCTTCGGCATATTTCCTGTCTTAAAAGCAAAAGAAAACCAGTCCCCTGCCTGACCTCACACGCCCTTTCATTCCCGTCTTTTTCCCCCCGTCTTGTTTTTCTTTCTCTTGCACTGACTACAATTGGGCTTTTGTTCTCGACACTTCCCAGGAAGCAGCTCTGGTCAAGGTCACCAACGACCTTCACCTCATCTGTGCTCCTCTTATTTGGCGTCTGGCAGAGATCAACCCTCCTCAGAACTCCTGGCATCTCGGTCCCCCAGCTCTTCTGGTTCTCTCCCCAGCTCCCAGCCCACCCCTTCTCTAGGTTCTCCTATCTTACCGACCCTCAACATCAGAGGCACTTACTCAGAACTCCTAGCCTCACACTGCTCACAAAGAGGGAGAAGAGAAAGGGTCGTAAACCCCAGTGTTTAAAGCCTTTTGATGGTTAGCGCAATCATTTGAGAGATTCTGACAAATAGGATTTCCCATTATGGCGCAGCGGAAACGAATCTGACTAGGAACCATGAGGTTGCAGTTCCATCCCTGGCCTCGCTCAGTTATCTAGTGTTGCCACGAGCTTGGTGTAGCTCGCAGACATGGCTCAGATTCTGTGTTGCTGTGGTTGTGGGGTAGGCCAGCAGTTGTAGCTCCGATTTGACCCCTAACCTGGGAAACGCCATATGCTGCGGGTGCGGCCCTAAAAAGAAAAAAAAAAAGAGAGAGAGAGAGCAATTTTGACAAATAGCCATCACTTACCATTCCAAGTGTAGGAAGGAGGTAAGATCCAGGAGCAATTCCTAGTAGAAACACAAGCATTGGGGAATGACTATTCCCATCAATGGAACCTATGGGACTTCTGATGTTATGATTTACAATAAGAAATTTACAGGGTCTTTGTTCATAGTTCCCCCTACAGAGCTCCTAAAACCTCTGGAATTTCCTAAGTATGAGAGCCATTGAAGGTGTCTTATTTGGTTAATGAGATGACTTTTGGATCACACCTAAGATTGAGGGCTGGTTGCCTGGAGAACCAAGCAGGTGATTAAAGGGTTGGAACTTTCCATCCCATCCCCTTGACCTCCAGGAAGGAGAAGGCGCTGGAGATTGAATCAACTGTCAATGGCTAATGATTTAATCAAGCATGTCTATGTAATGGAGCCTGTATAAAAACCCAAAAGGATGTGGTTTGGAGGGCTTCCAGGTGGGTGAATCAGAACCCTTCCATGTGACAATGTGCCAGACCCAAACTCCATGGGGGCAGAGGCTCCTTTTGGGGAGGAACCTGCCCTATGTAGCTCCTCATTTGGCTATTGATTCGTATTATTTAATATCCTTTGTAATAAACCTGTCATCTGGAGAGTAAATGAGTGTCCTGTGTTCCGTGAGCTACCCTAGGAAATGACTTGAACTTAGGGAGGAGGTCATGGGAACCTCTGATTCATAGCTGGTTGATCAGGAATATAGATAACAACCTGGACTTGGGGTTGGCATCTGAAGTGGGGTCTTGGAAACTGAACACTTAACCTTGGGAATCTGATGCTCTCTCCAGGTAGACAGTGTCAGATCTGAGTTGACTAGTAAGACATCCAGCTGGCGTCAAAGAATTGCTGATTGATGTGGGGAAAACCCACCATATACACACCGAAGACTGATGATCAGAACAATTACCCCTTACAGAGGAAAAGTTTAAACTCCCTTGAAGGAATTTATTTATTTGCACTTATTTAATTTTTGGCCATGGCCATGGCATGTAGATGTTCCCAGGCCAGAGACTGAACATGTGCCGTAGCAGCAACCCAAGATGCTGCCATGACAACACCAGCTCCTTAATCCACTGCACCACAAGGGAACTCATTCCTTGAGGGACTTTAAAGAAGACCCAATAAAAGAAAAAATATACTATCTTCATGGATACAATGCCTCAGCACTGCAAACATAAGGATTCTCTGCAAATTAACTAAATGCAATCCTAAATTTATATGACCGGATAAAGTCCTTATGTAGTTAAGACAATGTTGTACCGAAAGACTCACTCAGAGTGTCCGTAGTGGTGCAGCGGAAACGAATCTGACTAGGAACCATGAGGTTGAAGGTTCCATCCCTGGCCTTGCTCAAAGGGTTAAGGATCCAGCGTTGCCATGAGCTGTGGTGTAGGTCGCAGGTGCGGCTAGGATCCTGCATGGCTGTGGCTGTGGCACAGGCCGGCAGCTGTAGCTCCGATCAGACCCCTAGCTGAGAACCTCCATATGCCAAGGGTGAGGCCCAAAAAAGAAAAAAAAAAAAAGAAAAAAAAGGAAGGACTCACTCTACGAGTTTAAAAAATATTTTATAAAGCCATGGTAATAAAAAATCACACTGATACATGTGCAGGCACAGGCAAATGGGGCAATGGAACAGAGTGGGAGCTCAGAATCAGATTGGTGTGAATGCAGCTACCTGGGGCATGGAAGTGGTGATAGCGCAAGTCAGTGAAGGAAAACGGCCTGTGGTAGCTGCCGCTGGGAGCCTATCTCACCACATGGAGCAAAATCAAGTTGGATCCTGTGTTCAATTGAATAAGGTCCCCCAAAGATGTCCACATCCCACAGAACCTGTGAATATGTTACTTTACATGGCAAATGGGGTTGTGTACATGTGATTTTTTTTTTTTTACCTTTTTGCCTTTTTGTCTTTTTAGGGCCGAAACCACAACATATGGACTTTCTTAGGCTAGGGGTCGAATCAGAGCTGTAGCTGCTGGCCTACACCACAGCCACAGCAATGCCAGATTCAAGCCACATCTTCAACCTATACCACAGCTCACGGCAAGGCTGGATCCTTAACCCACTGAGTGAGGCCAGGAATCGAACCCCCGTCCTCATGGATACTAGTCAGGTCCGGTAACCGTCCACTGAACCACGACAGGAACTCCTAGACGTGATTAAGTTAGGTCATAAAATGCGGAGGGTATCTTGGATTATCCAGCTGGGCCCAATCTAATCACACGAATCCTTCAAAGTAGATGAACCTCACCTGTGGCCAGAGTGAGAGCAGATGATGAGATGATGGAAGCAGTTCTTTAAAAATTAAAGATGGGAGGAGTTCCCGTCGTGGAGCAGCAGAAACATATCTGACTGGGAACCATGAGGTTGCAGGTTCAATCCCTGGCCTTGCTCGGTGGGTTAAGGATCTGGCATTGCCATGAGCTGTGATGTAGGTTAGCACGCTACAGCTCCGATTAGACCCCTAGTCTGGGAACCTCCATACGCCTCGGGTGCAGCCCAAAAAAGCAAATAAATAAATAAATAAAAATTAAGAAAGGGGGGAGTTCCCTCTTGTGGCTCAGTGGTAACGAATCTAACTAGTATCTAAAAGGATGCGGGTTTGATCCCTGGCCTCACTCATGGGGTTAATGAGCCGGTGTTGCAGTGAGCTGCGTAGGCCGCAGACGTGGCCTGGGTTGGCAGCTGTAGCTCTGACTTGACCCCTAGCCTGGGAACCTCTATATGCCACAGGGTGTGTACAAATAAATAAAAATTAAGAAAGGGGTCACAGGCCAAGGAATGCAGGCAGCCTCTAGACATTGGAACATTCAAGGACATAGATTCTCTTTAGAGTTTCCAAAAGCCAACAGCCCTACTAACTCCTAGATGTTAGCCCCATAAAACTCATTTGGGAGTCCCCTGGTGGCCTAGAGGTTAAGGACCCAGCATGGTCACTGCTGTGGCTTGGGTCACTGTGATGGCACAAGTTCAGTCCCTGACCTGGGAACTTCCTCATGCCATAGTCATGCCCCCTCCCCCAAAACCAACTCATTTTAGACTTTGACCTCCAAAACTGTAAAATGATAAACTTGAGTGGTTTTAAGTCACTAACTTTGTGGTACTTTGTTGTACCAGCAATGAGAAATTAATTCAGATTCCTGACTTATCATATACTTACCTAGTGGGGTGAAATCCCACTAGGTCCAGAGATAAATGTGAAAAATAACATGACAAAACTTACAGAATATGATTTATGAGAGGACTTGTGAGATTTTTATAGAGGGGGAAATTTTTGAACTGAAGCTCCAAAACACAAACCATGTATGGGAAAGAAAAAAATTTTTTCCTGTTCAACAAGGGGTGCTGTAGAGACAATTACAATACAGGTGTCCAGGAGTTCCCTTGTGGCTCAGCGGGTTAAGGATCCAGTGTTGTCACTGCTGTGGTTCTTGTTACAGCTGTGGTGGGCCTTTTTGATCCCTGGCCTGGGAACTTTCACATGCCACAGGTGTGGCAAAGAAAAAAAAAGTGTGTATAGCTGGAAAAAGACAGTTGCAATATCTGAAATCAATAAGGGATTCATATCCAGCAAACTGCAAAATAATTTTTAAAAGGCAAGCAACCCAAAGACAAATAGGCAAAGATTATGAAAGCCAGTAAGCTTTTTTTTTTTTTTTCTTTTGGTTTATTTAAGGCTGCACTGGAGGCATATGGAAGTTCCCAGGCTAGGGGTCAAATGCGAGCTGCTGCTTCCGGCCTACACCATAGCCACAGCAACGCAGGATCCAAGTCGCATCTGCGACCTATACCATAGCTCACTGCAATGATGGATTCTTTTTTTTTTTGTCTTTTTGTCTTTTTGCTATTTCTTGGGCCGCTCTCACGGCATATGGAGGTTCCCAGGCTAGGGGTTGAATCGGAGCTGTAGCCACCGGCCTACGCCAGAGCCGCAGCAACACGGGATCCGAGCTGCGCCTGCAACCTACACCACAGCTCACGGCAACGCCGGATCGTTAACCCACTGAGCAAGGGCAGGGACCGAACCCGCAACCTTATGGTTCCTAGTCGGATTCATTAACCACTGCGCCATGATGGGAACTCCAATGATGGATTCTTAATCCACTGAGCGAGGCCAGGGATCAAACCTGTGTCTTCATGGCTACTAGTCAGGTTCATTACAGCAGAGCCAGAATGGGAACTCCACCAATAAGCATTTTAGAAAATGCTCCTAATTTTGCACCCGTACCCATCGAAAGACAGGTCTGGGGAGACATGGAAACTGGGGGGTGGAGACATGGGCATAGCCATTTGGGAGAGCCAACTGGCAAAGCAGTGAAACTAAGTTATATGCAAATCTGATGACCTAGCAACCCAACCCCCAGAGAATCTCTCCTGGAGACAAGCCTTAAAAACTTAAATGAATAGAAACAGAAAAAGTCAAGATCCACAGAATGCATTCACATACCTAATTTTAAAACACTTGTAGAGATAAAACCAGCACAATATAACTTTCAAGGCAACCATAATCTATTAATGGGTAATTAATCTACACGTGGCACATTGGAGCAGGCACTGATGCAGGAGGGGAGAGAGTCAGCTGCTGGGACAGAGGGACAAATGTGATGACAAAGAAGCCTTGTCTGCCCAGTGGACAATGGGTTGATCTGAGATGTGTAAACAGCTCAAAACTCTGTACCTGGGTGAGTTAAAAGTCCACAAGGAGAGTCACACTGGTGGTATCAGAACCACTTAGTCTTCATCTTGTGTCAACACGCTTGAGCCTCTGGGGTCTTTGATGGCGATTCAGATCCTTAACCAAATGTGAGAACAGCCATTGTAGGAGAAGAGCCATTATGGGTTGAATTGCGCCCCCTCCCCCCAGCTCGTATGTTGGAGCGCTAACCCCCAGGACCCCAGCACGTGACCTTTGGAAATAGTCTTGCAGGGGTAGCGAGTTCCATTGAGATGAAGCCATACTGGAGTACAGTGAGCCCCCATCCAATAGGACCGGTGTCCTCATACCAAGGGGAAGTCAGGACTTGTGCCCAGGGTTGAGCTTATGCCCACAAAGAGAACAGCACACAAGGAGAATGCCATCTGAAGACGAAAGCAGGAGGGGTGATGCCTCTCCAAGCCAAGAAACGCCAAGATGGCCAGCCAGCCATCAGAAGCCAAGAGAGAGTCATGGAATAGATTCTCCCTCGGGGACCTAGAAGATGCCAACTCTGCTGACACTTTGATCTGGGACTTCCAGCCTCCAGATCTGCTAGAGAATATATTTCTATTGTCTAAGCCGCTCAGCATGGCCCTTTGTTATGGATACATAATAGAAAACGAATACAGGGGTCAGCCTCTCCTCGGAGTGTGTAGGAGGTCTTGATCTGGTGGCTGGGGAGTAAGTCTTAGGGGGTCTGCCAGGCTCATGGGGCAGCTCTCAAGAAGAGCTTGCCATCAGGTTCCAGGGCTCAAACTGCCCTCCAGGTTTAAGAGTGGCCGAAAGCACAGCCGATGATGCTTGGCTCCTCTGGCATCGAGTCAGGCGCCTCTGACTTATTGGAGCAAATCCCAGCCCTGGATGTCCTCAGCGTGAATCTCTGCAGTGCCGAGAGCCCCGTTCGGGTAAGGGAGGAAGAGGAGGAGCAAACAGCTGAGCACCTGTGGCCCCTATCCCCCCCCCCCCGCCCACCCCAGGAAGATTCGAGCTCAACCCTGGGCTTAAGAGAGCCAGGAGGACCTTTCCTTCCATTTCTACCTGGCCTACCCCGTAGCATAGAAACGCCCGCCGCCAAAGCTGTTGAAAGAGGCCCCACCCTACCCAGGGGGGAACCTCCATCCTGATGGAGGTGTTGGGAGAGCGCTGGCTTTGCCAGCAATTCTGACCCGATGACATGGGTCCTGGTGTGGGGGAGGGCAGTCTGCTTTCCCAAAGGCTTCTTCCCACAGCCAGCTTTCACACTGAGCACGCCCAGTGCAAACCTCCCTCTTCCCACGTGGGCGACCACTGGCCGGCGATTTAACCCTTTGACTCCTCGACTTCCTCATCTGTACAGCCTAGAAGAAGGTCATTGCCTCCTATGGCTGCTTGAGGATCAAATGCACTATGGCTATGCTTTCAAAGCTTTCCCCTGACTGGCACAAGGGCAAAACTGATTGCATTGGGAAGAGGTTACCTAAGGGTGGGCCACCAGCCTCCGGCAAGCCCTGCGGTGGTCCAAGTGGCAGGGGATGGGGGGGTGCTCCCTGTCCCTGCTCACTGTTACCCTTTCTGGGCACACTGGGTGGAGGTGCCCAGGTTGGGGAGCTGTGAATTAACGCATGTGCAAGGTTGGCACCAGGCCTGGCAGAGACCAAGGGTTCACAGATAGTTGAGCTGTGACTGTGATCACGATGATTTGGGAAGTCTGGTGGTGTAACCGAGCAGGGCCCTTTGAGGCTCCTGGGCACACAAGCCTTTCTGTGCCCTCCATTTCTTGTTTTTAGGAAATAAGCCTCAGCCTCCATGAGCTTCCCTGAGTTCCAAAGGGCAGTTGCTGCTCAGGGAAGGGAAGGGATGCAGGGACCAGGGAGGAGCATCAAGAGACAATAGTGCAGCCATGGGTGGGGTGCTGGTTCCTCCTCAAGGAACCATAAGGAGATCTTTGAGCCCTTTCTGCAGGACTAAACCCCACAACAAATGGAAGACCTACCTGATGAAGCGTCTGCATTCTGGGAAGAAGGAGGACCACCAGAACCAGTCCTGGGACCACAAAACACCAGGTTTGAAAGACAATGTAAGCTTGCCTCTACCCTGACCCTTATCTGCAGCCCAAACTATAAAACCACCTCCCAAGGGGGGGCACAGTCGTTAAGGCCTTAGCCTGCTGTGGCCCCCTTTGCCTGGCAAAGCTATCTTTCTCCTTCACCCAAAACCCCGTCTCCACGTTTGTATTTGGCAGACAGAGGCCAAGCTTTGGCAACAGGGGTGTCATCTGACAGGGGCCCATCCACGTGGAGGACAGAGTCACTCAGTCCTGGCCAGACATGACGGGATCCTATAGCAAGGAGGTGGGAGGGGAGGGCAGAGCCAGCAGGCTGCAAAACAGACCTGCTGGGGTTCTAGCAGGCACACCACAATAACCCTGTGGCCTTCCCACCAAGGTCAACGCTGGTGAGCTCCGCTCAGGACCCACACATGCAGCAGAGGCTGAGTCTCCCAGGGCAGGACTGATGGTGGATTTTGGGCCTTTAACCTGGCCAGCACCTGCCCCTCGGCCAGGGCCTGGTGAAGAGGTACGATGGGCACCCCGGCTCCACCCACTGTCCTCGGTCCTGGCTGCCCCATCACCACACCTGCATGTCCCTACTCCCAGCTTTCAGCCTGGTCGCCGCTCCTGAAACACCCTCCCTCCCACGACTGGGCGTTGTGCTTGTTTTCTCTCTTTGCTTCTCCATACACTCCTCTGGGCCTCAGTGGCTCTTGACCTCAGCAAACCCCAGCCCTTGGGGCTCCACCTTGATGCTGGCTGTCCTCCCCACCCCGCCTCCCTGCCCTCCAACCGCTCCAGGAGGCGCTCAGCTAATCAGGCTGATTATCGCCCAGAGCCAATTCTACTTTCCTTGGCTACAACACGCAGTAAATTTCCTCAGCCACCAGGCTCCCCTGTGAGCCCTGCCTCTTGTCAGGCAGCCCAGCTTAGCGAGCTGCCAGCTCCCCGCCTGCTGTATCATCACGGAGGAATCAGGCCAGCCCGACCTGGGTCTGTTACCTAAACGCCGTCTACACGGAGTCACACCACCCTCAGCAGCAGAACAAATGGTCACATCTCCCGGGTCCAGGGAAATCTCTGCACTTCTACATGCCAAGACCCTTACCTATGAAAAATTATACTATAATCTGCCTGCGGAGCACTGAATTTTAGAGGAAGCTTTGATCTCCTTTGTCTCTACACATTTCAAGGGTGGGCTGCTGGCACTGGTCTTAGGTTATCACCAGGGAGTGGTCCTTGAACGCCCAGCCTTATTTCATGCTCGGCCCATTCCCAGGGTCTTTGGGTGACTGAAAACAATCTGGAAAAATCCAGAGAAGGAGAAGGAAGGAGGCGAGGGTGCTGATTTATCCCCAAACCCAGCCCCTCTGTGATGGGGAAGGAAGCTCCGCTCACCATTCCTTTTGTCTTGATCTAGTCTGGAGAGGGCGGCGCTTAGCTGTGGGAGGGGAGGACAAACAGGTGCCCACGGCCCACACGGCCCCAAACTGGCTTCTATGGCCCTAAACATGGAGCTTTCTGTAGGATCGGAGGTGAGCACGTATGAAGCAATCAAAGAACATGTAAGAATTCAGTTATGTCATGTTGCCATGAGCCCAAAAGGAGGCCAGAGAGGGATGAGATGAATGTGACAGGGGACGTTTTTAAAAACTTTGTGTGGAGATGAGTCTTGATTCAGTGAAATATAACAGCGTTACTTGCATCTTCTATGCACGAGGCATTATGTTAGGCATTTGGGGCACAGAGGAGAGCAAAGCCACATCCTCGCCCTTGTCCTATCTACATAGGGAAAATTACCACTGTGACATAAGGAGTATATCTAGGAGTGTTACCCCTTAGTGCTAATGACTGAATATTTGCCCCATCCCAAAACCATATGTTGAAGCCCTAAACCCCATCGTGAGGGTTTTGGAGATGGGCCCTTTGGGAGGTGGAGTGAGATGAGGTTATGAGAATGGAGCCTTGATCCAACAGGGATTAGTGCTCTCATAAGAAGAGACAACAGCTTGCTCTTTTGCACACCCACCTCTACTTCTGGGGTGTGCATGTGCAGAAAAGCTATCGTGTGAGGATATGGGGCCAGTCTGCAGGCCAGGAAGGGAGCCCTTACCAGAATATGGTCTTGATCTTGCCAGCACCCTGATCTGGGACTTCTGCCCTATAGCATTGGGAGAAAGTCAGTGTGTGTTGTTTAAGCCACCTAGTATATTGTATTCTGTTGTAGCACCCAGAGCTGACTAATATAGACAGATGTAGATGAGAAGGATTAATTGTAAAGTGTTATATCAGAGAGGGCTTCCTGGAGGAAGTGAATTTGGAGTTTCAGGATGAGTCAGCTTCTAGGGAGGAAGGTGTGGGAAGGGTATTGCAAAAAGGTGCCTATGAACCACGAAGTGGGCTCTCACCAGACACTGAAGCTGTCAACACCCTGATCTTGGGTATCTCAGCCTTCAGAACTGTGAGAATAACTGTGTGTTGTTTTTAAGCCATCCAGTACATGGTATTCTATTATACAAGCCTGAATGGACTAGGACAGCTCAGTTTAGGAGCTGGGCATCTTGATTGCAAATATGAGAACCAAACAAATGAAAGCTAAAGATCTCTCTGGGGGAGAAGCTGGACGGTGCCTGCAGATGCCCTAAGTGTCCATGAGGGGGCAGCAGAGCCTGCCCTCTTGTTAAGTTGTGGTTTAAGTAGAGTTGCCTGTGGGAGACACCTTCCAGAGCAAAATGAATTCTGAGCTGCATGGCAGGAACAGTGCTAAAGCATCCTAAAAATGTTAAAGATGACAGCAGTAAGGGGGACTTCAGAAACTATCTAGTCTTTATTCAGAGGAAGGCAAGAACGAGTTCGAATGGTCAAATGTGATTTTCCCCCAATTTAACCCAGGGTGTTGAAGAGAAAGCCAGAAAAAGAGCCCAAGATTCTATCCCTTCAGATCCATGGAAAGACATGTGAACCCATTTCCAGAAGGAGCACTTAAGTTTTCTCACAGGAGGAAGTGAGTCCCTGAATCACATGAGTGAGTGTGCATGGGACCTGCTTTTTGTGGCATCCTCGGTGGCCAGCAAAAGATGATGGGGAAGGTCTGGGAACCACGAAAAATTCCATGAAGTTGCTTTTGTTGTTTTTAGTTATTAGACATGATTGTAGTGACTAACAAAAAAAAAAAATCAGAACCTATGGATATAAGTAAGAACTTTAAAAATACTCATAGTGCTATAACCCCAAAGAAAATGCTCTGTGTTTTAAAGTACATGTTTTTCCTGAAGATGAAATACAATAAATCTTACAGGAACATTTTGTCTAATGGAAAGTTCAGTTCGGTGTTCAAGCGATCACGGCCCTAAGCCAGTTGATTGGGTGCTGTCCTTGGTCCTGAAACTGAGCATGCTGGGAAGAAGAGTCTTCCTGGAATGAGCAGGAGGGCCTCACTAGAGATGGTGACAAAACTTCCATGGTGATTCTATTGGAGCATTTCCCATCGCTGTGGTCTCTCTCTTCCTTCTGTATGTACAGGTGTTTCTCATTGGTTCCTGTGGAATGGGCTCCATTGGGAAATGGTCCCCCAAGCTCAACTGAACAGAGATCTCCTCATGCCCAGATCCCAAGCTCCCACACAAAACTGCCTTTGCTTTAAGTCAATATCATCAGCAGCAGGGGTCTCTGAATTTTCATGACAGATAGAAAGAACCAAGTGAGGGCTGGACCCCTGAGGAACCTGGTCTTTGAAAGGAGAAGAGTCTTGGGACTGGGGAAGAACAGAGCCTCTTAGCTGGAGTCTATCACAAATCAACTGTGTCTCTCCTGCCCCCATCCACAAGTTAGGTTGAAAGGTTTCCTGCCTAGGGAGTTCTTCTTTGCCCCAAGGCTCTCTCTAGGAAGTACAGTGGTCAAAGCCAAGCACACGTCTTCTCAAGTGTGAATACTTTGAGGGTATTTCTTCTGCCCTCAGATATCTATCCGGTTGAAATAAAATCGACCTGGCAATCAAGGAGTCATCTCCCCTCATCAAGTGGCCAATCTTGTGCTAATCATACTGGGCCAACCTGCAAGTATGTACCTCATTATTTATGATGTATGCTTAACAAAAAATGTTGAAGCTGTGTCTAATCAAGCCTCTACACCTAACTGCAAGTATACAGGAAATATAGAGATTGAGGAACAAGTTAAATGACACCAGTAATTAGTCAAGTCTAGAATGTGGACTACTCCTTAAGACAACTATACTAGATTCAAGAATACCAAAAAATTAAAGAGGTAGGAGTCAGTTCTAGATGAAAAGACCAAAGGGACACAACAAAATCCATGCGTGAAATTTATTGAATTCACATTTGAGAAAAGCAGGGGAGAAGAGACATTCTTTTTTTTTTTTTTTGACTTTTTTGCCTTTTCTAGGGCCGCTTCCCACAGCATGTGGAGGTTCCCAGGCTAGGGGTTAAATCGGAGCTGTAGTCACCGGCCTGCGCCAGAGCCACAGCAACGTGGGGTCCGAGCCTCGTCTGCAACCTACACCACGGCTCACGGCAATGCCAGATCCTTAACCCACTGAGCAAGGCCAGGGATTGAACCCGCAACCTCATGGTTCCTAGTCGTTAACCACTGCACCACGACGGGAACTCCATGGGATAAGAGATATTCTTGGGTTAATTGGGAAAATGTATATTGGAATTATCATTAACTTATTAGGCATGATAATGGTGTTTGGGGGGGTGGGGTGTGCTGAAGTCCTGAAACATGAGAATTGCCCAGTGAAAGAGCGAAAGTATTTCATGTTGTGTCACTTCTCTGGATGGAGTTGTATCACTCACACTCCCGGAGTTCTCATCGTGGCTCAGTGGTTAACAAACCTGACTAGAATCCATGAGGACGAGGGTTTGATCCCTGCCTCGCTCAGTGGGTTGAGGATCCTGCGTTGCCATGAGCTGTGGTGTAGGTTGCAGATGTGGCTCGGATCCCGAGCTGCTGTGGCTGTGGGGTAGGCTGGCGGCTGCAGCTCCGATTCGACCCCTAGCCTGGGAACCGCCATATGCCATGAGTGTGGCCCTAAAAAGACAAAAGACAACAACAACAACCAAAAAACACCCTCCGTTTACACCCCCTTCCTCCTTGCTGCGGCCAGGCCTGTTCCCCACACTCTCCACACCCAGTCTACCATCTAGCTTTCGAGTTCTTGGCAATTGTTTTACACTGAATTGTGTCCCCCCCACAACAAAAAGAAGTGTTGAAACCCTAACCCTTAGCACCCTGAACATGACCTTGTTTGCAGGTAGGTCTTTATGGAGGTAAGCAAGTTAAAATGAGGTTAGGCTACAGCCTAATCCAGTATGACTGGTGTCCTTGTTCTGGGGGAAGTTTAGGCACAGACGAGCATACGGGGAGAAGGGAATGTGAAGATGAAGGCTGAGATCCGGGCGATGTGCCTGCAAGCCGGGGAATGCCAAGATTGCCAGCCAACTTCCAGGAGCCAGGGGTGAGGCTGGGACATAGGTGTCCCTGCCGCCTTCAGCAGGAGCATAGCCCTGTTGACACCTTGAATTTGGACTCCTGGCCTCTGTAAATGTGAGACAATAAAGTCCTTTTGTACTAAACTGGGAATTACCGTGTCGGATTTTTTTCTTTCTTTTTTTTTTTTTTTTAGAGCCGCACCTGCGACAAACGGAAGTTTCAGGCCAGGGGTCAAATCAGAGCAGCAGCTGCCGGCTAACACCAAGGCCAGTGCACTGTGGAATCGTTAACCCACTGAGCGAGGCCAGGGATCGAACCTCCATCCTCATGTATACAGGTCAGGTTCTTAATGCCCTGAGCCACACGGGAACTCCTGGGGTAATTTGTTATGGCAACCGCAGGAAGTATGGTTCTTTCTGGTCACCACTGCTTGCAGGGGTGGGTTGGAGGGGAGAGAGGTTAGTGGAGAGCCCAGGGGGGCTCCTCAGAGGAGGTGGGCCTCATTTTGGGTGGGGCGGGATGGTGTGGGGGAGGGATAAACCCCTGAGTCTACCTTCCCAGAAGGTTCTTCTCAAGAAGAACAAGAATTGGACAGTGTTGGCAACAGGGACCAGGAGGCAGGTGAAAGGGCCCCCGGTCTAACGTGGAGGGCAGGGGGTAAGAGGGAGGGTGGAAGGGACAGAGGGACACACTGTAGGCAGAGAACTGAGTATCCAGGCCCTGGTGCCCCTGGCGCTGGGGGTGGGAGGCGAGGAGGCGCTTGCCAAGGCTGGATGGGGCAGCCCTGGACTGAAAAAACACCGTGTTTCACTCATACGAAATATATGTGTGCTGCGTGCTGGGGCCGGGCAGGTGGCTGGAGAAGGTGTGGCTCCTGGGAAAGGAAGAGGCCACCAGGATGTTCCTCGAGGCCCACGCCTCATCCTGGCATCCCCAGGCCCGTGGCCTGAGGGGGCACATGGTTCTGGGTCCTCAGAGAAGGGACGTGGGGGAGTCAGATGCCATGCACAGCTGGACAGGGGTCTCCAGGCCAGTGGATGCCAGGCCCAGAGAGGGGGCGATAGAATCCTGGGGAGCATCTGAGAGACTATTGCACAGAGGGGGAGACTGAGGCCAGGGGGGCCAGTGGAGAGAAAAGAAGGGGACGAAAGGGAGAAGGAAGAGAGAAGCAGAAAGAAGAGAGAGGGGAAGGGGGAAGAGGGAGGACAGGGTGCATAATGGGATGAGAGGGAACCAGAAGGATCGGCCATGACTACGGGCCAAATGCCACCCTTAGATGTTGGTGACTAAGAGTCGGGAAGACGTCAAACATGCCGGGAAAGAAGGTGTCATTCTTACTACTGATAAGACTCCTGGTGACGTTATGCTAGGAGTCTGTGCCAAGGGGTGGCAGGGTTCAGGTCAGTGAACCCCTCTTTAGCGCGAGCCACCGCCCCAGCCCAGCCTCCCGCCCTCGTCCGGCCTCCACTCTCTGCACTTGCCCAGTTAGGCCTCAGGGTGGCCGCCAAGGAAGGCCCCTGTGCCCGTGGGTGGGTTTGGACTTGCCCATGATTATGCTCAGGGCTTCTTTCTCCCTGTTCCTGTCCCCATGTCCCCTTGAAGGAGTGTTGTCTGGGGTCTGGGGCAGGGCGTCAAGGAGCCCCCACTGCTCCTGGGGTTGTGAGCCCGGGGCAGGAAAAAGTCCGGGTCGTGGCTGTTTGAATGGCATGTGCAGGGCCCAGCATGAGGGGTGCAGGCCCCACCACGTCTCCCCCAAGTACCCTTCCCCCCCACCCAGGTGACCTCAGGAAGACATCCCGAGGGGGTGGGAGTCCAGAGGCCATGGTTTGGTTTCCACCTTTGTTCTCCTCCCTCTTTTTCTGGGAGCAGGAGAGGGCCAGAGAGAACTTCTGGAGGGTGTGACCAGGACCCACTCTCATCCGCCACTGATCTGAACCCGGTCCCCATGGCCATGGAGCCCAGAGCAGCTGAGTTGGAAGAAATCCTAAGGGTCCCCACCTTTGTCCTTTAGGGGGAGAAACTGAGGCCAGAGATGAACCGAGTTGCCCAGTGGCACACGGAGGCTTCATGGCAGGTTTAAAAACTGGGGCTCCCCAACTCCCGTCTGGTGTCCATCTGGCTACAGCAGTGGGCTTTCCCCCGGTTCTGGGATGCCTGACAGCCCTGTGATATCCTCAGGGCACAAGGCGGGGGTGAGTGGTGCAGAAATGGCCCAGAGAGTTGGAGAGAGCAGACTTTTGTCTCATGTCCTGCAAGGAAAACCCCGGGAATTTGGTGCAGGGGTGGGAGGTGAGGGGGGTTAGAGGCCGCAGTCACAGGGTAAGGACAGACTCTCCCATTGGCTGAGCATCTGTCACATGCCAGGGATCATGCCTGGGGGCTTCTGTCTGATCCTCCAGCCCTGATCAGTCAGCTCTGTCTCTGTCTCTCTCTCTCTGGCTTTTGGCTCCACCTCCCAATGGCCTGCACATGGGAGGCCCCAGGCTAGCGGTCACATCAGAGTTGCAGCTGCCAGCCTACACCACAGCCACAGCAACACGGGATCCAAGCTGCATCTGCCACCTACACCACAGCTCACAGCCATGCCGGATCCCCAACCCAGTGAGTGAGGCCAGGGATCGAACCTGCATCCTCATGGATCCTAGTCGGCCTGAGCCACAGAGGGAACTCCCAAACTCCAACATTCTTATTCTCACTTTTTGGAGAAGAAACTGAGACTCAGAGAGGCTAACTCAGAAGAGCCCCAAGGCCCTGGCTCTTCCCCCAGATCTTGCTGCAGAAGGAGAGGAGTAGCCGGGGGCAGGAGGCTGAGGGTACCTCCACCTGTGCCCCCAGGACTCGGCCCCCCTGGGCAGGGGCTGATCCAGGAGATGGCATCGCTGGGACTATGAGGGTAGTGGAGGGTCAAACACCATTGGGGGGGTGGGGCAGCAGCTGGGGGACCAGAGGCAGCAGACAGAGTGTCATTGTCACCAGTCTCGACTTCAGAGCTTGGAGAGCAGCACACCTGCCCTTCACCCCTTTGGGAACTGGTGAAATGAATAACCATCAAGAAATCGCATAATGAAATGGATCCCAAGTCCTTTGGTCCCGGAGGCCCTGGAGAGCTGGGGGCCACCTGAGGCAGCTGGGAAGTTTCACTAACGATTGGGGGTTCAAGCCCCATTCCAGGCCAAAGGGCGAAGGGAAGGGGAGCCCCTCCCTGGCCAGGCAGCATGTAGGCACACACAGGCCATTGGATCTGTCGCCCCCATGGAGGGGCAGGTGCAGGGTCTGAAGCAGCCTGGAGGAATGAAAGAGACCCCTGGAGGGAGGTAGGAGGCAGAGAGAGGGTGGGCCTGAGCTTGTGAGAAGGAAGTCCTGCTTTTTTGGGGGGGGGCACACCCACAGCATATGGAGGTTCCCGGGCTAGTGGTTGAATCAGAGCTATAGCCGCCAGCCTACACCACAGCCAACAGCAATGCCAGATCCGAGCCACGTCTGTGACCTATACCACAGCTCATGGCAACACCGGATCCTTAACCCACTGAGCAAGGCCCGGGATTGAACCCACAACCTCATGGATACTAGTCACATTCATCACCACTGAACCACGGTGGGAATTCCAAGAGGGGCCCCTTCTCTCCTCTTCTCAAGCCCTCTTTACTGCCGCCATGGGAGCCCCACCAGGACATGGGGTGCAGTGCCCAGTCTCAGGATGGCTCAGAGTTTTGGGGTCTGTGGGCTCACAGCTAAACACAGCCCCCGGGGTCATTTGGAGGGACCTTGCCCCCCTCCAAGGTCAGCAGGGCCAAGTGCACACTATTCTGTCTCCTGGGAACTCCTGATCCTCATTCCGTCCGCTTGAGGTCCACTCCCTGGATGCGACCCTAAGCCCATGGGCCACAGAGACCTCGGTTGGAGATGGCCCCGGCTCTGCCCGCACCTGAAGCAGGCAAGGGACTCTGTGCTCCACATGTGGGCACAGGAAGGGGCCGAGATTCAGCGTCCAACCCTGGGAGGGGTGCTCTGCCAAGGAGGAGCTTTCCAGAGAGGCAGGCCTGCAGCCCAGCCCCTGTGGGGAGGGGAACAGACCACTGACGTCACTCTGCACTTTAAAACTTGTTCTTTTATTGGTAGGAAATTCCAGAGCGGAGCAAACAAGATGCTGAGGTATCTGGGCAGCCTTGAGGGCCCCAGAAGGAGTGCAAGGCAGCAGAGGGGGCTCGCAGCAGCGGGAGCCAGGCAAGTCCACCAGCCCTGAGCAGGACCTCCTTGGGCCCTGACGTCTGTTTCCGCCTGTGGAGGACTCTGCCACTGCCTGGTCGTCCAGATCTGGCTGAGGGGTGGGAGTCCATGTCCCCCATCACTGAGCAGTTGTCACCACCTTGGGCCTCTGAATGTGGAGCTGGGGGCAGGATGGGAGAGAGGGGGTGAGCCAAGGGGGCCCTTGGTGATGTAGTGACCTGCCTCGGGCCGGGGGATGCCCCAGGCGCTGGGGGGGCAGGGGTGGGGGAAGGGGATTAGCCCCTGGTGGGGTGTGGGGGGGTCCTGAATCACCTCTGTGGTGGGATCCACATTCTCCAGGGAGGGCTGGAAGTGTTGGTAAGTGTTTTCAAGGCCAAACTTGTCCCCCTTCAGATTCTGGCCTGTAGGGAGAGGGGCTGGGGTGAGAGTCAGCCTGGGGGAGGCTGAAGAAACACAGAGGAGGGATTTTTTTTTTTCCAGTTAAAACAAAAGGGGGTGGGGTTGAAGCATCCATCCCATGGTTGCCCTAAACTGCCTTCCCCCTGCTCCTCCATCCTCCCGACAGCGCAGCTTGTCTGGGCCTCGGGACTGTGATGGGAGCTGGCCCCGTGTGACACAGAGACCAGAGGGAACCAGAGCCGCAGCCCTCTGACATGCCCCTGGGTCAGAGGTCATGGCCTGGAGAGCTGGGGCGGTGGGGTGACTTGGTCAGGGTGGAGCAGGAGGAGGTCCCCGTGCCCACTTCCTCAGCAACAGTAACCACAGCACACAGACAGAGAACGGCTGGGCTGGAATCTTCTTGTTTGAGTTGGCATGTGTCCAGCTCCCCATGTCCCCATCTTGTAGATAAACTCCCTCCTTGGCATCATGCCACAGGCTCCAGGTCCTCCTGGCATCTCTCCGAACATTCCTCAGGCCTCAGACAGACCAGCTGTGCGAAGCCTCGGCCTCTGCACTCCCCCCGGGGCCTGCACTGCGTGCCTTCTCCCCGCTGCGCCCACCTGCCTGAATCATCTGCCCTGGGCCTGTGAACAGCACACCGGCCCTGCCCGCTGGCATCTGAACACTGTCACCCGCCATCCACACATCCCGGACCCTGCTCGGCCTCATGGTCCCCCGCCTGCGTTACTGCGGAGCTCCCTCCCTGGTCTCTCCGCTGTCGCACGTGCTGTCCCCCTCGAATCCTCCTGCATGAGCTGCTCAGAACGCACACCTGGGCCCCTCCCCCAAAGCCCCGCAGGTCCCCCCATCAAAGCCCACGGGCCAGCCCTGATCTGGCTTTGTCATCCTCATGTCCCACTGACCCCCTGCCCTCGTTCCCCTACAGGCCATGCTCTGCTCTTTGCCATCTCCTCTTTCTTCCTTCCTTTTTTTTGGCCAACCCACGGCATACGGAGTTCCTGTTTCAGGGATCAGATCCAAGCTGTAGTTGTGACCTAAGCTGTAGCTGCGGCGACACTGGATCCTTAAGCCACGATGCCGGGGCTGGTGATCGAACCTACGTCCCAGGGCTCTCAAGACACTGGCCATGCCATTGTGCCACAGCAGGAAGTCTTCCACCCCCTTTCTTAAGCAGGGTCCCCACGGGACAAGGTCTCGCTGCCCACCAGGTTCACGGAAGCAGGCGGCTTACTCGAAGCACCGTCCCTGCCCTTAGCTCACGGGGCTTGGGGTCAGGAGGCTGCCAAGGAGCTGGCCAAGCCTGGCTGCTGCAGCAGATGTAAGACAGGCTGGCAGGAGGTGCGTGTCCCCCACAACCCCACTAAGTCCAACTGAGACACTTCACCCTCCAGGCTGCCACCCCCCTTGCCCACCCCCACCCCCCCATGAGATGTACCTTCCCAGATGCCTGTGTTCTGGAAACCGGCAGGGACATCTTCTCCTTGCCACTCTCGAGAGAAATTGTATTCCTGCCTGCAAACAGAAATGCCGTGAGCAGCTGGGGGCAGAGCTGCCTCTGACCCACGGCTTCCAGAAGAAGCTGTCCAGACAAGCCATGGGTCAGGGGCGGAGGTGGGTGGGGCCCTGCCCTCGGCAGCAGAAAACAAAAGGCATGCCTGGCATGTCACCAGGGTTTGCCCCCACACACCCCTTGGTGGGCCTCAGTGTCCCTACCTGTGAGATGGGGATATTGGACCAGAGTCAGGGCAGCTCCCTTTGACAGCTGGTCAAGTGCCAGGCAGGGCATTATTCAACCTTCCCAGGTGGATCTAACCCATTTTACAGCTGGGAAAAGCAACACGCGTGATAACAGCCACGGTGATAACAACCAGGTCATTTCATTACCTAAGCCAATTTCAGTGTATAAGTTTTTGTTTCCATTTCTCTGCCAAACAGAATATCCTAGCAGATCGGCAGGCTGCCCTTTGCTGTACCCAGAGCTGGGAGGGCTTGGGAGGGGCCGGGCCTCACCCTGGTTGGGCCTCAGCTGACCTCTGATGGCTGAGCTGGAAGATGTAGAGCCTTAAGGGATTCTGCCTGTGGCTCCCTCTCCCCGGCGCCGTCTCAGAAGCTCACCTGCGCAGTTTTTTCTGGGATCGGCCGAGGAAGACGGTCAGGAACAGCACCGCGATCACGAGCAGCACCGCCACGGCCCCCACGATCCCGAACACCAGGCTCTTGCTGGTGCTGAGTTCACAGCTTTCTCCCCAGTACCAGTGGGTCTTGGAGGTCGGGCATCTGGGGACACACACAAGCTCAGGCCAGCCCACCAGCATCCCTCGCCCACCCAGTCTCCCCATAGAAAACAGTCCACATCAAAGCCCAAGAAACCAGCTCTCCCTCTGACTTCTCAAGGCGAAGAGGTAGGGAGAGGGTACCGGGACCCCAGATCTGCAGAGCAGGAATTCAGCATCCAAGAGTGCTGTGTGCCTCACCCCAGACATAGGATGTTCACCGCCCGCCTAATCGCTAAGGAGCTGGCACATGTGTTTTATATTTTGTACTTAATTTATGGTCTCTGAAAAGTCTCGCCCCAGCTACAGCTGGAGGTGATAATGGTACGGTGGCTGGGCTGACATCAGGGAAATGAATGACAGATGGAGATAAAGAGATGCGTAGTTAGAGATTTGGAACTTGATAGCTGGAACTTTCTCAGGAAGGGGCTTGCTCGGTCCTCAGTCCTCGGACGCCCGCCCGCCTGTGTCTGTAATCTGCCCCTCCCCCTCCCTCTGGTGGGGGTTGGGGGTGATGGGAGGCCTGGGGAGGGGGAAGGGGGATGCAGAGGAGTGGGGGGAGGGGCCCTGTGAGCTCTGCCCACCCCCTCCCTGCCCCTTGGGGTGACTGTCAGAGAGAGTGCAGCTCTGCCGCAGAGAGGGTGGGCGCCGGGCTTCGAGGGGATGGGCACTCACAGGCAGCGGGGCCCGCTTTGCTGCAGCTGGCATGTGCCTTGGTTACAGTTCATTTGCGACTTTGTCCCCGTGGTACATTTGGTCACACAGGCAAGCTTCCCATCCAGTTCATCCACATAGTAGTATTGGGCAAAGTCCTTGGCCACCTTCTGGGTGCATTGCTCTGGGGGGCGGGGTGGGAGCAGGCAGGAACCATCAGCGGGGCGAACGCCCCCCTAGCCCCCGTTTAGCACCCACACTCTGCGGAGCTGCTTACCTTGCAGGTCAAAGCCGAGCTTCACCGTCTCGTTAACGAAGATGATCTTGTCAAAGCACAGATCCATGACCTCTGCCCGGGGCGGCGGGAAAGAACAAAGCAGGTAGGCCACACTCTGTCCCCTGGCGGCAGCCAGCTTCTGCGCCCGCCAAGAGGAGTCAGGTCTTGGCCCATCCCTAGATGCCGCCAGGCCTGTGAGCTGGCTTAGGTGAGGACATTAGGGCTGGTGACAACCTCAGCCCAGGACGGGGAGGGGCTGCGGGGAGCAGCACAAGAGCGTGGGGAAGGTTCCTGGGCCCGGCTTTTGGATTCCTCGAGGCAAGTCTCTGGAGGTCCAGAGAGAGGTGAGATGCGGGGGTCGGGGGTGGGAGGTGGGGCCGAGACCTCTAGGGGACCCCTCTTCTCCTTTCCCCACCAGCAGCAAGGGGTTTTCGGTGGGCTCACCTTTGCACTCTTGAGAATCACTGCTTAGCCTTCTGGTCTCATTTGTAAGCTTGAGGTTTATGATCTTGGTGAGGTTTTCAAACAGTTCCTGAAACTTTAGTGTGAAGTTTGCCTCCATGACGACTTCATGTTCCACCACGACACTGCCATTGCTGGAACCAGGAGACATCAGTGAGTTGCCCACCCTCCCCACAAGGGGGGCCCAAGATATAGGAGGGGTGATGAGAAACCTTAGCCGCATAACCCAGAGGCAAGACAGAACAGAGCCCCTTTCCTCCAGCAGTTAAATTAGAGGGAGGCCACAGAGTAAGATATTGAACCATCAGTAAATGATTACAATAAATGCTAATGGGCAAAGTGCATTCCTAAAAATGCAGGCTCTTGGCAAAGGCGTGGAGACCTTGAACCCTTGTGCATTGTTGGTGGGGCTGTAAAATGGTACAGTCATGTGGAC
This sequence comes from Phacochoerus africanus, assembly GCF_016906955.1. Taxonomy (NCBI): domain Eukaryota; kingdom Metazoa; phylum Chordata; class Mammalia; order Artiodactyla; family Suidae; genus Phacochoerus; species Phacochoerus africanus. The sequence goes on along the minus strand of NC_062548.1, from coordinate 9,760,059 downwards.
AACAGTATGGTGGTTCCTTAAGAAATTAAAAAATAGAATGACCGCGTGGTCCCGCAATTCCACCTCTGGGCATCCATCCCAAAGTATTGAAAGCAGGCCCGGGAAGAAATGTTTGTATACCCACGTTCATAGCAGCGTTATTCATAAAAACTAAAATGTGGAACTGATCTAAGTGTCCATTGATGGATGAATGGATAAACACAATGTGGTCTATACATATAATGCAATGTTATTCTGTCTTAAAAGGAAGGAAGTTCTGATGAAAGAATGAATGAATGCATGGTCTCAGAGCTCTCAGGTGTTGCCTTGGGTCTAGGGGTCTTCTGGTCCAGCCAGGTACTGACACTCTGGCTGTTCATGATGGCGGAAGCAGGAGAGCAGGCAAGAGAGAAGTCTTAAAGTACTCCCCCCACCCCCGCCACTGCCCCCATACTCACAGCAGTCTCCTAATGATCACACCTTTGTACTGGGGAAAGTCATTGCCCTTGTAAGCTTTATCCATCTGAAAGAAACAAGAAAGCTGAGCTCATACAGGCCCGGAGTGTGCAGCTGTCCCCATTCTCTGAGCCCACAGGAAAGAGAGAGGGGGAGGCATAGGGATGTTCCTGCTTCCAGGATGCGGGTGGGGGAGGGCTCAAGCAAGGAAGCTCCCGGAGGACCCCGTCTGAGGACTTAGGAAGCCTGAAGGGACCCATGAGCTGAGAAATCCTGGAGAGAAGGTCAGGATGAGCCCCGGCAGCCCCTCTCACATTGGGGGAATCTAGGCTTTCTCGGCTCTTACCTGAGTCTTGAACTTTTGAGTGAAATCCCGGTATTCATGGGAGGACATGTTATTTAGCTCTTTTGTGAAATTCTTGTTAGTCACTGTCACCCTCAGGTCTACAGTGGCATTGATTTTTTCTGGGCTTTCTGTGGGAACAGGCCACATCAGGAATGAGACAGCAACCCCCCGAGTAATAAGTTCCAGGATGGGTTAATTCCTCATCTGTTGGCCTCATGGAGGTAGGGAAGGTATGTAGGGGGGAGGAGGGAAATTCAAAAGGCAGGTGGGGAGTTCCCAGCATGGCTCAGCGGAAGTGAATCTGACTAGGAACCATGAGGATGCAGGTTCGATCCCTGGCCTTGCTCGGCAGGTTAAGGATCCGGCATTGCTGTGGCTGTGACATAGGCCGGCAGCTGTAGCTCCAATTCGACCCCTAGCCTGGGAACCTCCATATGCCACAGGTGAAGCCCTAAAAAGACAAAAAAAGGCAGGTGGGAGTAGCTGAAACTTCTGCCTCTTGTTTCTGAATACCATGAGGAGCAGGTGGCCAGGATCACGAGCCAGTGAGATCTAAGTGGAGGGCTCCAGTTCATCATGATGAGAGAGGCAAGTTAGCTAGTGAAAAGGGCCTTAAAAGAGGAGGCAGAAGCACCGTGTGCTACCTGCACCTTGGCTTGGGCGAAAGTCACATTTTCTCCTCTAACTGCACAATTAAGCAGGGGTTGCACATGATCCTTGCAGTCCTGCCCTCCTCTTTTAAGTGGTTAAGAGGGGTGGGGACGGCCTACAGGCCTCAAAAAAAGTCTTTACCTAGGAAGAGGTATTCCAAGAGGGATTCGCACTGGTAACCAGAGTAGCCTTTAGGGCAGATACAATCTTCTCCGTTCCAAGTGGCCCCATTATAGCACTGCCCTGCAAAGGGGTAGAATAGTCACAGAGGTTACCATGGAAGCCCAAGACACAAAAACACCAACTCTTGCTTCAAGCCCCATCATTCAGATACTACACTGAAAGACACTGCACTGGGACCAGATAATCATGCAGGAATGGAGACCATTCTGCCACCACCTCAATCACCAAGAGATAGTGAGGAAAGGAGGAGGGACAACAGAGAGGGAGGAAGCAAGAGATAAAAGAGGACATGCAAAGAAAACAAGGGCCCTAACAACCAAAAGGGAAGACTATCATCTGCATGGACTAAGTCCATTAGCAACAAGAAGGCACTGGAAGGGTGGAGCAAGACTGAGAAAAGGAGAAAAATGATTAGCTGATGAAGGGAGGTGAACAGGTAGGGTCTATAGAGTGATATACAAGGAGACATACGTGGTGTCGTAGTCAGAGACTGGGCTGTCGTCACAACTGTGTTCCTACTAGTGAATGAGGGATGAAGAGTTGAAATGGTACCAAACCCAGGGACTGACGCATTAGTGGAGCCAGATGAAGTGGAGGTCGGAGGAGGAGATAAGCTAGAAGAAGCTGACTCCTCTCTGGAAGTTGTGGTGATAGGTTCTGAGACTACACTGTAGGTGGAGAGCTCACTGGGTCTTGATGGGGAAGCAGGAGTTGTGCGCTTTGTGCTGTGCAAAGAATCGGTAGAGAATGTTGATGTGGACACTTCTAAGGAGGTTGTGTAGAAACTGGATCCTTGAAGTGAAGTTGTAGTTCTGCCGTTGCCACCAGAAGTGGTTAAGGATTCTTCAGGCCCAGATGTGGAAGCAGAAAATTCATTTCCTTCAGTAACAGTGCTGTTGGAGGTAACTGTAGGTTTTGATGAATCAGAGATGTGGGTAGAAAAAGTGGTTTTCTTTGTGAGGTATGTACTCATCTCTGCTGAGACAGAGGGGCTAGTAGACAGTTGGCTGGGGCTTGAAGACAAAGCAGCAGTTCCACCAGACACAGGATAAGACGTTCCAGAGGCAATGGTTGAGTCAGATGATTCGGATGTGGTTGTGAGGACAGAGGGTGTTTCAGTAAGAGTTGTAGTACTGTTTCCAGTGTTTGTGATGGGGGTAGATGGTCTCTCAGAGCTTAAAGTTATAGAAGAAGTTGAGGTGTAGGAGGAGAACGTTTCTGTTGATGGTGCTGAGAGAGTTGTGGACATAGTGGCTTCCACAGTAAGAGTTGTGCTCAGATGTTCACGACCAGTAGAAGGAGTATAAGATCCACTTGGAGTTGAGGTGGACACAGGACTTTCATTTTCCTTAGTCAAGGATTGTATAGTTGATTGTGTGAGTTGAGAAGAATCAGAAATGGTGTTATGGACTGTGGATATCTGAGTGACTCCAGAGGCCATTTGCCCTGATCCTGATGAACTGGTTAATGTCTTGCCAATGCTTGATGGGGATATTGAAATGTCAGTGCCTGTAGGCAGTGAAACCTCAGAAGAGAAGGTGTAGTTAAACCAATCAGAAATGGTGGTAGAACTCCCAGGGCCTGTGGTAGGAGAACTTTCCGAAGAGAAGGTATATACAGACCTGTCAGAAATGGTGCTAAAACTCCCAGGGCCTGGGGTGGGAGAACTTTCTGAGGAGAAGGTAGATTCAGACCTGACAGAAACGGTGCTAGAACTGCCAGGGCCTGTGGTGGGAGAACTTTCTGAGGGGAAGGTAGATGCAGACCTGTCAAAAATGGTGCTAGACCTCCCAGGGCCTGTGGTGGGAGAACTTTCTGAAGATAGAGGGGATTCAGACCTGTAAGAAACGGTGCTAGACCTCCCAGGGCCTGTGGTGGGAGAACTTTCTGAGGAGAAGGTAGATTCAGACCTGTCAGAAACGGTGCTAGAACTCCCAGGGCCTGTGGTGGGAGAACTTTCTGAAGATAGAGTGGATTCAGGCCGGGCAGAAACGGTGCTAGAACTGCCAGGGCCTGTGGTGGGAGAACTTTCTGAAGATAGAGGGGATTCAGGCCGGTCAGAAATGGTGCTAGAACTGCCAGGGCCTGTGGTGGGAGAACTTTCTGAAGATAGAGGGGATTCATGCTGGTCAGAAACGGTGCTAGAACTCCCAGGGCCTGTGGTGGGAGAACTTTCTGAAGATAGCGTGGATTCAGGCCGGTCAGAAATGGTGCTAGAACTCCCAGGGCCTGTTGTGGGAGAACTTTCTGAAGATAGAGGGGATTCAGACCTGTCAGAAACGGTGCTAGAACTCCCAGGGCCTGTGGTGGGAGAACTTTCTGAGGAGAAGGTAGATTCAGACCTGTCAGAAGTGGTGCTAGAACTGCCAGGGCCTGTGGTGGGAGAACTTTCTGAGGAGAAGGTAGATTCAGACCTGTCAGAAACGGTGCTAGAACTCTGAGAGCCTGAGGTAGGAAGACTTTCTGAGGAGGAGGTAGATTCAGACCTGTCAGAAACGGTGCTAGAACTGCCAGGGCCTGTGATGGGAGACCTTTCTGAGGAGAAGGTAGATTCAGACCTGTCAGAAACGGTGCTAGAACTCCCAGGGCCTGTGGTGGGAGAACTTTCTGAGGAGGAGGTAGATTCAGACCTGTCAGAAACGGTGCTAGAACTCCCAGGGCCTGTGGTGGGAGAACTTTCTGAGGAGAAGGTAGATTCAGACCTGACAGAAACGGTGCTAGAACTCTGAGAGCCTGAGGTAGGAAGACTTTCTGAGGAGAAGGTAGATTCAGACCTGTCAAAAACGGTGCTAGAACTCTGAGAGCCTGAGGTAGGAAGACTTTCTGAGGAGAAGGTAGATTCAGACCCGACAGAAACGGTGCTAGAACTCCCAGGGCCTGTGGTGGGAGAACTTTCTGAAGATAGAGGGGATTCAGGCCTGTCAGAAATGGTGCTAGACCTCCCAGGGCCTGTGGTGGGAGAACTTTCTGAGGAGAAGGTAGATTCAGACCTGTCAGAAACGGTGCTAGAACTCCCAGGGCCTGTGGTGGGAGAACTTTCTGAGGAGAAGGTAGATTCAGACCTGTCAGAAACGGTGCTAGAACTCTGAGAGCCTGAGGTAGGAAGACTTTCTGAGGAGGAGGTAGATTCAGACCTGACAGAAACGGTGCTAGAACTGCCAGGGCCTGTGGTGGGAGAACTTTCTGAGGAGAAGGTAGATTCAGACCTGTCAGAAACGGTGCTAGAACTCCCAGGGCCTGTGGTGGGAGAACTTTCTGAGGAGAAGGTAGATTCAGACCTGTCAGAAATGGTGCTAGAACTCCCAGGGCCTGTGGTGGGAGAACTTTCTGAGGAGAAGGTAGATTCAGACCTGTCAGAAATGGTGCTAGAACTGCCAGGGCCTGTGGTGGGAGAACTTTCTGAGGAGAAGGTAGATTCAGACCTGTCAGAAACGGTGCTAGACCTCCCAGGGCCTGTGGTGGGAGAACTTTCTGAAGATAGAGGGGATTCAGACCTGTAAGAAACGGTGCTAGAACTCCCAGGGCCTGTGGTGGGAGAACTTTCTGAGGAGAAGGCAGATTCAGACCTGACAGAAATGGTGCTAGAACTCCCAGGGCCTGTGGTGGGAGAACTTTCTGAGGAGAAGGTAGATTCAGACCTGTCAGAAACGGTGCTAGCACTCCCAGGGCCTGTGGTGGGAGAACTTTCTGAAGATAGAGGGGATTCAGACCTGTCAGAAATGGTGCTAGACCTCCCAGGGCCTGTGGTGGGAGAACTTTCTGAGGAGAAGGTAGATTCAGACCTGTCAGAAACGGTGCTAGAACTGCCAGGGCCTGTGGTGGGAGAACTTTCTGAGGAGAAGGTAGATTCAGACCTGTCAGAAATGGTGCTAGAACTCCCAGGGCCTGTGGTGGGAGAACTTTCTGAGGAGAAGGTAGATTCAGACCTGACAGAAACGGTGCTAGAACTGCCAGGGCCTGTGGTGGGAGAACTTTCTGAGGAGGAGGTAGATTCAGAACTGTCAGAAACGGTGCTAGACCTCCCAGGGCCTGTGGTGGGAGAACTTTCTGAGGAGAAGGTAGATTCAGACCTGTCAGAAACGGTGCTAGAACTGCCAGGGCCTGTGGTGGGAGAACTTTCTGAGGAGAAGGTAGATTCAGACCTGACAGAAACGCTGCTAGAACTGCCAGGGCCTGTGGTGGGAGAACTTTCTGAGGAGAAGGTAGATTCAGACCTGTCAGAAACGGTGCTAGAACTCCCAGGGCCTGTGGTGGGAGAACTTTCTGAGGAGAAGGTAGATTCAGACCTGTCAGAAACGGTGCTAGAACTCCCAGGGCCTGTGGTGGGAGAACTTTCTGAGGAGAAGGTAGATTCAGACCTGACAGAAACGGTGCTAGAACTGCCAGGGCCTGTGGTGGGAGAACTTTCTGAGGAGGAGGTAGATTCAGAACTGTCAGAAACGGTGCTAGACCTCCCAGGGCCTGTGGTGGGAGAACTTTCTGAGGAGAAGGTAGATTCAGACCTGTCAGAAACGGTGCTAGAACTGCCAGGGCCTGTGGTGGGAGAACTTTCTGAGGAGAAGGTAGATTCAGACCTGACAGAAACGCTGCTAGAACTGCCAGGGCCTGTGGTGGGAGAACTTTCTGAGGAGAAGGTAGATTCAGACCTGTCAGAAACGGTGCTAGAACTCCCAGGGCCTGTGGTGGGAGAACTTTCTGAGGAGAAGGTAGATTCAGACCTGTCAGAAACGGTGCTAGAACTGCCAGGGCCTGTGGTGGGAGAACTTTCTGAGGAGAAGGTAGATTCAGACCTGACAGAAACGGTGCTAGAACTGCCAGGGCCTGTGGTGGGAGACCTTTCTGAGGAGAAGGTAGATTCAGACCCGACAGAAATGGTGCTAGAACTGCCAGGGCCTGTGGTGGGAGAACTTTCTGAAGATAGAGGGGATTCATGCTGGTCAGAAACGGTGCTAGAACTGCCAGGGCCTGTGGTGGGAGAACTTTCTGAGGAGAAGGTAGATTCAGACCTGTCAGAAACGGTGCTAGCACTCCCAGGGCCTGTGGTGGGAGAACTTTCTGAGGAGAAGGTAGATTCAGACCTGTCAGAAACGGTGCTAGAACTCCCAGGGCCTGTGGTGGGAGAACTTTCTGAGGAGAAGGTAGATTCAGACCTGTCAGAAACGGTGCTAGAACTCCCAGGGCCTGTGGTGGGAGAACTTTCTGAGGAGAAGGTAGATTCAGACCTGACAGAAATGGTGCTAGAACTGCCAGGGCCTGTGGTGGGAGAACTTTCTGAGGAGGAGGTAGATTCAGACCTGACAGAAACGGTGCTAGACCTCCCAGGGCCTGTGGTGGGAGAACTTTCTGAAGATAGAGGGGATTCAGACCTGTCAGAAATGGTGCTAGAACTCCCAGGGCCTGTGGTGGGAGAACTTTCTGAGGAGAAGGTAGATTCAGACCTGTCAGAAACGGTGCTAGACCTCCCAGGGCCTGTGGTGGGAGAACTTTCTGAAGATAGAGGGGATTCAGACCTGTAAGAAACGGTGCTAGAACTGCCAGGGCCTGTGGTGGGAGAACTTTCTGAGGAGAAGGTAGATTCAGACCTGTCAGAAACGGTGCTCGACCTCCCAGGGCCTGTGGTGGGAGAACTTTCTGAAGATAGAGGGGATTCAGACCTGTCAGAAACGGTGCTAGAACTGCCAGGGCCTGTGGTGGGAGAACTTTCTGAGGAGAAGGTAGATTCAGACCTGTCAGAAACGGTGCTAGAACTCCCAGGGCCTGTGGTGGGAGAACTTTCTGAGGAGAAGGTAGATTCAGACCTGTCAGAAACGGTGCTAGCACTCCCAGGGCCTGTGGTGGGAGAACTTTCTGAAGATAGAGGGGATTCAGAACTGTCAGAAACGGTGCTAGACCTCCCAGGGCCTGTGGTGGGAGAACTTTCTGAGGAGAAGGTAGATTCAGACCTGTCAGAAACGGTGCTAGAACTCCCAGGGCCTGTGGTGGGAGAACTTTCTGAGGAGAAGGTAGATTCAGACCTGTCAGAAACGGTGCTAGACCTCCCAGGGCCTGTGGTGGGAGAACTTTCTGAGGAGAAGGTAGATTCAGACCTGTCAGAAATGGTGCTAGAACTGCCAGGGCCTGTGGTGGGAGAACTTTCTGAGGAGAAGGTAGATTCAGACCTGACAGAAATGGTGCTAGAACTGCCAGGGCCTGTGGTGGGAGAACTTTCTGAAGATAGAGGGGATTCAGACCTGTCAGAAACGGTGCTAGAACTGCCAGGGCCTGTGGTGGGAGAACTTTCTGAGGAGAAGGTAGATTCAGACCTGTCAGAAACGGTGCTAGAACTCCCAGGGCCTGTGGTGGGAGAACTTTCTGAGGAGAAGGTAGATTCAGACCTGTCAGAAACGGTGCTAGAACTCATAGGGCCTGGGGTGGGAGAACTTTCTAAGGATAGAGTGGATTCAGGCTGGTCAGAAACGGTGCTAGACCTCCCAGGGCCTGGGGTGGAAGTACTTTCTGATGAGAGAGTCGATTCATGCTGGTCAGAAATGGTGCTAGAACTCCCAGGGTCTGTAGTGGAAGTACTTTCTGAAGAGACAGTGGATTCATGCCGGTCAGAAATGGGGCTAGAATTCCCAGCTCCTGTGGTGGAGGTACTTTCTGAAGAGTCAGTGGATCCAGACCTGTCAGAAACGGTGCTAGAACTCCCAGGGCCTATGGTGGAAGTACTTTCTGAGGAAACAGTGGATTCAGGCTGGTCAGAAATGGTGCTAGACCTCCCAGGACCTGTGGTGGAAGTACTTTCTGAAGAGGCAGTGGATTCAGGCCGGTCAGAAATGGTGCTAGAACTCCCAGGGCTTGAGGTGGAGGTACTTTCTGAAGAGACAGTGGATCCAGACAATTCAGGAGTGGTGGTAGAAGTCCCAGGGCCTGTGGTGGCGGAAATTTCAGTAGAGACAATGGATTTTGACCAGTCAGGAACGGTGCTAGAACTCCCAGGATCTGCAGTTGAAAGTGAAGGATTTGATCATTTTAAAGAGTGTTGTAGGAAGAATTAATTGCCTAGTAGTCAATATGTCTGATGGTCCTTCACTGCTAGGAGTCACCTGGACGTGATATGGATGCATTCTTCGTTACGGTCTTTGCAGATGACAGAGTGGGTTGGGAAAACTCAGAGATGACACTCTTTTTTTTTTTTTTTTTGCTTTTTTAGGGCCAAACCCGTGGCATATGGAGGTTCCCAGGTTGAATCGGAGCCACAGCCACAGCAATGCAGGATCCAAGCTGCATCTGTGACCTATACCACAGTTCATGGCAACGCCAGATCCTTAACCCAGGGATCAAACCCGCAACCTCATGGTCACGAGTCCGATTCATTTCCGCTGCACCACGACAGGAACACCGAACATCAGCCACGCTGAGCATCAGTGTCATCCCCAGGCTACAGGGAAGTGTAGCTTCTTAAACTGTTGTTCACGGGGAACCTTTTGGTCAATATGCCAGTTCTGCCCATAGCTATGAATGGCTTTGTCAGTTCTGAACTTGTCTGAGGCCTCTGTTATCTATTGATACCACCCTGCTCTACTGCCCTTCAGCCAGCACCCTCCAAGGCCACCTCCCCCTGCGGTGCCCTGGATCAGCCCAGGCAGACACAGCCTCCGAGTGGCCTCTCGGAGCCTCAGCATCAGCCGTGGGTTGTGGTTTTTTTTGCCCCGTTCCTGTGTTTCCCTCTCATAAATGAGTCTATAAACTGGCTTATTCATCCTGCTTCCTTCAGAGCAGGAGCACCTGTCTGGGCAGAGCCAGGCCTCGTGTATTTGTTGAATGAGTAAGTTTATTACTCTCTGTATAAAACACACTTTTAATTGCTCTAAATTTAAATCACCTAGGATTCAAAGGTTGCCCCTTTGTCTATGGTGAACAAATATTTTCTGGCTTTTACTGCATTTTCATACCTTGAATGTTTCCATTTCCACTTTCGCTTTGGGAGGCTCCAGAACTCTGACCCCCTGAGGCCCCTGCACCAGCCCTTCCAGGAAAGACACTTGGACCCTGGGCCCTGATGCCACTCCTCCCCCACCCTCACTATAAACACTCCAGAACTTCATGTACACAAAACAGGACACAGACGCCAATCCTCATGTTGACACCTGGTCTGGTCTCTGCGGCCCCTGTGACATGTGGAGAATCAAGACTCCTAGACCGTGTCCCTGTTTTTGTCCTCCTTCCCGAGCCCCAGGCCTCCAGAAAAACTCCATCCAGAAGTTCCAATCTCACCCCAAGTGCAGCAGATCTGCCTGGAGCCCATCATCAACCACCAAAAAGAGAGTTCTGGCCTCCAAGTCACGCAGGCTCTCGGCCCGTCTATCTAGGTGCCTTTCTCTCCTCTTCCGGGGGGTGGGGGTGGGGGTTCAGCTTCCCAGCTGGACCCTCGTGGCTTTGTGTCAGGATGGTTCTCAATGTCTCTTCCTATCTGTCCTGGCAGGAGCAACCCACTGCCGCTCGGTCCTTTGAGGTCCTTTGGTGTTTAAAAGCCTCCACTTGGAGTTCCCATTGTGGCTCAGCAGGTTAAGAACCCAGCTAGTATCCATGAGGATGTGGGTTTGATCCCTGGCCTTGCTCAGTGGGTGAAAGGATTTGGCGCTGCTGTGAGCTGCAGCATAGGTCGCGGATAGAGTTCGGATCTGGCGTTGCTGTGGCTGTGGCATAGGCTGGCGGCTATGGCATCGATTCGACCCCTAGTCTGGGAACCTTCGTATGCTGTGGGTGTGGCCCTAAAGAGATACACACACACAAAAGCCTCCACTTGGTTTTAATGCTCCTGTCCCCCGAAGATGCTCTCTCACCAGCTACCTCGCTTTCCCCACCAGTCACACGTGCCTCCCCTGCGGGGCATTCCTGCCCCGCGGCTCCCCTACTCAGCCCTGCCATGTTTTGTTCTACCTCCTCAGGCTGGCATTCCTTCTCTCCACAGTTCGCTTGTCCAAACCCTCATCAGTGCTCACGGTGAGCTGGAGTGCCCAGAGGAAGGAGCCGATTAGAAACAGAAAACCACAGATGCCACCCATAATCTCTGGCCTGACAGTCTGAAGCCCTCCCTGAGGACCCAGTGTACAGGCAGGGGTGGAGGCACCGCAGAGGGCTGAGGGCCGCCAGTGTGGGGTCAGGGCGGCACAAACCTAGTGTCACAGGAATGAGCTCACGCTAATTATCCCGTAATTATGGGTCCTGCTGATCCCAGGTAAGTCGCTCACCCTCTCTGAGCATCAACTTCTCACCTGCTTCACTTCCTTCCACGGTCTTCCTTACGAGAGTCATATAGGCTACAATGCTGAGAAGTGGCTTTGTAAATAGCAGAGCCCTCTGCAGGTGGGGGCAGGGGCTTCAGGCCACCATCGGACCTGGAGGTCCCCAGAATGGCCCTCCTTGCCTGATCTCCCCAATCCTGACGGCTCTCTGCATTTATCGGGGAGAGATGTTTTTGACTCCTTTGCGTGCTAATGCATGCATCATTATCTTTCCCATGCAATTATGAGCCCCTTGCCGACGACGGGTGTCTTTGCCTGCGTGGTGGCTGCCTCTAAGGCATGGTGGGAGGCACAGAGGCAGTGCACTTGCTGACATTTGGGTCCTTCATCGTCACCACCATCCCTCTCCTCAGCACCTGCTTGGGGAGCAGGGATGGGGGGACCCCTCTTAAGTTTGACCGCCACCCATAGCTTCCTTTTGTCTGTATGTTACCTTCCAGCTCATATGTCTGTAATGAACATGTTTTTTCATAATGTCCCTAAATCCATGAAGTCTATACCCAGTCCTGGTTCCTCTCCCCGCCAGCTCCCCCCACCCACTCACCACTCCTGCCCCCACACCCTGAATATCCTTCACCTCAAGAGAAGCTAATCTCACCTGGCACCCTGGGCTCACTCCCCCAGCGCCCCTCACCCCTGCATCCACCCTACCCACCCCTTGGGGAGGGGTTCCCTCTCAGGGGCAGGGGGGGAGTCAGAAAGTCTGTTCAGCACAAGGGGACCCATGGGAAGTCAGCTTGTAACCAGTCTCCCTGGACAAATGACCATGACAAGCTTCAATAAGAGCCTGGCTCCTCCCTCAGCCTTTCAGCTATTTCTTTTTGTTATTTTTTGGTCTTTTTTAGGGCCATGCCCTTGGCATATGGAAGTTCCCAGGCTAGGGGTCAAATGGAAGCTGTAGCTGCCAGCCTACACCACAGCCACAGCAATACCAGATCCAAGCTGGATCTGAGACCTACACTGCGGCTCACAGCAATGCTGGATCCTTAACCCACTGAGCAGGGTCAAGTATTGAACCCACGTCCTCATGGATACTAGTCAGGTTCCTTATTGCTGAACCACAACAGAAAATCCCCCTTCAGCTATTTCTAACTAGAGGGTCTTTCCCTGCCATCCCTGGAGGCCTTCCTCAAGCAAGGAGGGAAGCTTCTGGACACCCCACGGCCTCCTCCAGGGCTAGCAAACTGCAGTGTCTCTTGTGAGGTTTGGAAAGGGCCAACCCTTGGGTAGAAGTAGCTCCTAGGATGAGGGCAGGCAGAGACCATTGGCTGGGTGAGGAAAAAGCCCCCTGTCCCCAGGGGGGACACCAGGAGAACAGAATGGGTAGATTCCAGCTCCCACTCAGCCCCTGGGCCTGGGGTTTGGGGCAGACCATCGACAGCACAGCACAGGCCAGACCCCCCCCCCCCCCCGCCCCACCGCACTTGCGGGTCTCCAGGGTGACCCCTTCAGCTCCCAAAGGCAGCATGCGGGACAGCCTGGGTGTCCAGCCCTTGAGCAGCCCCCTCCCCTGCAAATCAGCCTTGCAAATCAGTGGTCAGGACACACTGGGGCCCCCAGGAACTCGGGCTGGGTCTTACTCACTTGATGTCTCAGTGGTAGTGGTAGTGGTAGTGGCAGTGGCAGTGGTAGTGGCAGTGGCGGGCACCCAGACCCAGAGAGTCAGGGGCAGGATCCAGATCACCAGCATCTCCCAGAGAGTGAGGCTCTGGCTGCAGAGTCTTCCCTCATCAGGAGGGATCCAGAAGTGAGTGCCTCCCAGGGAGGGATCAGCTATATATATACAGGACCCTGGAGACCTTTGCCTTGGGAAGGACAGTGCCTGGCCCAGGGTGGAGGTGAGATGATGAGGCCGAGTGGGTGACACACGATGATCACAGGCAGTTGGCTAAAGGGCAGTCTGTCAACCTCTCTCCTCTCTACACGGCAGGGTCTCTACAAAGTGGAAGCCAGAGCCATGGGTGTGGCAGTGCAAGAAGAAGGGACAGTCAGAGGTGTGAGAGGGTGTGACAGGAACCAAGAAATGCCAGGGAGATGGTGATTATGGAGGGAGGAGCTGCTGCCAGGCCAGGCCGGGTGGTGGGGAGGACCCCCCCTACCCTCCCTCCCAAGAGGTCCCCCTTTCGGCTTTCCTTCCCCATCAGCCACCCTGAGCTGGTCCCTTCCTAAGTAGTCCTATGCCTTCCCCACGGCCACCTGTGACCACTAGTGCTTCTCCTGGGTGGGGCTCCCATTCACACCTGAGGCTTTATGGACCTGGTCATCACCCCCATGCTGGTCACTGCCTCTCCTGCCCTGGACAAAGGTCCCAGGGGACTTTCCAACACTGCCACCCAGAGAACCAGCCCTGACCACCCTTCGGCTCCAGCCTAGCAGGCCTGGCTGCCTACAAGAGTGGCAACAAGAGGGTCCCAGCCAGGGCACAGTAGGCTCTGGCATGAGTGTGTCTGCCACCCAGGCTTGTCATTGCAAGATTTTTGGGGATGCTCGCTCACCCATCAGCACCGATGGCAGCTGACCCAGCCGGAGTCCCCCACTTCCCTGCCCCAGCCCTAAGCTCTCAATGTCAAACCCAACAGGCTCTCACCCCCTGCTCCCACCCACTCCCTGAGGAAATGGGTCCTCCGGTCTCCAAGTTCCTTTGAGGATGGTCATGTGCCCTGAGGGCTGCCCACAGACCCCCTCCTTCCTCGCTGGGAGAAACCAGGGCTCCCAGGCCCTCCTACAGCATCTCCTCTGCTGTCCCTCGCCCCCACCAAGTGCAGGAGCGGAGCACGAGAAAGAAAGACACAGAGCAGTTGCTTTTACAATGAATGCTCTATTATGTTCACTTGGGAGAACTAGGGACTCACAGACTTCCTGTGCCCAAATGAGGCCCCCCTGGGGGCTTCTGGCTTCAGGGATTATTGCAGGGATGGGGGCCAGACCAGGGAGAGGAAGGGGGAGGAGAGGTGGGGGGGGAGGGGGAGGAGCAGGAAGGGAGGGAGGGAGCCTTGAGGGATGAGTAGGAGGGGTGAGGGAGCTTTCCCACCTCAGGGTCCCACTTCCCCTCATTCTCAGGGACGGGGGAAATCTACCTCCCACCCCCCACCCACTGGGATCCAGGGCCTTTGGGGGGTCACAGGAAGGGATGGAGCCTTGGAATGGGGGACCTGGCCTAGGGAGCACCAGCTGAGAGTCCTAAGATGCGGAGCCACCTGTACCTAGCTAGGGATGGGGGGCAGGAGAGAAGGGAGGATTTAGGACTGGGGCACTGAGATGGGGGGAGTTAGGGCTACGGGTACAAGGATGGGGGAAGGGAGAGTACTGAGACGGGGAGATAGGGCTGGGTGCTGGGGGTGGGGGAGGAGTGACTAAAGAAGTGGGTTCAGGGAGTTCGCCTGTGGCTCAGTGGGTTGGGGATCTAGTGTTAGCTTTGGTGCGGGTTTGATCCCCAGCTGGAAAACTTCCGCATGTGGTGGGTGGGTTCAGAGGAGTTTAAGGGGTGGGGGAAGGGGTGCGGCAGGGGGTTACATAAGGAAAGGGTAGGAGAATGGGACGGGCTACAGGCTGGTTACAGCTTCAGGGTGACAAAGAGGCAGTAAGGATGTAACAGGAATATAAGAGCTTGAGGCCTAAGCCCCAGGGAAGGCCGTGGGCACTGGGAGAGAAGCCGTGTATCAGCACGAGGGCTGACACAGGAAGTTGCACTGGGACAGAGGTCTGACCCAGCACATCTGGTTTTCATAATAGCTACACGAGACGTCAGGACAAGGGTGACACACCCATTTTACAGGTGACAAAACTGAGGTGTGGGGGCGTTACTGACTTGCCCAAGGTTTCCACAGTGGAAGAACCTGGATTTGAACTAGGCTCCAGGTGGGTTTCACTCAAGCTGGGAGAAGACAGGGGGTCAGAGGGAAGTTGGATTTTTGCCCAAGGAAACCAGGAGACTGAGCCACACAAGTCCATGGCCATCTCTTCAAAGGCAGCGCAGACGGTTCCTCCCACTGTCAGGGGCTCACAGTGAGGAAGAGGCCATCTCAGGTCTGTGGATGTGCACCTGCCACAGATACGGGGAGACAGGGAGTGAGAATAAGGAGCCGCCTTGCTGGCGCTGGCTTGGGGGTAGGGGTGGGGGTCACTGCCTCCTGGTCCCAGCCCAGCCCCCTGCCCTGGGAGGGGGACACCTGGGACTGGACGTGGGAGAGTTCCTTACCAACCCCCTTCCCCCCTCACCCTCACATTGGTGTCCTCACCTTCTCCAAGGCCACGTGGAGGTTTCCATCTTTAACTAGAAAGAGAAAAGAGGAGAAAGTGGGGAGGTGGGGGGCGGAGTGAGGGGGATGCAAGAGGTGGGGAGAGACAGAAATGTGAGGAAGGCAGGGTCTGTGGGGGCCCCTGTGACGCCCCCCCCCCCCAGGGGTGCTGCTTGGGCCCTAGAAGGGCCGGGGGTGGGGGTGGCGTGGGGGGGAAGCCTCGAGGCAAGCTCCGGGCCTGGAAGTATATGCTTTTCTTGGGCAAGAGAGACCCTCTGGTCCTGCCCAGGCCGAAATGGTGCCCAGGAAAGCCCCATCCCCTTTCCCCAGGAAATAGGACTCACCTGTTCTGTCATCCTCAAAACCCAAGTTGGAAAAAGTCCCCACGGTGCTCTCATCCCAGGTCTCGAACCACTTCCTGTTGTCCCAGGACCTGTGTCCGAGCACCACGCTGCCGTCAGGGCTGGGCCACCCCATCTGGGACCTCTTTGCCCCCACCGTCCCCCGCCCCGTCTCCCCCACCCCCAGCGCACTCACTGGCCTCCGCCTTGGCCGCCCCTCCTCTGGGAGCGCGTGACGATGAAGCTCAGCGCCACCAGCAGCAGCAGCAGCAGCAGCACCGAGGCTCCCGCCAAGCCTCCAACCAGCACCATCCAGGGAATGCCCACCTCGCAGCGCGGGCCGGAGAACCAGTGCGTAGCGGTGGAGAAGCAGCTGGAGGAAGGGGTCATAGGTCACGCCCACCCTCCCTCTTCCGGGCCCCGGGCCCAATGGGGGACAGGTGGGCGGGGCTCCACGAGGGGCGGGCCGAGGAGCAGGGCCTCACCGGCAAGTGGGGCCGCTCCTCTCCAGAAAGCAGCGGCCCTGATGGCAGTCGATGGCGTCGTCTACGCCCGTCGTGCATTTGGTGACACAGCGGAGCCGGTTCTCCTCCAGCAAGGGGAAGTAGAAGTCCTCATAGCCCTCGGCAGCGGCCCGGCGACAGACGGCTGGGGGGTAAGTAAGAGTTGCTGAGGCCAAGACCTGGTCCGCTCTGCCGTGGGGCCTGGCTATAATGACTGAAAATGGGTGAGGACTGCATTTCCCAGAGTGGGGAGCGCAGGGGTTGACCCTGGGGGTAGATGAGGGGAGGGAAGGCCCCTCTCTCACCTTCCGGGCTGGTTCCCAGGTGGAAGCTATTGACCAGGGCCAGAGAGGCAGCGCTGACGCCGCCTCACCACTCGCCTCCCCGGAAAGGTAACCCCCCTCCTCCCTAGGGAATTTCCGTGGGCAGATATCCCTTATGGGAGGGGTCATGGCCTCCTGGGGCCACTCACCCCCTTTCCCCACCTCTCACCTTCCGGAGACAGCTCCGTCCTGGTATTGTTGTCCACCTTGATGGAGTCAGGCTTAAAACACAGGACTGGGGGGACACAGGGAGGGGCAGAGAGGGCCCTGTCAGTGTGAGGGAGGTGTGGATGGGCCACAAGGGAAGGTCCCTTTGGTCCCTCTTCTCCCCAAAATAGAAATAATCAGGGCTCCTCGGCAACCTTGGAAACCTTGGGTAGAACTGTCTCTTCCGCAGCCCAGAGGTTCTGGCCAGCCCCTCCTTAGCCCCATCCTTGACCCCATTGGCTGTGGACCTGTGTCTCTTCTCCCAACCTGCCAGAGGTAGCACAGGGCCAGCACCTGACCCCAAGAGGCCCCTGTCTGAGCTGGAGCAGGCTGGGATGGAGGCTGTGACCCTGACTCCTCCCTGGAGCCCAAGGCCCCCAGCCTGTGCTCACCCTGGTCATTCTGGCAACCGCTTCCATCCTGGCTGACCTTCCAGAGCTCCTCCTTCAAGGCCACCTTCACCTTCTCATACTCACTCTCCAGCTGGGGGCTGAAGGGTAACTCGAGCAAGACCAGATAGTCCACCACAATGCTGCCATTCCTGAGGGGGGCAAGGGAGCAGGGGGCCTGAAAAGGTGCCCAGGTCCAGGCCACCATAGGCCTGTAGAAGTGCATTTGCGGAATAACCCTAAATATATAGGTGGTGGGTTGGAAGGAGATAGAGACAATGAATTGGGATTCCAGACACGCTATGTCTAGAAGGGGCTGCCAGCAACTCTGCCTCAGGAGGTAGGACAAGAAATGATTGACATTCTCTTTTCATTACCTCTGGCCATAATCAAACCAGGCCCTCCTGGACTCTTTGCTTTATGCTTGCTGACCCATCCAGCAGACCAGGTACCAACCAGAGAGCTCAGCCATAAGCCAGACAGCAGGCGTCCCACCAGCCTTCACATACCACCTCCCTGTTATGTCCCAAGCAATTGTTCTCTTTCGTACATGCTCATAGAGGATGAGTGGCATCTCTCCTACAGAGAAATGACTCTAGAAAATAATCGCAAAATATCCCCCATGGAGTGGTCCCCTTGCCTCCTCCCTCCATCCCGCTTTGTGAAATCTGATGATTCCAAAAGCAAAAGATGGCTTCTCCAGCCCTTCATTGGGCCCCCTCCCCGCCACTTGGCACAGCCCCCATGGCCCCAGAAGGGTCTCCTACCTCAGGGACAGGATCTCCACATCCTTGAACCCCTGCATGTTTTGATAAACCTTCTGCATCTGAAATGCCAAGGATCCTGGGCTCATGTCTGACCCTCCAGACCAGGGGCCACCCAGAAGCCCAAGTTCAAATCCAGCTGACTTTAATGTAGGAAAGTTAATGTGGATTCTGCAGGTGTACCCAGTATAACCTCAAGGATCCTTAGCAGTGGAAGAGGGAGGCAGAATCAAATCAACCTTTGAGTTCCCTCCCATTCCCCCTCACCTGATCCTGGAAGGTGTTCCTGAAATCCCTGTAGGCCTTAGAAGTGTTGTTGCTGAGGTCCGGGGAGAACTCCTGGTCGACAGACACCTCCATGCGCACATCAGCGTCCACTGTGTCTGCACAAGGCACGCCCTGCTCTGGTCACTTCACCATCCACCCCTGTCTGATGTCACCACCACCCCAACCCAGAGGCTGCTTCCATGGCCCCTCTCCATGTTCCTTGAGGACTGACTGAATAGAAGGAGGGAGAGAGGTAGGAATTTTAGGATGAGATGTCCTTTGATGAGGGAAAAACTGGAAGTCAGAATGTATGGCACTCAGGCCTCTCCCTCATCTGACCAGTGGGAGGTAGAATAACAGCCCCCAAAGATGCCTATGTATGTTCCCCAAAACTTGGGAATATATTATACTACCTGGCAGTGGCAAGGCAGAATCAGGGTTGCACGTGGAATTAAGAGTACTAACCAGCTGACTTTAATGTAGGAAAGTTAATGTGGATTCTGCAGGTGCACCCAGTATAATCTCAAGGATCCTTAGCAGTGGAAGAGGGAGGCAGAAATCAAAATCAGAAGAAGATGTGAGTATGGAAAAAGGGCACAGAGATGCACTGTTGCTGGCGTGGAAGATGGAACATGGGGGCCTTGAGACAAGGTATGTGGGGAGCTTGGGAACCTGGGAAAGGCCCAGAAACAGATTCCCGCCTAGAGCCCCCAGAAAGAACCCAGCCCTGCCAACACCTTGATTTTAGCCCTGCAAGACTCATGCCGGACTGTTATAGAATTGTAATAAGTGTGCATTGTTCATCTGCTAAATTTATGATAATTTGTCACAGCAGAAATTAGAATTAATATGACTCCCAGCAGTCCAGACTGGGAGGCAGTCCCAGGAAAGAGAGTGGCCCCAGCTCTCTTCTGGAGGGGAGGGTATGGGGGGGGGATAGCATGAGGGATAAGGGAGGGATGAAGGGATGAGGCAGAGTGGCCGGGTTCAGGGAGAGTCAGTGATACCTCCCAGGAAGAAGTGCAGACAGCAACTCACCCAGATCCATCTGTTCCACGGCAAACTCGCAGCGGGAGCCATAGAAAGTGCTGGGGCAGAAACAGCGGCTGTGCATCCAGGTGCCACCATTGTCACAAGTGCCTGAGTGTTCACAGGGGAGAAAAAAAAAAAAAAAAGTTCCGGACAGGACAGGATTGACCTTCGTCACGGGAATTTAACAGGAAAGGGAGGAGATGTGACAGGGAGGTGGGACATCCAACCTGGCGTGGTGGTCAACCTAGACTGTGTGATCATCCGAGTAGTGATCGAAGTTCTCCTGGGGGACGTAAGGATGGGGAGAGTCTTGGTCATCAGTATCCCTGGAGTCCTGGTTGCGGATGGGGTGCGGCGTGTCAGCTTGCTTGAAGTCATCATGGCAGTTGAAAAGCTGCTCCTTGGTTTCATGATCAGTGGGAGGCTAGTGAGGCCAGGCACACGTGGGATAATTACAGACTTGGTGCTCATCCAGATTCCGCTGCTGGGCCTCTGTGTGCTTGTCGAAACTGTGTTAATGGAGATGGTTCCAGTGCTGATAGAACTGGGAGCATCCGTTACGTGGGTGGGCTCAGTTTCCAGAACTGAAGTAGAAGCATCCGTTTTGGCAGGAAACCCAGTTGTCACCACGGTGGAAATGGGGGAGGTGGCCATCTCAGTAGTAGAGGTGAAAATGGATAATGGGACGGTAGACATAGAAGTAACTTCATTATTTGTATCTACTTCTATACATGGTGTAGTGGGAGAAGCAGACACTATAGTAACTGATATAGATTCTGGACACTGGGTAGTGGAAGAGAGAGTCAATACAGTGGTTGTTTTGGTAGGAGAGGTCATTAGGGGAGACATGGTTGGAGAAGTTCTTGTAGTTTCAGACATAGAAAGAGTGGGAAAAGCACTGACAGAAGAAGACCTGGTGATTTCTGTACTGGAGATATGCGAGGAGGTAGGAAAAGATTTAGTAGTTGTAGTGAGCACTGAACTTGCACTAATGGAAGATAGAGAAGAGGACATTGTTATTGTGGGTATTGAAGAGGAGATGATGGTGCTAAAAGGGGTCATTACTGCGCTAGTGGAAGTACTCAACATAGGGAAAGGTGATGAGGGAGAAACACTTAAAGTACTGAGAGGTATCTTCGAGGTGGGTGTTGTTATCATGCTTGTGGTCCCACTCTTCGCTACTTCTGTGGTGGAGGAAGTGGGGAAAATTGCTGTGATGGAGGAAGCTAAGGTTGAAGAGGTGGGAGTGGTTTCTAACCTGGTAGTGGTGAAAGTACTAGTGGGATATGGAGAAGTGGACGAGGCTTGGGTAGTAAGGATTGTGGGGATCAAGGTGGACAGAGTAGTAGTGTCAGAGGTCCCACTAGGGACTGGCTCTGTGGCTGGGAAAAAAGATGATGGAGGCATACTTGTGGATGATGTAAGGATGGTGCTGGTGGTCGCTGGAGTAGAGCTGGGAGATGTCTGAAAATGGATGGTATTCATTGGAGTAACTGTTGATGTGACTGCAGAAGTAGAAGTAATGTCTGTCGTGAGAGACTCTGAATAAATGGTACTGGTAGGAGTGAGACTGGTTTTCAAAGTGGATGAAGCAAGAGACGTTGCATCCCTCGTCTTGGCTATTTGTGTAGTAGCTTGAGTGGAAGAGGGAGGTCCTATTGTTGTAGCTGTCATGTAGGTATCAATGATAGTGGATGCCAAGGTGGATTCACCAATTGTGTGCATCACATTTGTGCTCCTTGCAGATGAGGTGGGACTCTCTGTCTGAGTGATCCTGGTACTGCTGGTAGACGTGGTGGAGGAGCCTGCACATGTAAGAGTAATGCTTGTAGTGAAGGAGGGGGTGGCAGAGCTCTGGGTACTGGTGAAAAAGGATGTCACAGGAGGCATTGAGGAAGAGGTGCTGATGACACTGAATGATGCATCTGTATTGTGCAAGGTGGGGGAATGAGTGATGATATTTGAAGGAGTTACAGAATCGCTAGGAAGCGTAGGTTTGGAGGTGAGGGTAGAAGTGGTACTTAATGGAAGAGTGATGCTGCTGGAGGTGGAGATACTGATTGATGTTGGGATAGGGCTGCTCGTATGAACAAAAGATGGAGTCATATGTTTTGAGGTGTAAGGGGTGAAAGAAGTGGATGGAGGTGAGGTGCTTGTGGATGTGATAATGCTATTTGTGGAGAATACATCAGAAGAGGTAATGCCTGAAGGGATTTGTTTTGTGGTTGGGATAGGAGTGGAAATGACAAGGGTGGAAGCACTCCTGAAATTTTCTGAAGAGGAGGGACTGAAAACAGTGCTTGATAAGAAAGTAGAAAAAGTGGAAATGTCAGGGGATATGGTGAATTTGCCAGTGGCAGTGATATCACTGTTAATAAAAGGTGAAGACGTTGATGCAGGCTTACTAGTAGAAACTGCTGCAGTCGCTGTGGACAAATCTGTAGGTTTTGACGTGATAGGGAAAGACACTGTGCTGCGAGTAAAAGTCTTAGAGACAGCAGAAGTAATGGGGGAAGAATTGGCAGCAGGGGCAGGCAGCGTGGTGGGGGCCAGCGGGGAGGACCCCGGGCCGCTGGTGGAGGACGTCAGGGTGTGGGCGGCCACGGGCGTGGAGGTGGTGGTGGGTGCCGGGGACGGGGCCGTGTGGGTGGGCGTGGCGGCTGTGGTGAGGGAAGGCGGAGACGTGATGCGGGTGGTGATGGCGGCGGGAGAGCCGGGGGAGAGGTCAGTGGCCGGGGTGCCGGAGGTGGGGCGCGGCGGAGCGGAGCTGGAGCCGGCCGCCACCGCCGAGGTGGCACTCGGGGCCTGGGTGGCCCGGGTACCGGCGGTCGGGGCGGGAGAGGAGCCCCCGGAGGAGGTCCCCGCGGGGCTGGTGGAGAGGGAGGGCGCGGGGGTGCTGCGGGTACTGGTGAACATGGATGTCACGCCGGGCCCCGTGGCCGCGGTGGTGGGGAGGGCGGGCGTGGTGTGTGTCGTGCGGAGGGGGGCGGGGGCGGGCGTGGTGGTGGCGGGGGCGGGGGCGGAGCTGGCGGGAGCGAGCGTGGAGCCCAGGGCGGCCGTGGGGGTCGGGGCCCCCGTGGACGGGGCGGAGGCGGCGCTGGTGGCGGTGGTGGTGGTGGCCGGGGCTGTGGCTGGGAGGCCGGGCGCCGAGGGGGAGGCGGAGGCGGAGGCGGCGGCGGGGGAGGAGGGCGTGACGGAGGTGGAGGTGGGTGGCGATGTGAGTGTGGGGTGGACGGTGGAGGGGACGGTGCCGGAGGTGACGGCCGGGGCGCTGTGTGGTGTGCCGGGGGCGGCCGTGGTGACCCTGAGTGTGGTGGCGTCCCGGGTGGCCTGGGACGCGGGGGGCGTGGGCAGGGTGGCCGTGGTCGCGGAGGCGGGGGCCGAGGTGGCGGGGCCAGGGCTGGTGTCGGAGGTGGCCCCGGTGGGCGGGGCGGAGCTGGCCGGCGCGGGGAGGGAGGTGGTGTGGGTGGCAGGGGTGCCGCTCGGGGAGCTGGACCCAGGGCTGGTGCTGGAGGTCCAGGCGGGGGCGGGCAGCGTGGTGGGGGCCGGCGGGGAGGACCCCGGGCCGCTGGTGGAGGACGTCAGGGTGTGGGCGGCCACGGGCGTGGAGGTGGTGGTGGGTGCCGGGGACGGGGCCGTGTGGGTGGGCGTGGCGGCTGTGGTGAGGGAAGGCGGAGACGCGATGCGGGTGGTGATGGCGGCGGGAGAGCCGGGGGAGAGGTCAGTGGCCGGGGTGCCGGAGGTGGGGCGCGGCGGAGCGGAGCTGGAGCCGGCCGCCACCGCCGAGGTGGCACTCGGGGCCTGGGTGGCCCGGGTACCGGCGGTCGGGGGCGGGAGAGGAGCCCCCGGAGGAGGTCCCCGCGGGGCTGGTTGGAGAGGGAGGGGCGCGGGGGTGCTGCGGGTACTGGTGAACATGGATGTCACGCCGGGCCCCGTGGCCGCGGTGGTGGGGAGGGCGGGCGTGGTGTGTGTCGTGCGGAGGGGGGCGGGGGCGGGCGTGGTGGTGGCGGGGGCGGGGGCGGAGCTGGCGGGAGCGAGCGTGGAGCCCAGGGCGGCCGTGGGGGTCGGGGCCCCCGTGGACGGGGCGGAGGCGGCGCTGGTGGCGGTGGTGGTGGTGGCCGGGGCTGTGGCTGGGAGGCCGGGCGCCGAGGGGGAGGCGGAGGCGGAGGCGGAGGCGGCGGCGGGGGAGGAGGGCGTGACGGAGGTGGAGGTGGGTGGCGATGTGAGTGTGGGGTGGACGGTGGAGGGGACGGTGCCGGAGGTGACGGCCGGGGCGCTGTGTGGTGTGCCGGGGGCGGCCGTGGTGACCCTGAGTGTGGTGGCGTCCCGGGTGGCCTGGGACGCGGGGGGCGTGGGCAGGGTGGCCGTGGTCGCGGAGGCGGGGGCCGAGGTGGCGGGGCCAGGGCTGGTGTCGGAGGTGGCCCCGGTGGGCGGGGCGGAGCTGGCCGGCGCGGGGAGGGAGGTGGTGTGGGTGGCAGGGGGTGCCGCTCGGGGAGCTGGACCCAGGGCTGGTGCTGGAGGTCCAGGCGGGGGCGGGCAGCGTGGTGGGGGCCGGCGGGGAGGACCCCGGGCCGCTGGTGGAGGACGTCAGGGTGTGGGCGGCCACGGGCGTGGAGGTGGTGGTGGGTGCCGGGGACGGGGCCGTGTGGGTGGGCGTGGCGGCTGTGGTGAGGGAAGGCGGAGACGTGATGCGGGTGGTGATGGCGGCGGGAGAGCCGGGGGAGAGGTCAGTGGCCGGGGTGCCGGAGGTGGGGGCGCGGCGGAGCGGAGCTGGAGCCGGCCGCCACCGCCGAGGTGGCACTCGGGGCCTGGGTGGCCCGGGTACCGGCGGTCGGGGCGGGAGAGGAGCCCCCGGAGGAGGTCCCCGCGGGGCTGGTGGAGAGGGAGGGCGCGGGGGTGCTGCGGGTACTGGTGAACATGGATGTCACGCCGGGCCCCGTGGCCGCGGTGGTGGGGAGGGCGGGCGTGGTGTGTGTCGTGCGGAGGGGGGCGGGGGCGGGCGTGGTGGTGGCGGGGGCGGGGGCGGAGCTGGCGGGAGCGAGCGTGGAGCCCAGGGCGGCCGTGGGGGTCGGGGCCCCCGTGGACGGGGCGGAGGCGGCGCTGGTGGCGGTGGTGGTGGTGGCCGGGGCTGTGGCTGGGAGGCCGGGCGCCGAGGGGGAGGCGGAGGCGGAGGCGGAGGCGGCGGCGGGGGAGGAGGGCGTGACGGAGGTGGAGGTGGGTGGCGATGTGAGTGTGGGGTGGACGGTGGAGGGGACGGTGCCGGAGGTGACGGCCGGGGCGCTGTGTGGTGTGCCGGGGGCGGCCGTGGTGACCCTGAGTGTGGTGGCGTCCCGGGTGGCCTGGGACGCGGGGGGCGTGGGCAGGGGTGGCCGTGGTCGCGGAGGCGGGGGCCGAGGTGGCGGGGCCAGGGCTGGTGTCGGAGGTGGCCCCGGTGGGCGGGGCGGAGCTGGCCGGCGCGGGGAGGGAGGTGGTGTGGGGTGGCAGGGGTGCCGCTCGGGGAGCTGGACCCAGGGCTGGTGCTGGAGGTCCAGGCGGGGGCGGGCAGCGTGGTGGGGGCCGGCGGG
The DNA here is from genome assembly GCF_016906955.1 of Phacochoerus africanus. Lineage (NCBI taxonomy): Eukaryota > Metazoa > Chordata > Mammalia > Artiodactyla > Suidae > Phacochoerus > Phacochoerus africanus. The sequence goes on along the minus strand of NC_062548.1, from coordinate 9,735,529 downwards.
GAGGACCCCGGGCCGCTGGTGGAGGACGTCAGGGTGTGGGCGGCCACGGGCGTGGAGGTGGTGGTGGGTGCCGGGGACGGGGCCGTGTGGGTGGGCGTGGCGGCTGTGGTGAGGGAAGGCGGAGACGTGATGCGGGTGGTGATGGCGGCGGGAGAGCCGGGGGAGAGGTAGTGGGGCCGGTGGGAGGTGGGGCGGGAGGAGAGGGAGTGGAGGCGGGAGGTGGCATGGGGTGGGTGGGGGTACGGCGGTGGGGGGGGGGGAGAGGAGCCGGAGGAGGTTCGCGGGGTGGTGGAGTGGAGAGGGGAGGGGCGGGGGTGCTGCGGGTATGGTGAACATGGAGTACAGCCGGGCGTGGGGGTGGTGGGAGGGCGGGCGTGGTGTGTGTGTGGGAGGGGGGGGGGGGGGGCGTGGGTGGTGGGGGGGCGGGCGGGAGCTGGGGGGAGGGGGGAGCGGAGTGGAGCAGGGCGGCGGGGGGTGGGGGCCCCGTGGACGGGGCGGAGGCGGCGCTGGTGGCGGTGGTGGTGGTGGCGGGGCTGTGGCTGGGAGGCCGGGCGCCGAGGGGGAGGCGGAGGGGGAGGCGGGAGGGGGGGGGGGAGGAGGTGGCGTGACGGAGGTGGAGGTGGGTGGCGATGTGAGTGTGGGGTGGACGGTGGAGGGGACGGTGCCGGAGGTGACGGCCGGGGCGCTGTGTGGTGTGCCGGGGGCGGCCGTGGTGACTGAGTGTGGTGGCGTCCCGGGTGGCCTGGGACGCGGGGGGCGTGGGCAGGGTGGCCGTGGTCGCGGAGGCGGGGGCCGAGTGGGGGGCCAGGGCTGGTGCGGAGGTGGCCCCGGTGGGCGGGGCGGAGCTGGCCGGCGCGGGGAGGGAGGTGGTGTGGGTGGAGGGGTGCCGCTCGGGGAGCTGGACCCAGGCTGGTGCTGGAGGTCCAGGCGGGGGGGGCAGCGTGGTGGGGGGGGGGGGCGGACGGGGGGTGGGCACGGAGGGCGGTGGGGGGGGGGGGAGGTGGGGTGGGGGGCGGGGAGGCGGGTGGGGTGTGGGGTGGCGGGGTGGGAGGGAGGGGAGAGTGATGGGGTGTGGAGGGGCGGGAGAGCGGGGGAGAGGTAGTGGGGGGTGCCGGAGGTGGGGGGGCGGGAGGGAGTGGAGCCGGGCCGGAGGTGGATCTGGGCCTGGGTGGCGGGTACGGCGGTCGGGGCGGGAGAGGAGCCCCGGAGGAGGTCCGCGGGGCTGGTGGAGAGGGGAGGCGCGGGGGTGCTGTGGGTACTGGTGAACATGGATGTCACGGGGGTGGGGCGGTGGTGGGGGGAGGGGGGCGGGTGTGGTGTGTGTCGTGGGGGGGGGGGGGGGCGGTGGTGGTGGCGGGGGGGGGGGGCGGAGGGGCGGGAGCGAGCGTGGAGCCCAGGGGGCCGTGGGGTCGGGGCCCCCGTGGACGGGGCGGAGGCGGCGCTGGTGGCGGTGGTGGTGGTGGTGGCGGGGCTGTGGCTGGGAGGGGCGCCGAGGGGAGGCGGAGGCGGAGGGGGGCGGGGGGGAGGAGGGCGTGACGGAGGTGGAGGTGGGTGGCGATGTGAGTGTGGGGTGGACGGTGGAGGGGAGGTGCGGAGGTGACGCGGGGGCGCTGTGTGTGGGTGCCGGGGCGGCCGTGGTGACCCTGAGTGTGGTGGCGTCCCGGGTGGCCTGGGACGCGGGGGGCGTGGGCAGGGTGGCCGTGGTCGGGGAGGGGGGGCCGAGTGTCGGGGCAGGGCGGTGTCGGAGGTGGCCCCGGTGGCGGGGGGGAGCTGGCCGGCGCGGGGAGGGAGGTGGTGTGGGTGGCAGGGGTGCCGCTCGGGGAGCTGGACCCAGGGCTGGTGCTGGAGGTCCAGGCGGGGGGGGCAGCGTGGTGGGGGCGGCGGGGAGGACCCCGGGCCGTGGTGGGGATCAGGGTGTGGGCGGCCACGGGCGTGGAGGTGGTGGTGGGTGCCGGGGACGGGGCCGTGTGGGTGGGCGTGGCGGCTGTGGTGAGGGAAGGCGGAGACGTGATGCGGGTGGTGATGGCGCGGGAGAGCCGGGGGAGGTCAGTGGCCGGGGTGCCGGAGGTGGGGCGCGGGCGGAGCGGAGCTGGAGCCGGCCGCCACGCCGAGGTGGCACTCGGGGCCTGGGTGGGCCGGGTACGCGGGTCGGGGCGGGAGAGGAGCCCCGCGGAGGGTCCCCGCGGGGCTGTGGAGAGGGAGGGCGCGGGGGTGCTGCGGGTACTGGTGACATGGATGTCACGCCGGGCCCCGGGGGGGGTGGGGGGGGGGGGCGTGGGTGTGTGTCGTGCGGAGGGGGGGGGGGGGGGTGGTGGGGGGGGGGGGGGGGGAGCTGGGCGGGAGCGAGCGTGGAGCCAGGGCGGCCGTGGGGGTCGGGGCCCCCGTGGACGGGGCGGAGGGGCGTGGTGGCGGTGTGTGGTGGTGGCCGGGGCTGTGGCTGGGAGGCCGGGCGCCGAGGGGAGGCGGAGGCGGGGCGGAGGCGGCGGGGGGAGGAGGGCGTGAGGAGGTGGAGGTGGGTGGCGATGTGAGTGGTGGGGTGGACGGTGGAGGGGACGGTGCCGGAGGTGACGGCGGGGCGGTGTGGTGTGCGCGGGCGGCCGTGGTGACCCTGAGTGTGGTGGCGTCCCGGGTGGCTGGGACGCGGGGGGCGTGGGCAGGGTGGCCGTGGTCGGAGGCGGGGGCCGAGGTGGCGGGGCCAGGGCTGGTGTCGGAGGTGGCCCCGGTGGGCGGGGCGGAGCTGGGGCGCGGGGAGGGAGGTGGTGTGGGTGGCAGGGGTGCGTCGGGGAGCTGGACCCAGGGCTGGTGCTGGAGGTCAGGCGGGGCGGGCAGCGTGGTGGGGGCCGGCGGGGGGACCCGGGCCGCTGGTGGAGGACGTCAGGGTGTGGGCGGCCACGGGCGTGGAGGTGGTGGTGGGGTGCAGCGGGGGGGGCGTGGGGTGTCGGTGTGGCGGCTGTGGTGTGAGGGAAGGCGGAGACGGATGCGGGTGGTGATGGCGGCGGAGAGCCGGGGAGAGGTCAGTGGCCGGGGTGCCGGAGGTGGGGCGCGGCGGAGCGGAGCTGGAGCCGGCCGCCACCGCCGAGGTGGCACTCGGGCCTGGGTGGCCCGGGTACCGGCGGTCGGCGGGAGAGGAGCCCCGGGAGGTCCCCGCGGGGCTGGTGGAGAGGGAGGCGCGGGGGTGCTGCGGGTACTGGTGAACATGGATGTCACGCCGGGCCCCGTGGCCGCGGTGGTGGGGAGGGCGGGGCGTGGTGTGTGTCGTGCGGAGGGGGGCGGGGGCGGGCGTGGTGGTTGGCGGGGGGCGGGGGCGGAGCTGGCGGGAGCGAGCGTGGAGCCCAGGGCGGCCGTGGGGGTCGGGGCCCCCGTGGACGGGGCGGAGGCGGCGCTGGTGGCGGTGGTGGTGGTGGCCGGGGCTGTGGCTGGGAGGCCGGGCGCCGAGGGGGAGGCGGCGGCGGAGGCGGAGGCGGCGGCGGGGGAGGAGGGCGTGACGGAGGTGGGGGTGGGTGGCGATGTGAGTGTGGGTTGGACGGTGGAGGGGACGGTGCCGGAGGTGATGGCCGGGGCGCTGTGTGGTGTGCCGGGGGCGGCCGTGGTGACCCTGAGTGTGGTGGCGTCCCGGGTGGCCTGGGACGCGGGGGGCGTGGGCAGGGTGGCCGTGGTCGCGGAGGCGGGGGCCGAGGTGGCGGGGCCAGGGCTGGTGTCGGAGGTGGCCCCGGTGGGCGGGGCGGAGCTGGCCGGCGCGGGGAGGGAGGTGGTGTGGGTGGCAGGGGTGCCGCTCGGGGAGCTGGACCCAGGGCTGGTGCTGGAGGTCCAGGCGGGGGCGGGCAGCGTGGTGGGGGCCGGCGGGGAGGACCCCGGGCCGCTGGTGGAGGACGTCAGGGTGTGGGCGGCCATGGGCGTGGAGGTGGTGGTGGGTGCCGGGGACGGGGCCGTGTGGGTGGGCGTGGCGGCTGTGGTGAGGGAAGGCGGAGACGCGATGCGGGTGGTGATGGCGGCGGGAGAGCCGGGGGAGAGGTCAGTGGCCGGGGTGCCGGAGGTGGGGCGCGGCGGAGCGGAGCTGGAGCCGGCCGCCACCGCCGAGGTGGCACTCGGGGCCTGGGTGGCCCGGGTACCGGCGGTCGGGGCGGGAGAGGAGCCCCCGGAGGAGGTCCCCGCGGGGCTGGTGGAGAGGGAGGGCGCGGGGGTGCTGCGGGTACTGGTGAACATGGATGTCACTAGTGGTTTGGCTGCGAGTCCGGGCACCCCGGAGGGGGAGGGGATGGTGGAGGCGGGGGACGAGGGAGTGACTGTGGTGTATGTAGGTGGCGATGTGAGTGTGGGGTGGATGGTGGCCTGGTCGGTGCTTGAGGTGACGGCCGAGGCGCTGTGTGGTGTGCCGGGGGCGGCCGTGGTGACCCTGAGTGTGTTGGCTTTCTGAGTGGTTTTGTATATGGTTGTGATTAGTTCTGTTATAATTTCTCTTTTGTTTTTTGTTAGAGAATAGTAGGAGATATTCTTTGTTTGGTTTTGTGTTTTCGTCAGGATATTTGGATTTTCGATATTTACAATATTTTTTGTTTTTCTTAAAGAGTATATATCATTTGTATTTGTGTTTTTTTCTACTGTCATAATTTTCGATGAGACCGTTTGGGTTTTATATTTCGATTTATCCGCATCTGATGGATTTCCATATTTCTCCTGGCTTGTGGTTTTGACTGTTGTTTTTGGACTGATATCATTTTTTCTCGTGGTAGTATAGATATTTTGTCTTTTGTAGATAGTGACGTGAGATGTCCTTTTAATTCGTGGTATTTCTGTTATCCTCCTGTAATTATATGTGGAAGCACGTTTTATTCTGATTTTGAGTGACCTAGTGGTAGGCATACTTGTGGCTTTGGCGTTTCTTGTTAGTGATGAAGAGGTTGATGTGGCATGGGTGATTGGGGTTGTGGTCATTAGGGTGGACAGAAGCTTAGTGTTTGAGGTCCATGCGGGGACTATTTCTTTGGTTGTTGCAAGTACCGATGAGTGAGGCATCCTCACATTTGATGTCAAGGCATTGGTGGTCATTGACCTAGTTGTAATGGACGTCAGATTATGGATTTTAATTGTGGGAGTGTCTGATATGATTGGTGGAGTGGCAGTGATTGCTGTTGTGAGAGGCTCTTTGGACGTGTCACTGGTGGGGATAAATGTGGTTTCCCAAGTGGATGAAGCTTGAGCGGCTGTACCCCTCATCTTGCCTGTTTCTGTGGTGGCTGCAGTGGTGGAGGGATATCCCTTGGTAGTGGATGTCGTGTATGCATCAGTGTTGGCTGGCACAGGGCTTGCTTTGGACGTGGTCTGTGTGGTAGAAATCATTGTGTCTGTGGGAATGATAGAAGACATGTTTGAAGAAATAGAAGCAATTACTGTGGTGAGAGTTTCTCTGGGAATGTCAGTCATTGAAATAAGTGTCGTTTTCACATAGCTCATTGCATGTGAAGGAGTTGCTTTTGGTGCACCTAGTGCAGTGGTAGCTTCAGGAGCAGCCTGTATAACTGGTGCCATAGGTATTGCTACTATATCAGTTGAGGAAAGTGCATGCCTGGTGGCTGTAGTTGTTTTAAATGTACTGACTTTGTTTGGAAATGAAGTAGTGGTTGTAATCAAGGGACTACTGGTGGTGGGAGAGGCGCTTTTATCAGTCACTGTTGTCATCAAAGTGTTTTTAGTAGTTAGAGAAGGGGTAGTAGCAGAGGTGGACACGATGGTTGGGGTAGGAGACTGAGTTGTGCGGACAGTTGCAGCAGTTGGGGTAGTGTTTTCCATGGTACCAGTCAGAGAGGAGATCAGAGTGTCTAGGGTCATGGCGGTGGTTGGGACAAAGGACGAGGCATGGGCCATGGTTGCGAGAGTTTTCCCCGGAGTGGTGATGGTGGGAGAATTGGTCACGGCTGAGGTGACTCGCTTGGTAGCTGTCACAGGGTGGGTACTGGTTCTGGTTGTCTGTGGCTTCCCTGTCACAGGTGGGGCCGTGTAAGAGCTGGTGAAGGACACTTGGGTCCGTGTCATGCAGGTGGTGGGGGCGTAAGTGGTAGTGACCGTAAAGCTCAATGGATTGACGCACTCTGTCATGCCCTTATAGACAACCAGGGTCGGTGGGGTGGTTTCGACCTTGAAGACAAACTTGGGCATGTGGATTGCTGAGGTGTTGGAATCAGTTGGCGGTTTGAACAAGGTTTTAGAAATGGATTTCGAGCGAGGGGAGGTGGAGATAGCCATAGGTATGTGATCCCTACTGTCAGGAGTGGGAGAAATGGTTTTAGGGGTACTCAGTGGCCACCCAGCTGTGCCTTTGGAGTGTGGGGAGCTGAGGGAAGCACGCAAACGTGCATTAGAGGTGGATGTGGCCATGGCTGAAGTTCCTGTATTGATGGTAGAACAGAGCAATTCATTGGTAGGTCGCTTTGTCACCATAATGCCGCATAGGTTACTCACTACTTCGTTTTCCAGCTACGTATCACAGAGGGTGGGAATTGCCGCCACTTATTCCCCCAGCAGAGGCCGTTTGGAGCTGGGGTCTTTCACGGTTCCGAAAGCCAGCATCTGTCTGCTCCCCGGGGCAGCCTCCCCCAGGGGAGTTGGGGTGGAGGGTGGCCTTAATCCCGCACATGCCTCATCTGAGTCCAGCCCTGGGATGGCCGTGCTGAGCACGCGGTTCAGCAGAGAGTCTTGGCCCCTCCCCTTGCCAGTGCCAGCCCTTCCTCCGCACACACCCGCGTTTTCTTAACTCTGCTCTCTCCACTCGCCTTCACCTGCCACCAGACGTCCTGGTCCCCACTGGTTCTCCACCCACACCCTTCAGCCCACCTCTGCCCCCTCCCTTCAACCCGCTGCTGTCCGGGCTGCCTCTCCTCTTGGTAAAAGGCGAAAGATTTATACCACCTGAAGAGAAACCCGAGAGAGAGCGCCTCTCCTCTTTGGAGAGAAACAGACCCCAGCCAAGCCTGGGCTGAGGGTGGGAACGCATCATGGGGGATGAGGAGTCAGAGGGGAAAATTGCAAAGAGAAAAAGGGAAAAACAGAGATTGAAGCTCAGACTTCAATGAGATTGAGGGACAAGGAGAGAGGACCACCCACAGGCTGCAGAACAGGACAGAAAAGGAAACTTCCAGAAAGAGATACTCAGCAGACAGGCCTGAGTCCCAGAGACCTTCGGGTGTAGCAGTGAGTTCATGCTAAAAACAGTCGTATTTTCTATCACCTAGTCTGTTTCAGCCACTGAGTTAACTAGTTTTTGAGCACGAGCCCCTCCTTCTACGATATCGCCAACCCCATCTTACAGGTGGAGAGAGTGGGGGTCAAAGACCTCATAACGCTGAGGTGGGTGGTGGCCACACCACTTGTTAGCAGGAAGTACCCAGACCTCCTGCCCCCTCGGGGGTTCGCTTCCTCCTCCCCTCACTCTCAGCACGTCTTTGCTCTGGGAGCTGGGGTTTTACTTCTAGGCTTAGCTGGGCTGGCAGGGAGGCAGGGAAGGGGATTGTGAAGATTCCTGGGATAGAGCCCTTAAATAGGCAGGAGGTGGCCCTGGAGGTGACTGAGAGGATGCGCCATGGACTTTTTTGTGGGGAAGGTCTAGGGTTGGGGGTCAGGCGCCAACATGGCGGGGGGCAGAGGGAAGAGAAGTGCAGAGGAATTGCAGGGTTCCTAAGGGATGGGAGAGAGAAGGAGCAGGACGCCCCACCAGGTGGCCTCGGACCCACCCTTTGGGAGCAATCAGGATCTGCCCACCTGCCGATGACAGCAGTGCCCAGAAACATGGGGTGGCTTTGGAGCAGAGCTGGGGAGGGGGCACTGAGACCAAAGGCAGAGATGCCCCAGAGGAGGGGGCCCAGGGCAGAGGTGGGGTCTCTCCCGAGGGCTGAACGTGGAAGTAAAGGGAGGGATAGAGTCCGGGTGGAGGAAGTATCAGGACTCAAGATGCGGGAGCAACAAGAGGAGAGGAGCTCAGCAAATGGAGTCAAAGTGGGAAGAGCAGTCTTCCAGAAAGAGATCATCCCACCCTCCTGATACGAGCGCGGACCCTTGCAAACGTCCTCTCAGGTGGACGGCGGCACCCCTGGACCCAGCTCCCCTCTCCTCCCCTCACCTCAGTTCTCCCTGCACCAGGACCTCTGAGGACCCCCTCCTCAGTCTGCCCTTAGATCTCAGATCTCCCCGCCACACACACACACACACACACCCCTGCCCTGAAACATCAGGGGGGGTCTCCCCAGCCCTCCCCCACCTCACCCCCTCACCTGTGGCTCCCAGGGAGACCCCAAGCATCCAGAGGAGGCGGAGGATCCTGAGCAGCTGCATGGGCCTGGCACAGCTGAGGCTGGGAGCAGGGCCGGTGCCAGCACACGGGGGACAGCAGCACAGCAGCACCCAGCCCGATGAGCAGGTTATCTGCACTGCTGGGTGTGGGAGCTGAGCACAGCCTCACCTCAGCACACGGGGGACAGCAGCACAGCAGCACCCAGCCCGATGAGCAGGTTATCTTCACTGCTGGGTGTGGGAGCTGAGCACAGCCTCACCTTTGCACCGCCCACTTTCCCCCTTGTATCTGGCTGCAGGAAGGGAGGACTATTTAGAAGATAAGCCCAGGAGGTGTCAACCAGGAAGAGCTACTGCTGGCCCAACCCCCAGCCTGCCTGGCCCCCTCAGAGCGGTTCCTAGGACGTTGCCCTTCCCTCCCCCTGCCCCCCACCAAGAACCAGCAAAACTAGATGGAGAATATACTTGGCCAAGACCTTGGACTCTGGAGCCTGGGGCCTCTCCTTAGCTTCTGCCCCAGCTGCAGGGGGGGAGGTTAGATGAAAACGTCTTCCTCACTCCCCTGACTCTTGCTCTTCCCCCTCCCCACCCTGCCCTTAGCATTACTCTGGGACTATGACCCCACCACCAAAGCCAAGGAACAATGCAGGATTCAATCAAAAGTCATTTTACTATCCGAGGATCTGGGCCAGGTCCCAGAAAAGGAAACATAGATGGCTTGTGGAAACAATCAAACAAAATGACTAGTTTTGACCCCAGAGATTAGCAACTTTGATTCTATCCAGTGCTGGGAAAAGTGGGAAGAATAAACACTCTTACCCAGCTGGTGGGAGTGTAAGTGGGTTGGGTTGCTTTAAAAAGGCAATTTGGTGGCATCTATTAAAATTTTAAATGCACACTCAAGGACCCAGTAATTCCACCTTTCCATATCTGTGTTCAAGAAGCACTTCAACGAGGCATTCATGAGAATGTTTATTGCCGTCCGGTTTATTGCAACTCCAAAAGAAACTGGAAACAACCCAAATGCCCCTTCATAGGAAACTAGAATGACGATGGAAAAGTCACACGATAGACCACCACATCCAAATCAGAAATAATGGTACCATCATGGCAAGATTCTTGGAATGTCTTATTTGGTGACACCAGTAGACACAGCTTTGTTAAAACGCACACATATGTGTCTCCTATGAATACACACACACACAAGTAAGTGCACTCAAACTTTGGGAAGAGGCTTACCTGCTCCAATAATGGGATAAGGTTACCTCAGAAAAGCATGAAAGAACTCATGTGGGGAATGACTGTCAGGCATATATGGCTGTATCTGTAGTTTTTACTTTAACCAAGATTATCTTATTGACTAAACTCTAGCCTGGCTCCCCTGAGTCTCCTTCTTCAATAAGCTACAACCTTGACCTATAAAGACTTGAGCTGACACATGGTTTCTAGCAGCTCAAGGCCCCATCCCTAGGATGACCCCAACCCTCCTTGAAGTGCCTGCTTGAGAAAACTCAAGGCTGGGAAAAGAACTGTTTGTTCCAGCCAACACCTGAAGATAGGGTTCCTGTCCCCCTTGCCTTTGTGGAGGGTAGGAAACTAATTTTATTTTTTTATTTTATTTTTTTTGTCTTTTGTCTTTTTGTTGTTGTTGTTGTTGTTGTTGCTATTTCTTGGGCCGCTCCTGCGGCATATGGAGGTTCCCAGGCTAGGGGTCTAATCGGAGCTGTAGCCACCAGCCTACGCCAGAGCCACAGCAACGCGGGACCCAAGCTGCGTCTGCAACCTACACCACAGCTCACGGCAACGCCGGATCGTTAACCCACTGAGCAAGGGCAGGGACCGAACCTGCAACCTCATGGTTCCTAGTCGGATTCGTTAACCACTGCGCCACAACGGGAACTCCGGAAACTAATTTTATAAGCGCCAGTTAGCAAATCGAGATGAGTTTCATGAGGACCATTCCCTCCTTTTTGTAATTTTTCACTTTCCTAACACAGCTGAGCCCTTGCTTTGCCCTTCTGCCTACACCCTCACTTTCCCTTTAAAACACCAGGTCACTTCTGTGCCAAAGTGGAATTCAGTTTACGCTAGACTTTTTCCTACTGCAGTGGTCTATTAGAGCTTAAAATCTATCCTTACTGCTTTAATGTCTGGCTTTCTGGGAGTCTGTATTATGTTTTTGAAGGTAATTAAAAAATAATTTAGAGGAGGATTCTGGGAAGGTTATGGGCTAGAACACCCCAGGGATCTATTTCCCCACCTAGACAATGATTGCATTAGCAGAATCTGTCTGTCTGAGGGAACTATTTTGGAATTCTAGCCTCTGTCGAAGGCTTGAAACTTCCAAGGAAAGGCCTGGATGGTGAACTGAAAATTTCAGTAACTTTTGGTCAAGTCTAGCTCTTAACACAATAGCAGCTACCCCTTCAGCACCTCCAGCCACATGGGAGCTGTAAGCTAGGCAGAGCCATGTACTGCAGACATCAGGGATCGGCTCTGATGCACTGATTGCTACTTCTGATCGCATACATGCAGGAAAAGAGGTAAATAGCCATTCAGTTGTTGCCTCTCCCCCACCCCCTTCATCCGAAAAGACTTCTGGGTGATATAAAGGGCCAACAGCCCCCCTACCCCACCCAACACTTTGTTTTTCCCCTTCTCCCCTTTGGGGAATCAGACATTAAAGACTAGGACGTTTAACAGAAACAGACTCATAGACGGGAAGAACAGACTTGTGGTTGCCTAGGAGGAGGGGGAGGGAGTGGTTTGGACTGGGAGTTTAGGGTTAGTAGATGCAAACTATTACATTTAGAATAGATAAGCAACGAGACCCTACTGTAGAGCACAGGGAACTATATCCAGTCTCTTGGGATAGAACATGATGGAAGATAATATGAGAAAAAGAATGTAGATATATGTATGACTGGGTCACTTCTGTACAGCAGAAACTGGTACAACACTATAAATAAACTATAATTTTTAAAAATAAATTTAGAAAAAATTTTAAATCCCCAGAGCTTTAAAAAAAATTGTAAAGTAATACTGGCTTTAAAAAATTTAAAAAAAAAATGGAGTTCCCGTCGTGGCGCAGTGGTTAACGAATCCGACTAGGAACCATGAGGTTGCGGGTTCGGTCCCTGCCCTTGCTCAGTGGGTTAACGATCCGGCGTTGCCGTGAGCTGTGGTGTAGGTTGCAGACGCAGCTCGGATCCCGCGTTGCTGTGGCTCTGGCGTAGGCCAGTGGCTACAGCTCCGATTCGACCCCTGGCCTGGGAACCTCCATATGCTGTGGGAGCGGCCCAAAGAAATAGCAAAAAGACCAAAAAAAAAATTTAAAAATTAAAAAACAGGAGTTCCTGTTGTGGCTCAGTGCTAACAAACCCAACTAGCATCCATGAGGACTCTGGTGTGATCCCTGGCCCTGCTCAGTGGGTTAAGGATCTGGCATTGCTGTGGCTGTGGTATAGGCTAATAGCTGTAGCTCCAATTCACCCCCTAGCCTGGGAACTTCCATATGCAGTGGGCGTGGCCCTTCCCTAAAAAAAGACAAAAAGGGGGGGGGGACGGAGAAAAGAAATATCTTGTGTTTATGGATTGGAGGAATTCACTTTGTTAAAATGTTCATATTACCTAAAGCCATCTACCCTATCAAATGTAATTCCTATCAAAATCTCATTGATAGTTTTTCAGAAATAGAACCAAAAATTCTAAAATTTAGATGGAATCACAAGAGACTCCACCAGTCTGTTCTCTGTTTCAGTAAGTTTTGGTTTGGGTTTTGGTTCTAGATTCCACATGTAAGTGAGTTCATGAAGTACGTGTCACTCTCTGAATTATTTCACTTAGCGTGATGACCTCAAGGTCCAGCCATGGGGTTGCAAGTGGCAGGATTTCCTTCCTTTGTTATGGCTGAATAATATTAGATTGTGTATATATTTTTTTCCTTTTTCATTTGTCCATTGATGGACACTTAGGCTCTTCCATAGTTTGTCCACTGTAAATCATGCTGCAGTGAACATGAGGGTTTAGCTATCAAGTTAGTGTTTTTGTTTTCTTTGATAAATATCCAGAAGAAGAAATGCTGGATCCTATGGTGGTTCTCCTTTTAATTTTTTGAGGACCCTCCATACTGTTTTCCATAATAGCTGCATCAATTTACATTCCCACCAACAGTGCACAGGTGTTCACTCTTCTCCACACCCTCTCCAACACTTGCTATTGCTTATCTTTTTAATAATAGCCGTTCTAACCTGTATGAGGTGGTACCACCCTGTGGTTTGGATTTGCATTTCCCTGATGATTAGTGATGCTGAGCACCTTTTCATGTACCTGTTGGCAATCTCTATGTCTGTAGTATGTTTATGATGTAGGACTGTCGTGGGCAAAATGTTTTTCAATATATTTTCAAAACTTCCATTTTCATGCAAAGTTTGCTCCTTGTGAAATTTTTTTTTCCATTAATCAATATCCCCCCCTTTCTCATCACCCCCTTCTCTCTCCTTCCTTGCTGGTGATATGTATGCATATTGATTTCTAGGATAGAATTGAATGCTTAGCTCATACTATTCAGGAACCTAAGATCATTAAGTGGCATTTCAAGTGGAAGCCAGTTCTGTTCTTAACTTTCTTACTGGCAGTTTTATTTTATCACCACTACTTTAATGTAGTTCCTATAAATCTCTTATAGGCTTTATGATTTAAAGCAAACACTTTATGGGGAGGGAGTGAGAGAATAAGAGTTTGCCAGTTTCCGTTTGCAATAGGACTTGATATCATTGCTAACATTTCCTTTCTAATGAGGACTAATACCCTAATTTAAGTATGGGATTTATCCTGTTAGGAGGAATGCTCCCATTAAAGAAATGAGGGAATTCCCTGGTGGTCTACGGATTAGGATTCAGTGCTGTCACTGCTGTGCCCAGGTTCAATCCCTGGTCCAGGAACTGAGATCCCACATCAGAGCCATTATATGCGGAGTTCCCATTGTAGCTCAGTGGGTTAAGAACCCAACTAGTATCCATGAGAATGGGGGTTTGATCCCTGGCCTCACTCAGTGGGTTGAGGATCCGGGATTGTCACAAACTGTGGCATAGATCTTGGATGTGGCTAGGACCTGGCATTTCTGTGACTATGGCATAGGCCAGCAGCTGCTGCTACAATTTGACCCTAGCCTGGGAACTTCCATATGCTGTGGATGTGGGCCCCCCCCCAAAAAAAATTAGAGAAATGAATGCCACCATTTATAGATTTATGAGTTTTTTTTAAAAATGTAGAGGGAGTTCCCTTGTAGTGCAGCAGGTTAAGGATGCTGTACTGTCACTGCAGCAGCTCGGGTTACTGCTGTGGCATAGGCTGGATATCTGGCCCAGGAACTTCCATGTGTCATGGGTGCAGCCAAAAAAAAAGGAAAAAAAATCACAGGGAGTTCCCATTGTGGCTCCGTTGTTGACCAGCATCCATGAGGACGCGGGTTCGATCCCTGGCCTCGCCCAATGGGTTAAGGATCCAGTGTTGTCATGAGCTGTGATGTAGGTCACAGACATGGCTCGGATCCCACATTGCTGTGGCTCTGATGTAGGCTGGTGGCTACAACTCTGATTCAACCCCTAGCCTGGGAACGTCCATATGCTGTGCGTGTGGCCCTAAAAAGACAAAAAGGAAAAAAAAATCACAGAAAGCTTGTGCACATATTTCTCGCATGGCAGTTGATTTCTGAGGATTGCATGTAAGGAAGATCGCGTCAGCTTGAGAATATTTCTAAAGGTTCAACAAAGTGACATCACAAGGAAAACTGAATCTCGCCTTTCATTTACTTCTTCTCTCTCATGCAGTCTCCCGCCTAGAGCCTGGTATGTTCGGAAGACTGTTGGCACCAGCCTCGCCCAGACAGCCAGTCCAGGAACATCGCCTGCTTTCCTAGCCAGATGGAGGGTGCTGTAGGCCTGCTACTTACAACACCAGCAGAGCACTCACGCTCAATGAAGCTTCAGACCAAAACGAAGGGAACTGAAGGAACTACTGGCTGAGTATCCCAGACCATAAGCAGTCACTCTGTTTTCACTTCCGATTGATTATAATCTTGCTGTTTCTGGACTCTTGTTTTTTTTTGTTGTTGTTGTTTTCTACTTGGAAGTTACTTCTGTAAAAGTATGTATTTACAACATTGCTTTTAGAGTTTTTTATTTGTTTAAGAAATTAAATGCACAAGTTATCTTTTGGCTTTAGGGAACCTCAGTTCTTACTGAGTTTTTTTTTTTTTTCCCCACCTGACACATGGAGGCTCCCAGGCCAGGGGATGAATCAGAGCTATGGCGGACAGCCTACACCACAGCTCACAGCAACGCCAGATCCTTAACCCACTGAGTGAGGCCAGGGTCGAACCCACATCCTCGTGGACACTAGTTGGGTTCGTTAACCGCTGAGTCATGACGGGAACTCCTGTTTTGTTTTTTTTTTTTCCAATCCTGATATCTAGATCAACTTCCAACTTGAACCATGCCAGTATATGCTTTTGCCTCCAAACCTTAGGAGTGTTTTAAAAAGTAAAACTGATTTCCCCCAGTTGGTAATCTTTAAGAGTACACTTAAAAGTTTTATTTTAATAGTTCTAACTGCAATCCTACATAGCTATAGCATAGCATGACTGGTCTTGGTGAATGTGTTGAAGTGTGCATTTTATTCAAAAGAAAAATTTGGAGTCCCCATAGTGGCAAGCGGAAACGAATTCGACTAGGAACCATGAGGTTGTGGGTTCAATCCCTGGTCTCGCTCAGTGGGTTAAGGATCTGGTGTTGCTGTGAGCTGTGGTGTAGGCTGGTGGCTACAGCTCCGATTAGACCTCCAGCCTGGGAACCTCCATATGCCGTGGGTGCAGCCCTCAAAAGACAAAAAGACAAAAAAGAAAATTTTAAGATAATTTCAAAGATATACACATAGACAGCTGGAAAACTTGGCTTGTGGTACACAACTTTGGATTACTAAGTAACTGTTATAGGTGGTGTTTGGGTCACACTTTTCATTCCTGGATATTGCTTTTAGGATTCAGTTCTGTTTTTATGATGTGAATGAACGTCATGTTTAAAAATATATTACCAGGTCCAATGCCATTCTTATACTTTATAGTACAGGATGTTTAGTTTAATGGGTTTAAAATAAAACATTGTTAATTGGACTATTAAAAGTAAATTACTTCTTCTTAAGTTCACATGGAACAGTCACCAGGATAGACCATATTCTGGGCCATAAAACACACCCAAACACATTTAAAATAGAAATCATACAATGTATACTTTCAGATGATGATGGAATTAAGCTGGAAGTCAGTAACAAATATAAGTGTAAAAATAACAATGCCGAGATTAAACAATATGCTTTTTCTTTGCTTTGCTTTTTAGGGCCACACCTGAAGCTTATGAAGGTTCCCAGGCTAAGGGTCAAATCAGAGCTATAACTGCTGGCCTATGCCACAGCCACAGCAATGCCAGATCTAAGCCACATCTGCGACCTACACCACAGCTCACAGCAATGCCAGATCCTTAACCTGCTGAGAGAAGCCAGGGACTGAACCTGTGTCCTCATGGATATTAGTCAGATTCGTTTCTGCTGAGCCATGATGGGAACTCCAAACAATACGCTTCTAAATAAAACATAAATCAAAGAAGAAATCTTGGTGTTCCCATCATGGCACAGTGATTAATGAATCCGACTAGGAATTCATCTCAAGGGGTTAAAATTACTTGAGCATTGGAGTTCCCGTCGTGGCGAAGTGGTTAACGAATCCGACTAGGAACCATGAGGTTGCGGGTTCGGTCCCTGCCCTTGCTCAGTGGGTTAAGGATCCAGTGTTGCCATGAGCTGTGGCGTAGGTTGCAGATGCGGCTCGGATTCCTCGGTGCTGTGGCTCTAGCGTATGCTGGTGGCTACGGGTCCGATTAGACCCCTAGCCTGGGAACCTCCATATGCCACGGGAAGCGGCCCTAGAAAAGGCAAAAAAAAAAATCAAAGAAGAAATCTCAAGAGAAATTTTAAAATATTTTGAAATAAATTAAAATGAAAACACAATTTATCAATTTATGGTATGCAGTGATAGCAGTGCTTAGAGGGAAATGTATTATACTGAATGCATATATAAAAGAAGATCTAAAATCAATCATCTAAGTTTCCGCCTTAGGAAACCAGAAAAAGAGCAAAAAGAAATTTTTTTGGCCATGCTTGTAGCATGTGGAAGTTCCCAGGCCAGGGATCAAACCCGCACCACAGCAGCAACCTAAGCTATACAAGTGACAATGCCGGATCCTTAACCCGCTGAGCCATAGGAGAACTCCAAGAAGAACAAATAAAATTGAAAGTAAGCAGAAGAAAAGAAATACTAAGAATTAGAGCAGAGATCAATGAAATTGAAAACAGGAAACCAGTCAAAATCAATGTAACCAAAAACTAGTTCTTTGAAAAGACAATAAAATCAGTAAGCCCTAGACAGGCTAAGAAAAAAAGAGAATGGACACTGATTACTAATATCAGAAAGGAGACATCACTACAGATCTCTTGGACATTAAAAAGATAATAAAAAGATAATAAATGAATACTGTGTACAACTCTATGCCCACAGATTTGATAACCTAAATGCAATAGACTTGTTTCTTTTTGGTTCAAAAACACACAGGGCACAGAGAGACTGAAGGAATAGGCAGACCACTCTAGATTGGGGGGTGACAGTTTTACTGAGCAAGGGAACTTACTAACCAGGCTTGTCTTGGGCTGCCCACAAGATAAACGGTTTTACTGTATTCACCTGCCAAATCTTAAAAGCTTATATAGGAATTTCCTTGTGGCACAGCAGGTGAAGGACCTGGCACTGTCACTGCAGCCACTCAGGTCAATACTGTGGCAGGGTTTGATCCCTGAGGGTGTGTTATTTAGAACCCTCACTCAGAGGGAGGAGGCCAGTATAATCAACTTGCCAATCCCTTACCAGTTGGAACTCCAGTGGAAGGCCCAGACTATTTTGGCAATTGCCTTGAGTGTTGTTTAGAACTCACAGGACATACTGTTATTGCATCAACCAAGTCACTATATTCCAAGGTTAATCCAGCATCCTGGATAACACACTGTCCCAACCTAGGCACTGCAGTGGCCCAGGTACCCAATCTGCTGTATCTATGGAAGTGTCTGTTTCTAGGGCTCAGATCCAATCTAGGGCATCAGCTTCCTGACTGCCAGGGGGTATCAGTGCCTCATGAGCTGGGATGTGGAAAACACAGGATGGCCTCAGGTTCTTCCAGACAAATCTGAATGTCCCTCCACAAATCCTGACCCCACAGGAGCCCAGTCATGAATCATGTACCCCTTGGCTTCCTGAAGGGCTAACAACCAAGGCTCATGTGTGATCACCAGTCAAAACCACTCTGAGGTCAGCCTGGTGGTTGCTGTAGTTTAGTCCCTTCTGAGAGCTCCATCTGAAGGAGCACATGGATACAGCTCAGAGCTGATGCTCTGTGGGGGTATATGGGGTTTCTTTCCCCTTCCAGAGCTGGAACCAAAATCCTAGGGGCACTCTCCCCTTCTATCTCTGCCAGTGTCTGAGCCATACTTTCTGGAGTCACGGACACATCTAACTCAGATGACAGCCCTGCTTGTGGGATATTTAGAGCTACTTTACTAGTATTTTGCCTTCTCAAAAGTGCTTGCTGGAGTTCCTGCTGTGGCTCAGCAGGTTAAGAACCCAACATTGTATCCATGAGGATGGGGGTTTGATCCCTGGCCTTGCTTGGTGGGTTAAGGATCCGGCATTGCTGTGAGCTGTGGTGTAGGCCTCAGCTACAGCTCTGATTCGACCCCTAGCCTGGGAACTTCCATATGCCACAGGTGCAGCCCTAAAAAGAAAAAAAAATGTGCCCTGCTGCTGATTCCCCTGTCCCACACATGCCTTTGCTTACCTGGCAGCATAGGGATGGAGGCACTGAGCCAATAAAATAAAAGTCCCCTAAACCTACCAAATCCTTACAAAACCTTGCATCTCTCTCACATACTTAGGGGTTGGAGAGTCTTGCATCTTACCAAACAGCTTCTGGGATAACATGCACCTCACCCAAACAATTCCAAAACCTCCCTTGCAGGTGTTCCAACAAAGCCTGCAGAGTGCAAGTCTTCACATGTTCGCCTTCGTCATCAAGGCAATGGGCCCATTTTCCTGGGGTGAGGAAAGAGAACAGGGACAGGTTTGGGGCTCCCATCCCATGACATACGGTAGGGCTGTTCAGGTAACTTTGGGGAAGCACTTGAAAGGTCCATTGTTGCCCCTCCCAGGTAAAGACAACTTGATCTTGAGACTCAGTGGCCAGAGGCCCACTGAAGAATGCATTTGCAAAGTCCATGCCATGCTCTACTGGGCTCCTGGACGGTACATGCGGTACCTGCACTCCAGAGCCGTGGCCAAGGCATCTAAGACAGTGGTGATGTCAGGCACAGCCCCGCAGAGGGGAAGCACTACTTGTTCAATTTTCAGTGGTCCATTGTGGTCCACATGAACTGTCTGGGGTTTTCACCAGGCACCCTGGGCTGTTGAAAGCACTACTGGTCGGGGGCAAGGGGGGCGTCCAATTCCCACTCAGTGCAATGCCCACTCTTGGGGAGTTTCTCCTATCTCCTGAGGGCCCCCCCACCCCTGACCCAGGCAACTTATATTGCTTGACAGTTACTGCTCTTTAAGGAAGGGGCAAGCTTACCGGTTCCCAGTTGCTGTTTCCCCTCCCCCTCGGCTCTGGTTTGATTCACCCGGAAGCAGAATTCACAGATTGCAGAGCTTGACCTTGTAGGATGCTTGGTTCACGGTGTTCTCTGTATGGAAGAGATAAAACCTCATAGTCTCTGGGAGGAGAACAGCCAAGATGCAGTCCTGATCGTGACTGTTTGTCCTCCGTAACAGTTGAGGAGGTGAGAAAACAGAGGGTGACCGTGTACTAGAATACATTCCACTCCAGGATTCCAGTATCATGGTAGAAGGCAGAGTATGCATTATAAAACCTAACAACATAAAAATAGTATGTATTGTTAAATGGGAGGGGAAGAGGATGTTTAAGTATTACTTCCTTACCTTTTACAGCTGGAGACTTATATATCTCATTTGACGCTGATTAACAAGCAATAAATGCATAGAACTATTTAAGTACAAAGGTAAATATTAAGAAAGATAATAAGATAAGCAACAAGGTCCTACTGTACCACATAGGAATCTATATTTAATATCTTGTAATAACCTAAAATAAAAAAGAATGTGAAAAGGAATATATGTGTGTGTGTGAAACTCAATCACTTTGCTGTAGACCAGCATCTAACACCACATTGTAAATCAACTATACTGAAAAAATTTTAAATAATAAATACAAATAAAGGAGGTGGAAGACAGGAAGATGGGAGAAGAGGAGGATACGATTTCATTGTTGCTCATACGAGGGAAGTAATTCAGAGAGAAACAGAATTACAGCTATAAGTTACATATTCTATACCAGTACCCACTAGTAAAGTAATTTAATATTCCAAACTATGAGAAGAAATATACACAAAAGAAAGCATAGTCCAAACAATGACCATGTTTTTTTTTCAGTTATAAAAGAAATCATGGGGGCAGGGAGTGGGAAAAAACGAGCTGTCATATAAATAAAAGAAAACGAATTAAGCTCACCTACTTTTTAAAAAGACCTCAACATCAGCACACAAAGAAAAATCCAACTGTCCATAGAAAAGACACAGCTCAGACAAAGTGATTCAGAAACTTTTGATAGAGGATGGGATTAAAATGGCAGAACAGAAGGAAAGGAGCTCAACGTCTCTCCTAAAAACAACAAAATTCACAACTAAAGGCTAAGCAATCTTCAACCAAATGGACCAGAAACCTTAAAAAAAGATGTCCTACTCCATAAGACAAAAAGGAGGCCACATCAAGAGGTGGGGGGGGCAATTATGCGATATAAACAACCCCATACCTCCCGGGTGGGAAGCCCCACAAACTAGAAACTAACTGGTTCACAGAGACGCACCTACAGGAGTGAGAGCTCTGAGCCCCACATCAAACTCCCACGTGTAGGGCTCTGGCACTAGGAGAAAGAGCCCCTGGAGCATCTGGCATTAAAGGCCAGTGGGACTTGTGCTCAGGAGCTCCATGGGACTGGGGGAAATGGAGACCCTGTTCTTAAAAGGCGCACACAGACTTTCACGTGCACTGGGTCCCAGGGCAAAGCAAAGTCTCCATGGGAATCTGGGTCAAACCTGACTGCAGTTCTTGGAGGACATCCTGGGAAAACAGGGGTGAATGTGGCTTGTTGTGAAGGAAGGACATTGGAAGCAAAGTTCTTGGGAATATTCAGCAGCCAGTATCTTTCTCTGGAGGTGGCCATTTTGGGAAAATCTGGCCCGGCAGCACTGAGAAGCCCCAGGGCAAACAACAATCCAGGTGGGATCACAGACCCACCCTGCAGTAAACAGGCTACCTAAAGGCCCCTCAGGCACACAGTCACCTCTAATCCCATCCAGAGACTAAGCCCCACCCACCGGAGGGATCAGAATCAGCTCCACCTACCAGGGGGCAGGCATCAGTCCCTCCCATCAGGAAGCCTACACCAAGCCCCCATACCGACTTCAGCTACATGGGGGGCAGACTACAACTCTATTATCTGTAAAAAGGTCACCACAACAAAAACCTATAAAAATGAAAAGACAGAGGACTTTAACTCAGATGAGGGAGAAAGGAAAACCCCCAGAAAATCAGCTAAGCCATGAGGAGATTCTCAGCTTCCAGGAAAAAGACTTTAGACTGTTTATGCTGAAGATGATGCAAAACATTGGAAATAAACTGGAGGCAAAGATGGATAACTTACAGGAAACACTGAGCAAAGAGATATAAGATATAAAACTTAAACAAGAAGAGATGCAAAATACAATAACTGAAACAAATTCACTAGAAGCAGCTAACAGCAGAATACAGAAGGCAGAAGAATAAGCGAGGTGGAGGACAGACTAGTAGAAATTACAAATGCGGAACAGAAAAGAGAAAAAGACTGAAAACAAAGAGAGTCTCAGAGAAATCTGGGACAATGTTAAATGCACCAACATCTGTATTATAGGGGTGCCATAAGGAGAAGAGAGAGAGAAGGGGACAGAAAAAATATTGCAAGAGATAATAGCCAAAAACTTCCCTAACATGGGGAAGGAACCACTCACTCAAATCCAGGAAGCACAACGAGTACCATATAAAATAAACCCAAGGAGGAATACACTGAGACACATATTAATCAAACTGACCAAAATTAAAAACAAAGAGAAAATTTTGAAAGCAGCTAGGGAAAAGAAACATAACATACAAGGGAACCCCAATAAGGTTATCGGCAGGTTTTTCAGCAGAAACTCTGCAGTCCAGAAGGGAGTGGCATGATATACTTAACGTGATGAAAGGAAAAAACCTCCAACCAAGATTACTTTACCCAGCAAGGCACTCATCCAGATTTGAGGAGAAATCAAAACCTTCACAGATAAGCAAAAGATGAGAGAATTCAGCAATGCTAAACCAGCCTTACAACAAATACTAAAGGAACTTCTCTAGGCAGAAAACAAAAGACAGCAATGGGAAACAAAAATACCACAATGACAAGGCTCACCAGAAAGGGATATATACAGTAAAGATATGAAATCATCCATGCAAAATCATACCACCACCATCACAAATCAAGAGAAAAGGTGGGTACAAATGCAGGACATTGGAGATGAATTTGCAATTAAGAGAACAACAACTTAAAACAATCTAATATACATGTAGACTCTTATATCAAAACTTCAGAAAAACGGCAAACCAAGAATTACAACTGATAAACAAACAAAGAAAAATCAACTCAAATACAACAGTAAAGATAGTCATCAAACCAGAAGAGGAGAGAACAAGAAAAGAAGGGAGGAAAAAAAAGAGCAACAAAAACAAATCCAAAGCAATTATGAAAATGGCAATAAGAACACACACATCAATACTTACCTTAGGAGTTCCAGTCTTTGCGCAGTGGTTACGAATCTGACTAGGAAACATGAGGTTGTGGGTTCAGTCCCTGGCCTTGCTCAGTGGGTTAACGATCCGGCGTTGCCAAGAGCTGTGGTGTAGGTTGCAGACATGGCTCGGATCCTGCATTGCTGTGGCTCTGATGTAGGCTGGTGGCTACACCTGGAATTCGACCCCTAGCCTGCGAACCTCGAAAGGCTGTGGAAACGGCCCAAGAAAGAGCAAAGGGACCAAAAAATAATAATAATAATAATATTTACCTTAAGCGTTAATGGACTGAACGCCCCAACCAAAAGACATAGACTGGCTGCATGGATACAAAAACAAGATCCATATATATGCTGTCTTCAAGAAACCCACTTCACTTGTAGGGACACATACATATTGAAAGTGAGAGGACGGAAGAAAATATTTCATGCAAACAGGGATCAAAAGAAAGCTGGAGTAGCAAAACTCATATCAGACAAAAGAGACTTTAATATGAGGAATACGGAGTTCCTGTTTTGGCGCAGTGGTTAGCGAATCCGACTAGGAACCATGAGGTTGTGGGTTCGGTCCCTGCCCTTGCTCAGTGAGTTGACAATCCGGCGTTGCCGTGAGCTGTGGTGTAGGTTGCAGACGCGGCTCGGATCCGGCATTGCTGCGGCTCTGGCGTAGGCCGGTGGCTACAACTCCGATTCAGCCCCTAGCCTGGGAACCTCCATATGCCGCGGGAGCGGCCCAAGAAATAGAAACAACACCAAAGACAAAAACACTAAAACATAAAAATGAAAAAAATAAAATGAGGAATACTTTAAGGAACAAAGAAGGTCACTGCATAATGATCAAAGGATCAATCCAAGAAGAAGGCATAACAATTTTAAATATCTACGCACACAACACAGGTTCACCACATATATAAGGCAACTGCTTACAACCTTAAAAGGACAAATTAACAATACCACAAGGATAGGGGAGGACTTTAACACCCCACTTACAGCAATGGACAGATCAACCAGACAGAAAATCAACAAGGAAACGCAGGCCCTGAATGAAGCATTAAACCAGATGGACTTAATAGATATTTATAGGACAATTCATCCAAAAGCAACAGAATACACACTCTTCTCAAGTGCACATGGAACATTCTCTAAGACTGACCACACCCTGGGCTACAAATCCAACCTCGGTAACTTTAAGAAAATTGCAGTCACACCAAGCATCTTGTCCGACCACAACGCCATACAACTGGACAGCAACAACAAGGAAAAAAACTGCAAAAGACACAAACACGTGGAGACTAAACAGCATGCTACTAAACAACCAATGGATCACTGAAGAAATCAAAGAGGAAATTAAAAAATACCTAGAAGCAAATGACAACAAAGACACCACACCCCAAAACCTATGGGATGCAGCAAAACCCATTCTAAGAGGAAAGTTTATAGCAATACAAGCCCACCTCAGGAAAGAAGAAAAAGCTCACATAAACAAGCTAACTTTACATCTAAAGCAGCTCGAGCGAGAAGAACAGACAAGACCTGAAGCTAGTAGAAGGAAAGAAATCATAAAGCTCAGAGCAGAAATCAATGAAATAGAAGCAAAGAAAACCACAGAAAAGATCAGTGAAACGAAAAGCTGGTTCTTCGAAAAGATCGGCAAAATCGATATACCCCTAGCCAGACTTATCAAGCAAAAAAGAGAGAGGACACAAATCAATAAAATTAGAAATGAAAAAGGAGAAGTAACAACGGACATCACAGACATACAAAGGATCACAAGAGACTACTACCACATGCAACTAGATGCCAATAAAATGGAAAACCTAGAAGAAATGAACAAATTCTTAGAAAAGTACACTCTTCCAAGACTAAACCAAGATGAAGCAGAAAAGATGAATGGACCCGTCACAAGAACTGAAATTGAAACTGTGATTAAAAAACTTCCAACAAACAAAAGTCCAGGACCAGATGGCTTCACAGGCAAATTCTATCAAACATTTAGAGAAGAGCTAACACCTCTCCTTCTGAAACTATTTCCAAAAATTCTTCCCAGAAGAAGGGATACTCCCAAACTCATTCTATGAGGCCACCGTCACCCTGGTACCAAAACCAGACAACGACTCCACAAAAAAAGAAAACTACAGGCCAATATCACTGATGAACATCGATGCAAAAATCCTCAACAAAACACCCGCAAACCGCATCCAACAATACATTAAAAGGACTGTACGTCATGATCAAGTGGGATTCATCCCAGGGATGCGAGGGTTCTTCGATATCCGCAAATCCATCAGTGTGACACACCACGTTAACAAACTGAAGGATAAAAACCATATGATCCTCTCAATAGACGCAGAAAAAGCCTTTGACAACATCCAACACCCACTCCTGATTAAAAAAAAAAAAAAAAAAAAAAACAACCCTTCAGAAAGTGGGCATAACGGGAACCTACCTCAACATGATAAAGGCCATATACGACAAACCCACAGCGAACATCATCCTCAATGGTGAAAAGCTGAAAGAATTCCCGCCGAGATCAGGAACAAGACAAGGATGTCTGCTCTTGCCACTACTCTGCAACATAGTTCTGGAAGTCCTAGCCACAGCAATCAGAGAAGTAAAAGAGATAAAAGGAACCCAAATTGGAAAGGAAGAAGCCAAACTATCACTATTTGCAGATGACATGATACTATACCTAGAGAATCCTAAAGACCCTACCAGAAAACTGTTAGAGCTCATCCACGAATTTGGCAAAGCTGCGGGATACAAAATCAATACACAGAAATCGATAGCGTTTCTATATACTAACAACGAAAAAGCAGAAAAGGAAATTAGGGAAGCAATCCCGTTTACCATCGCATCCAAAAGAATAAAATACTTAGGAGCAAACCTACCTAAAGAAACAAAAGACCTGTACTCTGAAAACTACAAGCCACTGACGAAAGAAATCAAACATGAGGAGTTCCCGTCGTGGCTCAGTGGTTAACGAATCCGACTAGGAACCATGAGGTTGCGGGTTCGGTCCCTGCCCTTGCTCAGTGGGTTAACGATCCGGCGTTGCCGTGAGCTGTGGTGTAGGTTGCAGACGCGGCTCGGATCCCGCGTTGCTGTGGCTCTGGCGTAGGCCGGTGGCTACAGCTCCGATTCAACCCCTAGCCTGGGAACCTCCATATGCCGCAGGAGCGGCCCAAGAAATAGCAACAACAACAACAACAACAAAAGAGACAAAAGACAAAAAAAAAAAAAAGGAAGAAATCAAAGATGACACAAATAGATGGAAAGATATGCCATGCTCGCGGATTGGAAGAGTTAATACTATCAAAATGACTATGCTACCTGAGACAATCTACAGATTCAATGCAATCCCTATCAAATTACCAAGGACATTTTTCACAGAACTCGAACAAAACATTTTAAAGTCTGTTTGGAAGTACAAAAGACCCAGAATAGCCAAAGACACCCTGAGAAAGAAACATGGAGCTGGAGGAATCAGGCTCCCGGACTTCAGACTATACTACAAAGCAACAGTCGTCAAAACTGCATGGTACTGGCACAACGACAGACATATAGATCAGTGGAACAGGACAGAAAGCCCAGAATTAAACCCATGCACTTACAGCCAACTCATCTATGACAAAGGAAGCAAGACTATACAATGGAGAAAGGACAGCTTGTTCAATAAGTGGTGCTGGGAAAACTGGACAGCCACATGGAAAAGAATGAAATTAGAACACTCCCTAACACCATACACAAAAATAAACTCAAAATGGATTAAAGACCTAGATATAAGACCAGACACTATCAAACTCCTAGAGGAAAACACAGGCCAAACACTCTCGGACATAAACGACAGCAACATCTTCTCAGATCCACCTCTTAAAGAGTATTGACAACAAAAAGAAAAATAAACAAATGGGACCTACTCAAACTTCAAAGTTTCTGCACAGCAAAGGAAACCCTAAACAACACAAAAAGACAACCCACAGAATGGGAGAAAATCTTTGCAAATGAATCGACGGACAAGGGATTCATCGCCAAAATTTATAAACAACTTCTGCAGCTCCATACCAAAAAAAACAAACAACCCCATCCAAAAATGGGCAGAAGATCTAAACAGACAGTTCTCCAAAGAAGACATACAGATGGCCGAGAAACACATGAAACGATGTTCAGCGTCACTCATTACTAGAGAAATGCAAATCAAAACCACGATGAGGTACCACCTTACACCAGCCAGAATGGCCATCATCCAAAAGTCTACAAACAGTAAGGGCTGGAGAGGGTGTGGAGAAAAAGGAACCCTGTTACACTGTTGGTGGGACTGTAAATTGGTGCGACCACTGTGGAAAGCAGCATGGAGGTTCCTCAGAAAACCAAACATAGAACTTCCATCTGATCCAGCAATCCCACTCCTGGGCATCTATCCAGAGAAAACCGCGACTCACAAAGACACGTGTATTCCAGTGGTCATTGCAGCACTATTTACAATAGCCAAGACACGGAAACAACCTCAGTGTCCATCGACAGAGGAGTGGATCCAGAAGATGTGGTACCTATACACAGTGGAATATTCCTCGGCCATCAAAAAGAACGAAATGCCGGCATTTTTAGCAACATGGATGGACCTAGAAACTATCATGCTAAGTGAAGTCAGCCATACAATGAGACACCAACATCAAACGCTTTCCCTGACATGTGGAATCTGAAAAAAGGACAGACGGAACTTCTTTGCAGAACAGATGCTGACTCACAGACACTGAAAAACTTATGGTCTCCGGAGGGGACGGTCTGGGGGGTGGGGGGATGTGCTTGGAAATCCTGTGAAATCAGATTGTTATGATCATTACACAACTACAGATGTGATAAATTCACTTGAGTAGTTTTAAAAATGGCAATAAGAACATACACATCAATAATTACCTTAAATGTTAATGGACTAAACGCCCCAACCAAAAGACACAGACTGGCTGAACGGATACAAAAACAAGATCCATATATATGCTGTCTTCAAGAGACCCACTTCACTTGTAGGGACACATACAAATTGAAAGTGAGAGGATGGAAGAAAATATTTCATGCAAACAGGGATCAAAAGAAAGCTGGAGTAGCAACACTCATAGCAGACAAAATAGACTTTAAAATGAGGAATACTTTAAGGAACAAAGAAGGTCACTGCATAATGATCAAAGGATCAATCCAAGAAGAAGGCATAACAATTTTAAATATCTACGCACACAACACAGGTTCACCACATATATAAGGCAACTGCTTACAACCTTAAAAGGACAAATTAACAATACCACAAGGATAGGGGAGGACTTTAACACCCCACTTACAGCAATGGACAGATCAACCAGACAGAAAATCAACAAGGAAACGCAGGCCCTGAATGAAGCATTAAACCAGATGGACTTAATAGATATTTATAGGACAATTCATCCAAAAGCAACAGAATACACACTCTTCTCAAGTGCACATGGAACATTCTCTAAGACTGACCACACCCTGGGCTACAAATCCAACCTCGGTAACTTTAAGAAAATTGCAGTCACACCAAGCATCTTGTCCGACCACAACGCCATACAACTGGACAGCAACAACAAGGAAAAAAACTGCAAAAGACACAAACACGTGGAGACTAAACAGCATGCTACTAAACAACCAATGGATCACTGAAGAAATCAAAGAGGAAATTAAAAAATACCTAGAAGCAAATGACAACAAAGACACCACACCCCAAAACCTATGGGATGCAGCAAAACCCATTCTAAGAGGAAAGTTTATAGCAATACAAGCCCACCTCAGGAAAGAAGAAAAAGCTCACATAAACAAGCTAACTTTACATCTAAAGCAGCTCGAGCGAGAAGAACAGACAAGACCTGAAGCTAGTAGAAGGAAAGAAATCATAAAGCTCAGAGCAGAAATCAATGAAATAGAAGCAAAGAAAACCACAGAAAAGATCAGTGAAACGAAAAGCTGGTTCTTCGAAAAGATCGGCAAAATCGATATACCCCTAGCCAGACTTATCAAGCAAAAAAGAGAGAGGACACAAATCAATAAAATTAGAAATGAAAAAGGAGAAGTAACAACGGACATCACAGACATACAAAGGATCACAAGAGACTACTACCACATGCAACTAGATGCCAATAAAATGGAAAACCTAGAAGAAATGAACAAATTCTTAGAAAAGTACACTCTTCCAAGACTAAACCAAGATGAAGCAGAAAAGATGAATGGACCCGTCACAAGAACTGAAATTGAAACTGTGATTAAAAAACTTCCAACAAACAAAAGTCCAGGACCAGATGGCTTCACAGGCAAATTCTATCAAACATTTAGAGAAGAGCTAACACCTCTCCTTCTGAAACTATTTCCAAAAATTCTTCCCAGAAGAAGGGATACTCCCAAACTCATTCTATGAGGCCACCGTCACCCTGGTACCAAAACCAGACAACGACTCCACAAAAAAAGAAAACTACAGGCCAATATCACTGATGAACATCGATGCAAAAATCCTCAACAAAACACCCGCAAACCGCATCCAACAATACATTAAAAGGACTGTACGTCATGATCAAGTGGGATTCATCCCAGGGATGCGAGGGTTCTTCGATATCCGCAAATCCATCAGTGTGACACACCACGTTAACAAACTGAAGGATAAAAACCATATGATCCTCTCAATAGACGCAGAAAAAGCCTTTGACAACATCCAACACCCACTCCTGATTAAAAAAAAAAAAAAAAAAAAAAAACAACCCTTCAGAAAGTGGGCATAACGGGAACCTACCTCAACATGATAAAGGCCATATACGACAAACCCACAGCGAACATCATCCTCAATGGTGAAAAGCTGAAAGAATTCCCGCCGAGATCAGGAACAAGACAAGGATGTCTGCTCTTGCCACTACTCTGCAACATAGTTCTGGAAGTCCTAGCCACAGCAATCAGAGAAGTAAAAGAGATAAAAGGAACCCAAATTGGAAAGGAAGAAGCCAAACTATCACTATTTGCAGATGACATGATACTATACCTAGAGAATCCTAAAGACCCTACCAGAAAACTGTTAGAGCTCATCCACGAATTTGGCAAAGCTGCGGGATACAAAATCAATACACAGAAATCGATAGCGTTTCTATATACTAACAACGAAAAAGCAGAAAAGGAAATTAGGGAAGCAATCCCGTTTACCATCGCATCCAAAAGAATAAAATACTTAGGAGCAAACCTACCTAAAGAAACAAAAGACCTGTACTCTGAAAACTACAAGCCACTGACGAAAGAAATCAAACATGAGGAGTTCCCGTCGTGGCTCAGTGGTTAACGAATCCGACTAGGAACCATGAGGTTGCGGGTTCGGTCCCTGCCCTTGCTCAGTGGGTTAACGATCCGGCGTTGCCGTGAGCTGTGGTGTAGGTTGCAGACGCGGCTCGGATCCCGCGTTGCTGTGGCTCTGGCGTAGGCCGGTGGCTACAGCTCCGATTCAACCCCTAGCCTGGGAACCTCCATATGCCGCAGGAGCGGCCCAAGAAATAGCAACAACAACAACAACAACAAAAGAGACAAAAGACAAAAAAAAAAAAAGGAAGAAATCAAAGATGACACAAATAGATGGAAAGATATGCCATGCTCGCGGATTGGAAGAGTTAATACTATCAAAATGACTATGCTACCTGAGACAATCTACAGATTCAATGCAATCCCTATCAAATTACCAAGGACATTTTTCACAGAACTCGAACAAAACATTTTAAAGTCTGTTTGGAAGTACAAAAGACCCAGAATAGCCAAAGACACCCTGAGAAAGAAACATGGAGCTGGAGGAATCAGGCTCCCGGACTTCAGACTATACTACAAAGCAACAGTCGTCAAAACTGCATGGTACTGGCACAACGACAGACATATAGATCAGTGGAACAGGACAGAAAGCCCAGAATTAAACCCATGCACTTACAGCCAACTCATCTATGACAAAGGAAGCAAGACTATACAATGGAGAAAGGACAGCTTGTTCAATAAGTGGTGCTGGGAAAACTGGACAGCCACATGGAAAAGAATGAAATTAGAACACTCCCTAACACCATACACAAAAATAAACTCAAAATGGATTAAAGACCTAGATATAAGACCAGACACTATCAAACTCCTAGAGGAAAACACAGGCCAAACACTCTCGGACATAAACGACAGCAACATCTTCTCAGATCCACCTCTTAAAGAGTATTGACAACAAAAAGAAAAATAAACAAATGGGACCTACTCAAACTTCAAAGTTTCTGCACAGCAAAGGAAACCCTAAACAACACAAAAAGACAACCCACAGAATGGGAGAAAATCTTTGCAAATGAATCGACGGACAAGGGATTCATCGCCAAAATTTATAAACAACTTCTGCAGCTCCATACCAAAAAAAACAAACAACCCCATCCAAAAATGGGCAGAAGATCTAAACAGACAGTTCTCCAAGAAGACATACAGATGGCCGAGAAACACATGAAACGATGTTCAGCGTCACTCATTACTAGAGAAATGCAAATCAAAACCACGATGAGGTACCACCTTACACCAGCCAGAATGGCCATCATCCAAAAGTCTACAAACAGTAAGGGCTGGAGAGGGTGTGGAGAAAAAGGAACCCTGTTACACTGTTGGTGGGACTGTAAATTGGTGCGACCACTGTGGAAAGCAGCATGGAGGTTCCTCAGAAAACCAAACATAGAACTTCCATCTGATCCAGCAATCCCACTCCTGGGCATCTATCCAGAGAAAACCGCGACTCGCAAAGACACGTGTATTCCAGTGGTCATTGCAGCACTATTTACAATAGCCAAGACACGGAAACAACCTCAGTGTCCATCGACAGAGGAGTGGATCCAGAAGATGTGGTACCTATACACAGTGGAATATTCCTCGGCCATCAAAAAGAACGAAATGCCGGCATTTTTAGCAACATGGATGGACCTAGAAACTATCATGCTAAGTGAAGTCAGCCATACAATGAGACACCAACATCAAACGCTTTCCCTGACATGTGGAATCTGAAAAAAAGGACAGACGGAACTTCTTTGCAGAACAGATGCTGACTCACAGACACTGAAAAAACTTATGGTCTCCGGAGGGGACGGTCTGGGGGG
Organism: Phacochoerus africanus; assembly: GCF_016906955.1. Taxonomy (NCBI): domain Eukaryota; kingdom Metazoa; phylum Chordata; class Mammalia; order Artiodactyla; family Suidae; genus Phacochoerus; species Phacochoerus africanus. Next base: position 9,704,093 of record NC_062548.1, on the reverse strand, counting down.
TGGGGGGATGTGCTTGGAAATCCTGTGAAATCAGATTGTTATGATCATTACACAACTACAGATGTGATAAATTCACTTGAGTAGTTTTAAAAATGGCAATAAGAACATACACATCAATAATTACCTTAAATGTTAATGGACTAAACGCCCCAACCAAAAGACACAGACTGGCTGAACGGATACAAAAACAAGATCCATATATATGCTGTCTTCAAGAGACCCACTTCACTTGTAGGGACACATACAAATTGAAAGTGAGAGGATGGAAGAAAATATTTCATGCAAACAGGGATCAAAAGAAAGCTGGAGTAGCAACACTCATAGCAGACAAAATAGACTTTAAAATGAGGAATACTTAAGGAACAAAGAAGGTCACTGCATAATGATCAAAGGATCAATCCAAGAAGAAGGCATAACAATTTTAAATATCTACGCACACAACACAGGTTCACCACATATATAAGGCAACTGCTTACAACCTTAAAAGGACAAATTAACAATACCACAAGGATAGGGGAGGACTTTAACACCCCACTTACAGCAATGGACAGATCAACCAGACAGAAAATCAACAAGGAAACGCAGGCCCTGAATGAAGCATTAAACCAGATGGACTTAATAGATATTTATAGGACAATTCATCCAAAAGCAACAGAATACACACTCTTCTCAAGTGCACATGGAACATTCTCTAAGACTGACCACACCCTGGGCTACAAATCCAACCTCGGTAACTTTAAGAAAATTGCAGTCACACCAAGCATCTTGTCCGACCACAACGCCATACAACTGGACAGCAACAACAAGGAAAAAAACTGCAAAAGACACAAACACGTGGAGACTAAACAGCATGCTACTAAACAACCAATGGATCACTGAAGAAATCAAAGAGGAAATTAAAAAATACCTAGAAGCAAATGACAACAAAGACACCACACCCCAAAACCTATGGGATGCAGCAAAACCCATTCTAAGAGGAAAGTTTATAGCAATACAAGCCCACCTCAGGAAAGAAGAAAAAGCTCACATAAACAAGCTAACTTTACATCTAAAGCAGCTCGAGCGAGAAGAACAGACAAGACCTGAAGCTAGTAGAAGGAAAGAAATCATAAAGCTCAGAGCAGAAATCAATGAAATAGAAGCAAAGAAAACCACAGAAAAGATCAGTGAAACGAAAAGCTGGTTCTTCGAAAAGATCGGCAAAATCGATATACCCCTAGCCAGACTTATCAAGCAAAAAAGAGAGAGGACACAAATCAATAAAATTAGAAATGAAAAAGGAGAAGTAACAACGGACATCACAGACATACAAAGGATCACAAGAGACTACTACCACATGCAACTAGATGCCAATAAAATGGAAAACCTAGAAGAAATGAACAAATTCTTAGAAAAGTACACTCTTCCAAGACTAAACCAAGATGAAGCAGAAAAGATGAATGGACCCGTCACAAGAACTGAAATTGAAACTGTGATTAAAAAACTTCCAACAAACAAAAGTCCAGGACCAGATGGCTTCACAGGCAAATTCTATCAAACATTTAGAGAAGAGCTAACACCTCTCCTTCTGAAACTATTTCCAAAAATTCTTCCCAGAAGAAGGGATACTCCCAAACTCATTCTATGAGGCCACCGTCACGCTGGTACCAAAACCAGACAACGACTCCACAAAAAAAGAAAACTACAGGCCAATATCACTGATGAACATCGATGCAAAAATCCTCAACAAAACACCCGCAAACCGCATCCAACAATACATTAAAAGGACTGTACGTCATGATCAAGTGGGATTCATCCCAGGGATGCGAGGGTTCTTCGATATCCGCAAATCCATCAGTGTGACACACCACGTTAACAAACCACGATGACGTACCACCTTACACCAGCCAGAATGGCCATCATCCAAAAGTCTACAAACAGTAAGGGCTGGAGAGGGTGTGGAGAAAAAGGAACCCTGTTACACTGTTGGTGGGACTGTAAATTGGTGCGACCACTGTGGAAAGCAGCATGGAGGTTCCTCAGAAAACCAAACATAGAACTTCCATCTGATCCAGCAATCCCACTCCTGGGCATCTATCCAGAGAAAACCGCGACTCGCAAAGACACGTGTATTCCAGTGGTCATTGCAGCACTATTTACAATAGCCAAGACACGGAAACAACCTCAGTGTCCATCGACAGAGGAGTGGATCCAGAAGATGTGGTACCTATACACAGTGGAATATTCCTCGGCCATCAAAAAGAACGAAATGCCGGCATTTTTAGCAACATGGATGGACCTAGAAACTATCATGCTAAGTGAAGTCAGCCATACAATGAGACACCAACATCAAACGCTTTCCCTGACATGTGGAATCTGAAAAAAGGACAGACGGAACTTCTTTGCAGAACAGATGCTGACTCACAGACACTGAAAAACTTATGGTCTCCGGAGGGGACGGTCTGGGGGGTGGGGGGATGTGCTTGGAAATCCTGTGAAATCAGATTGTTATGATCATTACACAACTACAGATGTGATAAATTCACTTGAGTAGTTTTAAAAATGGCAATAAGAACATACACATCAATAATTACCTTAAATGTTAATGGACTAAACGCCCCAACCAAAAGACACAGACTGGCTGAACGGATACAAAAACAAGATCCATATATATGCTGTCTTCAAGAGACCCACTTCACTTGTAGGGACACATACAAATTGAAAGTGAGAGGATGGAAGAAAATATTTCATGCAAACAGGGATCAAAAGAAAGCTGGAGTAGCAACACTCATAGCAGACAAAATAGACTTTAAAATGAGGAATACTTTAAGGAACAAAGAAGGTCACTGCATAATGATCAAAGGATCAATCCAAGAAGAAGGCATAACAATTTAAATATCTACGCACACAACACAGGTTCACCACATATATAAGGCAACTGCTTACAACCTTAAAAGGACAAATTAACAATACCACAAGGATAGGGGAGGACTTTAACACCCCACTTACAGCAATGGACAGATCAACCAGACAGAAAATCAACAAGGAAACGCAGGCCCTGAATGAAGCATTAAACCAGATGGACTTAATAGATATTTATAGGACAATTCATCCAAAAGCAACAGAATACACACTCTTCTCAAGTGCACATGGAACATTCTCTAAGACTGACCACACCCTGGGCTACAAATCCAACCTCGGTAACTTTAAGAAAATTGCAGTCACACCAAGCATCTTGTCCGACCACAACGCCATACAACTGGACAGCAACAACAAGGAAAAAAACTGCAAAAGACACAAACACGTGGAGACTAAACAGCATGCTACTAAACAACCAATGGATCACTGAAGAATCAAAGAGGAAATTAAAAAATACCTAGAAGCAAATGACAACAAAGACACCACACCCCAAAACCTATGGGATGCAGCAAAACCCATTCTAAGAGGAAAGTTTATAGCAATACAAGCCCACCTCAGGAAAGAAGAAAAAGCTCACATAAACAAGCTAACTTTACATCTAAAGCAGCTCGAGCGAGAAGAACAGACAAGACCTGAAGCTAGTAGAAGGAAAGAAATCATAAAGCTCAGAGCAGAAATCAATGAAATAGAAGCAAAGAAAACCACAGAAAAGATCAGTGAAACGAAAAGCTGGTTCTTCGAAAAGATCGGCAAAATCGATATACCCCCTAGCCAGACTTATCAAGCAAAAAAGAGAGAGGACACAAATCAATAAAATTAGAAATGAAAAAGGAGAAGTAACAACGGACATCACAGACATACAAAGGATCACAAGAGACTACTACCACATGCAACTAGATGCCAATAAAATGGAAAACCTAGAAGAAATGAACAAATTCTTAGAAAAGTACACTCTTCCAAGACTAAACCAAGATGAAGCAGAAAAGATGAATGGACCCGTCACAAGAACTGAAATTGAAACTGTGATTAAAAAACTTCCAACAAACAAAAGTCCAGGACCAGATGGCTTCACAGGCAAATTCTATCAAACATTTAGAGAAGAGCTAACACCTCTCCTTCTGAAACTATTTCCAAAAATTCTTCCCAGAAGAAGGGATACTCCCAAACTCATTCTATGAGGCCACCGTCACCCTGGTACCAAAACCAGACAACGACTCCACAAAAAAAGAAAACTACAGGCCAATATCACTGATGAACATCGATGCAAAAATCCTCAACAAACACCCGCAAACCGCATCCAACAATACATTAAAAGGACTGTACGTCATGATCAAGTGGGATTCATCCCAGGGATGCGAGGGTTCTTCGATATCCGCAAATCCATCAGTGTGACACACCACGTTAACAAACTGAAGGATAAAAACCATATGATCCTCTCAATAGACGCAGAAAAAGCTTTGACAACATCCAACACCCACTCCTGATTAAAAAAAAAAAAAAAAAAAAAAAAACAACCCTTCAGAAAGTGGGCATAACGGGAACCTACCTCAACATGATAAAGGCCATATACGACAAACCCACAGCGAACATCATCCTCAATGGTGAAAAGCTGAAAGAATTCCCGCCGAGATCAGGAACAAGACAAGGATGTCTGCTCTTGCCACTACTCTGCAACATAGTTCTGGAAGTCCTAGCCACAGCAATCAGAGAAGTAAAAGAGATAAAAGGAACCCAAATTGGAAAGGAAGAAGCCAAACTATCACTATTTGCAGATGACATGATACTATACCTAGAGAATCCTAAAGACCCTACCAGAAAACTGTTAGAGCTCATCCACGAATTTGGCAAAGCTGCGGGATACAAAATCAATACACAGAAATCGATAGCGTTTCTATATACTAACAACGAAAAAGCAGAAAAGGAAATTAGGGAAGCAATCCCGTTTACCATCGCATCCAAAAGAATAAAATACTTAGGAGCAAACCTACCTAAAGAAACAAAAGACCTGTACTCTGAAAACTACAAGCCACTGACGAAAGAAATCAAACATGAGGAGTTCCCGTCGTGGCTCAGTGGTTAACGAATCCGACTAGGAACCATGAGGTTGCGGGTTCGGTCCCTGCCCTTGCTCAGTGGGTTAACGATCCGGCGTTGCCGTGAGCTGTGGTGTAGGTTGCAGACGCGGCTCGGATCCCGCGTTGCTGTGGCTCTGGCGTAGGCCGGTGGCTACAGCTCCGATTCAACCCCTAGCCTGGGAACCTCCATATGCCGCAGGAGCGGCCCAAGAAATAGCAACAACAACAACAACAACAAAAGAGACAAAAGACAAAAAAAAAAAAAGGAAGAAATCAAAGATGACACAAATAGATGGAAAGATATGCCATGCTCGCGGATTGGAAGAGTTAATACTATCAAAATGACTATGCTACCTGAGACAATCTACAGATTCAATGCAATCCCTATCAAATTACCAAGGACATTTTTCACAGAACTCGAACAAAACATTTTAAAGTCTGTTTGGAAGTACAAAAGACCCAGAATAGCCAAAGACACCCTGAGAAAGAAACATGGAGCTGGAGGAATCAGGCTCCCGGACTTCAGACTATACTACAAAGCAACAGTCGTCAAAACTGCATGGTACTGGCACAACGACAGACATATAGATCAGTGGAACAGGACAGAAAGCCCAGAATTAAACCCATGCACTTACAGCCAACTCATCTATGACAAAGGAAGCAAGACTATACAATGGAGAAAGGACAGCTTGTTCAATAAGTGGTGCTGGGAAAACTGGACAGCCACATGGAAAAGAATGAAATTAGAACACTCCCTAACACCATACACAAAAATAAACTCAAAATGGATTAAAGACCTAGATATAAGACCAGACACTATCAAACTCCTAGAGGAAAACACAGGCCAAACACTCTCGGACATAAACGACAGCAACATCTTCTCAGATCCACCTCTTAAAGAGTATTGACAACAAAAGAAAAATAAACAAATGGGACCTACTCAAACTTCAAAGTTTCTGCACAGCAAAGGAAACCCTAAACAACACAAAAAGACAACCCACAGAATGGGAGAAAATCTTTGCAAATGAATCGACGGACAAGGGATTCATCGCCAAAATTTATAAACAACTTCTGCAGCTCCATACCAAAAAAAACAAACAACCCCATCCAAAAATGGGCAGAAGATCTAAACAGACAGTTCTCCAAAGAAGACATACAGATGGCCGAGAAACACATGAAACGATGTTCAGCGTCACTCATTACTAGAGAAATGCAAATCAAAACCACGATGAGGGTACCACCTTACACCAGCCAGAATGGCCATCATCCAAAAGTCTACAAACAGTAAGGGCTGGAGAGGGTGTGGAGAAAAAGGAACCCTGTTACACTGTTGGTGGGACTGTAAATTGGTGCGACCACTGTGGAAAGCAGCATGGAGGTTCCTCAGAAAACCAAACATAGAACTTCCATCTGATCCAGCAATCCCACTCCTGGGCATCTATCCAGAGAAAACCGCGACTCGCAAAGACACGTGTATTCCAGTGGTCATTGCAGCACTATTTACAATAGCCAAGACACGGAAACAACCTCAGTGTCCATCGACAGAGGAGTGGATCCAGAAGATGTGGTACCTATACACAGTGGAATATTCCTCGGCCATCAAAAAGAACGAAATGCCGGCATTTTTAGCAACATGGATGGACCTAGAAACTATCATGCTAAGTGAAGTCAGCCATACAATGAGACACCAACATCAAACGCTTTCCCTGACATGTGGAATCTGAAAAAAGGACAGACGGAACTTCTTTGCAGAACAGATGCTGACTCACAGACACTGAAAAACTTATGGTCTCCGGAGGGGACGGTCTGGGGGGTGGGGGGATGTGCTTGGAAATCCTGTGAAATCAGATTGTTATGATCATTACACAACTACAGATGTGATAAATTCACTTGAGTAGTTTTAAAAATGGCAATAAGAACATACACATCAATAATTACCTTAAATGTTAATGGACTAAACGCCCCCCAACCAAAAGACACAGACTGGCTGAACGGATACAAAAACAAGATCCATATATATGCTGTCTTCAAGAGACCCACTTCACTTGTAGGGACACATACAAATTGAAAGTGAGAGGATGGAAGAAAATATTTCATGCAAACAGGGATCAAAAGAAAGCTGGAGTAGCAACACTCATAGCAGACAAAATAGACTTTAAAATGAGGAATACTTTAAGGAACAAAGAAGGTCACTGCATAATGATCAAAGGATCAATCCAAGAAGAAGGCATAACAATTTTAAATATCTACGCACACAACACAGGTTCACCACATATATAAGGCAACTGCTTACAACCTTAAAAGGACAAATTAACAATACCACAAGGATAGGGGAGGACTTTAACACCCCACTTACAGCAATGGACAGATCAACCAGACAGAAAATCAACAAGGAAACGCAGGCCCTGAATGAAGCATTAAACCAGATGGACTTAATAGATATTTATAGGACAATTCATCCAAAAGCAACAGAATACACACTCTTCTCAAGTGCACATGGAACATTCTCTAAGACTGACCACACCCTGGGCTACAAATCCAACCTCGGTAACTTTAAGAAAATTGCAGTCACACCAAGCATCTTGTCCGACCACAACGCCATACAACTGGACAGCAACAACAAGGAAAAAAACTGCAAAAGACACAAACACGTGGAGACTAAACAGCATGCTACTAAACAACCAATGGATCACTGAAGAAATCAAAGAGGAAATTAAAAAATACCTAGAAGCAAATGACAACAAAGACACCACACCCCAAAACCTATGGGATGCAGCAAAACCCATTCTAAGAGGAAAGTTTATAGCAATACAAGCCCACCTCAGGAAAGAAGAAAAAGCTCACATAAACAAGCTAACTTTACATCTAAAGCAGCTCGAGCGAGAAGAACAGACAAGACCTGAAGCTAGTAGAAGGAAAGAAATCATAAAGCTCAGAGCAGAAATCAATGAAATAGAAGCAAAGAAAACCACAGAAAAGATCAGTGAAACGAAAAGCTGGTTCTTCGAAAAGATCGGCAAAATCGATATACCCCTAGCCAGACTTATCAAGCAAAAAAGAGAGAGGACACAAATCAATAAAATTAGAAATGAAAAAGGAGAAGTAACAACGGACATCACAGACATACAAAGGATCACAAGAGACTACTACCACATGCAACTAGATGCCAATAAAATGGAAAACCTAGAAGAAATGAACAAATTCTTAGAAAAGTACACTCTTCCAAGACTAAACCAAGATGAAGCAGAAAAGATGAATGGACCCGTCACAAGAACTGAAATTGAAACTGTGATTAAAAAACTTCCAACAAACAAAAGTCCAGGACCAGATGGCTTCACAGGCAAATTCTATCAAACATTTAGAGAAGAGCTAACACCTCTCCTTCTGAAACTATTTCCAAAAATTCTTCCCAGAAGAAGGGATACTCCCAAACTCATTCTATGAGGCCACCGTCACCCTGGTACCAAAACCAGACAACGACTCCACAAAAAAAGAAAACTACAGGCCAATATCACTGATGAACATCGATGCAAAAATCCTCAACAAAACACCCGCAAACCGCATCCAACAATACATTAAAAGGACTGTACGTCATGATCAAGTGGGATTCATCCCAGGGATGCGAGGGTTCTTCGATATCCGCAAATCCATCAGTGTGACACACCACGTTAACAAACTGAAGGATAAAAACCATATGATCCTCTCAATAGACGCAGAAAAAAGCCTTTGACAACATCCAACACCCCACTCCTGATTAAAAAAAAAAAAAAAAAAAAACAACCCTTCAGAAAGTGGGCATAACGGGAACCTACCTCAACATGATAAAGGCCATATACGACAAACCCACAGCGAACATCATCCTCAATGGTGAAAAGCTGAAAGAATTCCCGCCGAGATCAGGAACAAGACAAGGATGTCTGCTCTTGCCACTACTCTGCAACATAGTTCTGGAAGTCCTAGCCACAGCAATCAGAGAAGTAAAAGAGATAAAAGGAACCCAAATTGGAAAGGAAGAAGCCAAACTATCACTATTTGCAGATGACATGATACTATACCTAGAGAATCCTAAAGACCCTACCAGAAAACTGTTAGAGCTCATCCACGAATTTGGCAAAGCTGCGGGATACAAAATCAATACACAGAAATCGATAGCGTTTCTATATACTAACAACGAAAAAGCAGAAAAGGAAATTAGGGAAGCAATCCCGTTTACCATCGCATCCAAAAGAATAAAATACTTAGGAGCAAACCTACCTAAAGAAACAAAAGACCTGTACTCTGAAAACTACAAGCCACTGACGAAAGAAATCAAACATGAGGAGTTCCCGTCGTGGCTCAGTGGTTAACGAATCCGACTAGGAACCATGAGGTTGCGGGTTCGGTCCCTGCCCTTGCTCAGTGGGTTAACGATCCGGCGTTGCCGTGAGCTGTGGTGTAGGTTGCAGACGCGGCTCGGATCCCGCGTTGCTGTGGCTCTGGCGTAGGCCGGTGGCTACAGCTCCGATTCAACCCCTAGCCTGGGAACCTCCATATGCCGCAGGAGCAGCCCAAGAAATAGCAACAACAACAACAACAACAAAAGAGACAAAAGACAAAAAAAAAAAAAGGAAGAAATCAAAGATGACACAAATAGATGGAAAGATATGCCATGCTCGCGGATTGGAAGAGTTAATACTATCAAAATGACTATGCTACCTGAGACAATCTACAGATTCAATGCAATCCCTATCAAATTACCAAGGACATTTTTCACAGAACTCGAACAAAACATTTTAAAGTCTGTTTGGAAGTACAAAAGACCCAGAATAGCCAAAGACACCCTGAGAAAGAAACATGGAGCTGGAGGAATCAGGCTCCCGGACTTCAGACTATACTACAAAGCAACAGTCGTCAAAACTGCATGGTACTGGCACAACGACAGACATATAGATCAGTGGAACAGGACAGAAAGCCCAGAATTAAACCCATGCACTTACAGCCAACTCATCTATGACAAAGGAAGCAAGACTATACAATGGAGAAAGGACAGCTTGTTCAATAAGTGGTGCTGGGAAAACTGGACAGCCACATGGAAAAGAATGAAATTAGAACACTCCCTAACACCATACACAAAAATAAACTCAAAATGGATTAAAGACCTAGATATAAGACCAGACACTATCAAACTCCTAGAGGAAAACACAGGCCAAACACTCTCGGACATAAACGACAGCAACATCTTCTCAGATCCACCTCTTAAAGAGTATTGACAACAAAAAGAAAAATAAACAAATGGGACCTACTCAAACTTCAAAGTTTCTGCACAGCAAAGGAAACCCTAAACAACACAAAAAGACAACCCACAGAATGGGAGAAAATCTTTGCAAATGAATCGACGGACAAGGGATTCATCGCCAAAATTTATAAACAACTTCTGCAGCTCCATACCAAAAAAAACAAACAACCCCATCCAAAAATGGGCAGAAGATCTAAACAGACAGTTCTCCAAAGAAGACATACAGATGGCCGAGAAACACATGAAACGATGTTCAGCGTCACTCATTACTAGAGAAATGCAAATCAAAACCACGATGAGGTACCACCTTACACCAGCCAGAATGGCCATCATCCAAAAGTCTACAAACAGTAAGGGCTGGAGAGGGTGTGGAGAAAAAGGAACCCTGTTACACTGTTGGTGGGACTGTAAATTGGTGCGACCACTGTGGAAAGCAGCATGGAGGTTCCTCAGAAAACCAAACATAGAACTTCCATCTGATCCAGCAATCCCACTCCTGGGCATCTATCCAGAGAAAACCGCGACTCGCAAAGACACGTGTATTCCAGTGGTCATTGCAGCACTATTTACAATAGCCAAGACACGGAAACAACCTCAGTGTCCATCGACAGAGGAGTGGATCCAGAAGATGTGGTACCTATACACAGTGGAATATTCCTCGGCCATCAAAAAGAACGAAATGCCGGCATTTTTAGCAACATGGATGGACCTAGAAACTATCATGCTAAGTGAAGTCAGCCATACAATGAGACACCAACATCAAACGCTTTCCCTGACATGTGGAATCTGAAAAAAGGACAGACGGAACTTCTTTGCAGAACAGATGCTGACTCACAGACACTGAAAAACTTATGGTCTCCGGAGGGGATGGTCTGGGGGGTGGGGGGATGTGCTTGGAAATCCTGTGAAATCAGATTGTTATGATCATTACACAACTACAGATGTGATAAATTCAGTTGAGTTATAAAAAAATATATCAGTAAAGTAATGGTTGTATAAGCAGTAAATAAATAAATAAATATATAATTAAAATTATATTGCGATATAACCTTGTACAGCTTAAATTTAACCTTACTGGCCATATCTTAGAATCTTTTCTGAGTTACCATCATGGCTCAGTGGTTATCGGGTCCAACTTGGAACCATGAGTTTGCAGGTTTGATCCCTGGCCTTGCTCAGTTGGCTGGGGATCGGCCGTGCTGTGATGTTTGATTAGGGTCGCAGATGCGGCTCAGATCCCGCTTTGCTGTGGCTGTGGTGTCGGCTGGCAGCTACAGCTCTGATCAGACCCCTAGCCTAGGAACCTCCATATGCCATAGGTACAGCCCTAGAAAAGGCATAAAGACCCAAAGAAATAAATAAATAAAAGAATCTTTTCTAAATTAAAAATCAGCCAGAAAGCTTACGGAAGAACATGTTCGGCATTGCTCTGGTAACTTGTGAGATGTTGTGTGCAAGTCTATAAATTGTCACTTTGCATCTATAATTTTTTTTTTTGGTTGCAACTGTGGCAGGGATTGAACCCGCGCCACAGCAGCAACCTGAGCCACATAAGTGACAATGCCAGATCCTTACCCTCACCGAGCCACAAGGGAACACCTACAGTTTTACTTTTTTTTTTTTTTTTTTTTTTTGGTCTCTTTAGGCCCACACCCTCAGCATATGGAAATTCCCAGGCCAGGGGGCTGAATCAGAGCTGTAGCTGCCGGCCACAGCCACAGCAATGCCAGATCTGAGCCACATCTGGGACCTACACCTAGCTCACGGCAACACTGGATCCTTAACCTAATAAGCAAGGCCAGGGATCGAACTTGAGTCCTCATGGATACCAGCTCCTAATTTTACGTTTTAAGATGCTTCCAATTATCACTTACCTCAGATTAAATAAAACCCCAAATAAACACAGTTAAAACATATAGGAAAGCAGTTCCCTGGTGGCTTAGCAGGTTAAGGATCCAGCACTGTCACTGCTGTGGCGCAGGTTCAATCCCTGGCCGGAAAACTTCTGCATGCGGTGGGCATGACAAAAGGAAAAAAACATACGAAGGTTCCCCATTCAAACTTAGATCAGAGAGTAAACCATAACATAAATAAGCATCAAATCCAAACATTTTAATGTTGGGTTGTGTGCATTCTCTGGCTATACTGTGTAATTCCTACTAGACTTCTCATTTTTGATGAAAAAGGCAGGCCAATTTCCTACATATCCATTTTAAAATACACCCAAAAAAAGTTCTTTATTCAAAATGTTTATACTCAACAGCTCAAAGAAATTTTTTCTTTCTTTTTGTCTATACTCACAGCATGTGAAATTTCCTGGGCCAGGAACGGAACACATACCACAGCAGTGACCCGAGCCACAGCAGTGACAACGCTGGATCCTTAATGTACTAAACCACCAGAGAACTTCTGTCAGTATATATATATATATATTTTTTTTTGCCACATTTGTGGCCTGTGGAAGTTCCTGGGGCAGGGACTGAACGCACACCACAGCGGCAACCTGCATCACAGCTGCAGCAAGTCTGGATCCTTAACCTGGAAAATTTCTTGGAAGTACTTTTTAATTTTAGCTGTCCTTTATCGGTGTGTGATAGTATTTCGCTGTGGTTTTAATTTGCATTTCCTTAAGGACAGTAACGTTGGACCACTTTTGATATCCTTAACCCACTGAGCGAGGCCAGGGATCATCCCAAATCCTCACAGACACTATGTCAGGTTCTTAACCCGCAAAGCCACAACGAAAGACACTTTCTAACGGCAGAGTGTGTAGCTCACAATGAAGATATGACAGTTATGGACATCTATGTGCCCATTTGCAAAGTTATCAACATTTTTAGAGCTAAACCTATAAAAAATATTTAAGAAATAGAAGCACATGAATATGAGAACACTAATTCATTTCTCTCAGCCCAGGATAAATCAAAAGGACCAAAAAAGAAATGGATGTAGAAAGAGCTTAATAGAATGCAAAAAGCCTAAACAACTGAATAAGGCAAATCCAACCGATCTAGGTAATGAATTCTGTATCCTGAAAACAGAGAAGAGAACTCTCTTGCAGATGCCAATGGAACACATTCACAAACGTAACCACACATTAGACCAAAAAAAAAAGAAGAAAAAGAAAGACAACACACCACCAAAAGAAGAATTAGACCCCAACCTCTAAGAGAGCACCCCAGTTCCCTCACAGCTTCTTTTCCAGACACATCCCCGCTCCCCACCCAGCACAGCTTGCCAGTGACAGAAAGGGAGATCCCCTCTGACAATTCAAACAAGCTCATGGGATCTGCTATAACTAACTAACCCATACTGGTCCATTATTATTAACAAAAGCCATACTTTATTTGGTAAAAATAAATAAAGTAAAAGAAGTGCATGTGTGCCTGGGAGAATCTGGGGCTTTTCCTGCAGGCAAAGGAGGATGGATGGGGTGATGAAAATGACCACATGAAGGAGGAAAGGAAGTGGGGCGGCGAGAAGGGCTGGAAGCATTGCCACCTCCCAGCTTAAACTCCTCCCACCTTCCTCACACCACAGCGTCCCTGGGGACCTCACGTCCTCTGTCCTGCTGTCCCTTCCCTGTCCCAAGAGCCCACCAGCCTCCAGAGATGCGGCAAGGGAGGGGTGCCCTTTCTCCTTGAATCTCAATCCCTGAAAATCACAGAGGCCCAGGAAGTGAGGGCGGAAGGAAGGGGCTCTGGAAGTGGCCCCTGAAATGGGGGGGGCAGGTGGCCAGGGAAGGGCCAGAGAGATGGAGCCTGGGGCTACCCTGGGCTGTGGGTCAAGGCTAGACAGCCAGCGCCCTCTGACCTGGCTGAGCAGGGTGGGCTCATGCTGTGGGGGGAGGTCTCAGCGTGGAAGTGGGATGGAGGTGTGAGGTCCCACGTGGTGAGAGGGAAGGGCCCCTGGAAACCGCAGAGACCATTCTCCTCCCCATTCTCCTCCTGTCCTGGGGGCAGTCCCAGGACATCCTTGCCCCTAATCAACGCCCCTCCTCGCTCTGAGCCCTGGGGTGATGAGGAGACCCCGGTGGCGCTGCCTGTCTGGAATCCCTTTCCCTCCCTCAGCCCCAGCGGGTTCACGGGGCTCCGCCTAGTGAACCGGAGTGTGTCCTGCCCCTGCCCCTGCCCCTGCCCTCCACCCTTGAAATGCTGGGCAATAGCCTCACACCCCTCGCCCAGACCCACCGGTCTTCAGGGTCTGAGATGGCTGGAGGGTCTGCCGGGCAGGATCCTGAGAGGGAGAGAGCGAGCAGGCCAGGAAGGGCCGGCAGGCAGGCAGGGAGGAGGGGAGTCCCAGCAAGCACGGGCGCCCACCCCACCTGTTTTCATGTCCTTGACTCGAGGAAGGCTTCTAGAAGTCACAGCAGTGAGTGACTCCAAAGCACGCCAACCCCATGGGTCAGGGTTCCCAGCCAAAATCCAGGCCCTCCACTGAGCAGCTGATGGAAGTAATTCACAGCTTAACCTCTCTGTGTCCATTTCCGTCTCCTGACTCTTCACTTGCAGGATTAGAGGGTGTACCGCTCTGCAATGTTGTGAGTGAGAATTCGTCAGGATGGTGCTATGCCAAGTGGTCAGGCACAGTGGCGGGCAAACAAGCCCCGGTAAACACTCATGTGGATGGAGGTACCACTGGGTTGGGGCTACTCCCTAGCCCTGCGCCGATGTCCCCGATGGTGTGGACACTCACCTTGGGGCTCTAGCTGCCGGACCATCGGCCACAAAGTTAATGCTGCAGCCAGCCCAGACAGGTCCTTCCAGGCTCTGCAACCAACTCCTGGGTTTGATGCTTGGTGTCCCTGGGTCGCAGCCAAGGTCATTCAAGGAAACTGCTTTGGGATGGCTCTCGGTGGCTGGCTGGTAACCTGCAGGGCGGCCAGGAGCAAAAGGGAACATTTACAGGAGCTCCCTGGGTGTCAAACATCGAGACTACCTACTCCAACCGCACCAGCTGTTCCCAAGAAGTCATCCAAGATGCGCTGCTAACATTTAAACTGAAACGGCATCGGGGTGGCTGGAGCCTGTGTGAAACCAGGATCTGAGTGGGCAGCAGGCCAGCACGCCAGGGATCATCAGGTGGGTGCTGAGTCACACTCCCAGATCTGAGTTCCTCCAGGGTTCTGACACCAGAGCGGATAAATGGTAACACGGGGCGAAATGTACTCACTGTGAATTATATTACACCCTTCAGCCCTTTCGGAACCATTACAGCTCACGAACCAAAATCAACCCAAGGATAGTGATGTCTAAAATGAGTCAATCCAGAGCATAAGAGTATGAACCCCCACACACCACCCTACCCTCAGCTAGAAAAAGGGAGAGAGAATAAAGGATGTGTGATGAACTGCATGGGAAATACTGTAAACTGGTGAAATACTTAACAGGATTGTGGAAATAAAATGAGACTCTCCCAAGACTGGCTAAAAATTGTGCAAAATGATCAAAACGAGCAAAAAAGGAAAAAGATACAAACGGGATGGATGGATGAGTCCAAAAAGGAATCACACAAAATGCTGTAACTTGGATCAAGTATGAATTTTAGGCCAACCTTCAGAAGGGGTCACGGGGTGGAGTTCCCGTTGCGGCTCAGCTATAACGAACCCCCCCTAGTATTCAGGAGGACACGGGTTCAATCCCTGGCCTCGCTCACTGGGTTAAGGATCCGGCGTTGCCACGAGTTGTGGTATAGGTCACAGACTCAGCTGGGAGCCCACATTGCTGTGGCTGTGGTGTAAACTGACAGCTACAGCTCTGATTGGACCCCTGGGAACTTCCATATGCAGTGGGTGTGGCCCTAAAAAGAGAAAAAACAAACAAAAAGGGTCGTGGGGTGCAGGAGAGGGGAGGAAAGTCTGTGGCACAGCCCCAGCTTCCGCTCCACAGGTACAACACAGCTGAAAGCGGGGTGGGGCAGAGGCCTCATCAGGTGCCCTCCAGTCCTAGGTGGGGGCAGTCCCAGGACATCCTTGCCCCTAATCAACGCCCCTCCTCGCTCTGAGGCCTGGGGTGATGAGGAGACCCCAGTGGCGCTGCCTGTCTGGAATCCCTTTCCCTCCCTCAGCCCCAGCGGGTTCACGGGGCTCCGCCTAGTGAAAGCACAATGGAGCCTCAGCGCCTGCGGCGGCACAGCGGCTCCGGCCAGGCTTGCGCACAGCGCCCCCCAGCGGACTCCCACCTCGCAGCGCAGCCAGAAAACCAGTGCATGTTGGGGAAAGGCAACTGGGTATAGACTTTGGCTAAACGCAGGACGGGGACATTCATGAAGGAAGCGGGGTAGGGGGCCACCGGGGGGGGGGGCGACGTCATCCCTGAGTTGAAAACTTTGAGAAGTATGTTTGAGTCCTGCACTGACAGAGGCAAAGGAAGTTATCACGAGGCTTGATAAACAGTAACCGTCCCCTGTATCTGCTCCCTCTTCTTCCGCAGGATTAGGAAAGCCAAGTCTGAGATGAGCACAGTCATCCCGCACAAAAACTACATCTCTGAACCTCCTGTACAGCCAGTTCTGACCTTAGGATTAAGTTCTAGCCAGTGGGATATAAATGGAAGTCTGTGTGTCTGTGATTCCCAAGAAGTGTCCTTAAAGGGAGTATGGATACCCTTCCTCAGTCCTTCCTCCTTCCTGCTGGTAGGAATGTAGATGTGATGGCTGATGCTCCAGCAGCCATGTTACACCACGCAGTGGAAGCTACATATTGAAAATGATTAAGCAAGAAAATTCTATGTAAAGGAATCAGGTCCCTGACGTCGAGGGCATCCTGCCCGCCCTGCATGGCTGACTTCTGGGTCCCTTTTATCTCAGAGGGAAATATATTTCCACTACATTTAATTCAAGCCACTATTGTTTGATTTTCTGTCTCACATAGCTGAACTGAATCCTAACACATCAACAGAGATGAGAATCCTTTTTGCTGGCAGAGGACTTCAGTGGAAGTAGGGGTTCCCTGTGTTAGCAAAGGTAGAAGACAGAGATGCAAGGGCTGTAGAATTGGCAGCATTGATGACAGAAGCCAGATGGATTCCCGGATAAGCAGACAGGAAGAAGGGAGAAATGGATCCAGAACATCTCTGCAGTGACAGCTGTGGAGGGTGTGGTCACACGGGGGAGGTGACTATGTTGGACTACACAGGGGAAAGTGTCATGGGTCAACAGGTGAGGTCCCTGTTGACAAAGGTTAGAGAAAGGCTCAAGGTAAAAAAAGGAATTGTTCCGGGAAGTTCTACCCATTTTTAAGAACAGGCGCAAATCTTTATCCATCTGCCCTGGTGGCCAGAGGTGTCCGGGTCAGGTCTGGAATCCGCTGACTACCCGGAGCACTTCCTGCTGACCTACTCAGCCTGCTGACCCCGCATTTTTCCTCTTCTGGTTGCCAGACAACCCTCGTGCGACTGCCCTGATGACCTGCTAATAATGCAGATTTAAGGACTCCACCCAACACCAGGTGGATCAGCCCCTCTAAGTGGCCCCGGGATTCTGACATACCTTCAAGTCCAATCCACCATTTTGGACGTGGGGAAACTGAAGCCAAGACGAGCAGTGTTGTCCCTCCAGAGATGTCCCCACCAGTCGGCAGAACTCTGAGTGAGAACCCCGTCCAGGGCTTGCTCCAGGACGCTGTGGATCTCCTGACACCTGCACCCTTTATCCTGGCTCTCTGGAGTGGTCCGCTGCTAATTTTAAAAGGTTCTGAGATGAGAACACAGTCTGTATGGTCTCCTCCATCCTAATCCTGGGACAAACCGCAGGTTGAGGATGCACGTGGCTCCTCAGCACATCTCCCAGAGCTGCAGGCAGCTACAGAGTCCTGGCCTCCTTCTGCAGGGTCTCCCACACCTGCACCCTAGGACTCCATGCAGATTTGCAAGTCCTTTTGACCTCCCTCCCTGACCCAGAACCTGGAAAAGCACAGCAGGGGCTCCAAGATCAGGACACCCTCCTCAGATCCCAACCTACCCCCCTACCTGGCCTGCTGGCCCTTCCTCCCATCTCCCTAGTGCAGCCCGGCCCCTGCCCTCCCCACACCTGCAGAAGGAGAAGAACGGTACTGACATAAACGACATCATCCTCTTCCTGCCCCAGGGTCTCAAGTACCTTCAGATACAATTTCTCCTTTTCTCTCCCACCGGCTGGCTTTCCATATTTCACCCCCAGCCTCCCCCCAAAATAATAAAGTTCTGACTGCCTTCAGAAATCCCACAACCGGAGTTCCCGTCTGTGGGGCAGCAGAAATGAATCCCACTCGGAACCATGAGGTTATGGGTTCGATCCCTTGCCTTGTTCAGTGGGTTAAGGATCCCACGTTGCCATGAGATGCGGTGTAGATCACAGATGCTGCTCAGATCTGGTGTTGCTGTGGCTGTGGTGTAGGCTGGCAGCTGCAGCTCTGATTAGACCCCTAACCTGGGAACTTCCATATGCCGCCAATGCAGCCCTAAAAAGCAAAAAATAATAATAATAAAAGAGAGAGAGAGAAAGAAACCCCACAACCTTCTTGCCCTTACCTGCCATGGATTCCCCAACAGTTATTGCCCCACTGATGCCACTGCAAAGCGAGCAGAAGCCAGCAGAGGAGATCTCTGCTGGGCCAGCTTCTAGAACAGCCCTTTCACCTTCTAAGCTATCACTGTTTATGACCACCTCAGGGTATAAGCTCTTCCTGACCTCCCTTATGTCTGTGGTCTGGGCCTAGGACCTCACGACCAGAGAAGTCTGATGAGGTGCCTGCGTGGCACAGCCCGTTTTGGAGAGACAGGGGGGCAAGCCCCCATCACCCTAAAGCCTTGATGGACCATCCCTGTTTCCGAGGCTGGAGCGGCTGCCTTCGGCGCCACCTGGCGGCCGCCACGCGAAAGCGAAGAGTAGACCCAGCGCGGGGTCCCGCGCCTGAGGGGCTGGTTCCCGAGGAGCGGGCGGGCAGGCTGGGGCTGGGGCTGGGGCGGCCCAGCTTGGAGAGCCGCGACCGCGCGGCCCAGAGATAGGCGTGTCTCTTGCATTCCGGGGAACCGCGAGACCCCAAGACCCGGTGCCCCACGCTCCTCGCGGCAGCGGTCGCGGGCCCGAGACGCTGAGGAGCGTTCGGCGGCTGAGTGAGCGTGCGCGGGCGAGCCCGCCCCACGCAGCGCCCGCACCGCCGCGCGCGCGCACGCACGCACACCCCGACGCTCGCCCGTGCCGGCCGTTCTCTCACGCAGCGAGCCGGCAGCAGACTCCAGAGCTGGCTGCCCCAGGAGAGGAGGGGGCTTGCGCCTGGCGCAGTAGCGCGGGCACACGTCTGCCCTTTTTCCACCCTCACCTTGGGTGCAGAAACGCCGCAGCCGCGGCCCCACGGTCCCCATGGGTGACTCCCTGCAGAGCGGGATCTGGGGGAGTCATGGGGCCCAGGCCCCTCGGACCAGGCTGGGGGCGCCTGGGCCAGGCCGCTCCCACCTGCTGGCCGCGGCGGCCAATGAGAGCCTGGCCTGGTGATGTCATGCCCTGACCGGACCCTGGTGACGAAAGTACGAGGTCACCCGTCAGGGAACCAGCGCAAACCCACCCGCGGGGGTTCCAGAAGTTTCCACCGCAGCGGCGGAGTGAGGCCTCGCCCACAGCCTTGCGCGTGCCACCACCTTGGCCTTCCCTGTCTGCTGTCCCAGAGTCACCTCTCCCTCCGCCCGGGGGTCTCCTTCCTCCTCGGGGGCCCCTTCGTGTCCCTTCGTGATCTTATGTTCACATTCTCATTCCCACAGGTGTGCCCTCATCCCGAGAGGTGTCCCATCTCTTTTCTCCACCGGTGCCACCCAGACCCCTGAGGGGGTCCCCAGCCACATTTTCACGCGCCAGTTTTCCCATGCCACCCCTGCTGTGTCGTGGTCAGGGATGCTCATTTATTGGCCCCCCAGTCCCAACGTGTCAGTGTATCCAAGTGTGTCCATCCGTCTGTGAATGTCGGTCACCGTTTGTCTCTGGCTGTCACGGCATGAGACTGTCTGCGCGTGTCTGTCTCCCAGGGCTTCTGTCCGTCCGTCTGTCCCTGTGGCTGTCTGCTCCGCCGCTGCGGGTCTTTCGAACGTGTTTGTCCCTGCGTGTCTGTCCGTCTGTCGGCGGCGTCTGTCCCTGAAGTCCGTCTGGGCCCCGGGGTCTCTGGGAGCTGGGCTTCGTGGGAGGCAGAGGGAGGGGAGGTGGCAGCCCGGAGTAGGCGGGGAGGGGCGGGGGCGGAGACAGTGGGCGGGGGCGGGGGCGGGCGGGGGCGCCGAGCGGCCCGGAGGGGGTGTGTGCGGGGGGCCGGAGGCGGCGGCTGTCAGAGTCGGCTCAGCCTGCGCCGGGGAACATCGGCCGCCTCCAGCTCCCGGCGCGGCCCGGCCCGGCCCGGCTCGGCCGCCTCAGGTGAGTCTCCCGCCCCGCCCGGGACCCTCCCCCGGCCCGCGGTCCGTTCCGCGTCCCGAGGCCGGCGCACTCCCCGAGGGACCCAGGCCCCCACACGGGACGCCCACCGCGCCCCGGGGCCTGCCCAGCGACGCCCCCCGCCGCCCCACACTCATCCTTAACTCTTCCCTCGCCGCCGCATACTTACGGTCGCCCGCGCGCGCGGCAACCTGCAGGGCCGGCCCCGGCTTCTGCTCTCGAATTCCCGTGGGGACCCTCGAGCGCCGCTGCCTGTGCTCGCCCCCAAGTCTGTCTGGGGGCCACTGGAAGACGCCCCCTGCTTAGGGCGGAATCCGAGCTGCGCAGGTTCCTGGCGCCGGGCTGGGTGCCCCCGGATCCTACGACCTCAGCGCCCCTGAGCAGCGTCCAGCCGAAGCCCCCTCCCAGGCCCAAGCGTCCCCCGCCCGCGGGGACTCCGTCTCTATTTTGGGGGAAGGGGAGGCTTAGCGGAAGCCCCGAGCTATAATTAGCCCCACTCGGGTTTCCTAGTTAATCTCCATCACCACCACCCCAGCTCGGGGCAGCGGGGGCTGGGTGAGGGGTGACCGGCGGGAGAGGGGGGAGTTCCGACCCGGGGAATTTTGATCCCTTGGCTGGAGATGCCGGAACCGCAGCAGCTGCTGCACCAAAATAGCGCCCCCGCCCCTACAGCGGGGATCTCCGGAGCTCCAAGAACACTGGCGACCCTGGTCGCCCTTCAGACCCCTCGGCAATGCCTCAAGTCCCCAGACCCCCGCCCTAAGTTCCCAGCTCCAGGATTCCAGGCAGGGAGCGCCGACCTTTTTTCGGTCTCTACTGCCCCCCGCTGGCGATAGCATGCGCTGCAGCATCGGGTAGATGGGGGATTGGAATCCTGGGGGGCCAGAACTGGCGAGTCTGTTCTTTGAGGCTAGGCGAGGGGGGTGCGCAGTTGACAGGCACCGGGGAGTACCAGGGCGCTGTGCCAGACTGGATGAAGTGGGGGTGGGTGGAGCAGGGTGTGGGCTAGGCAGGATTTGGGGTACCCAGGGACCTGCCGCTCTCACACCCTGCGTGCCAGACCCTCCCCCTCCCCCAGGGCCCTGGCCCTGACCAACGCAGAAGAGGCTGCGCCTTCACGCCACCTCAAGCTCCCCCATCGGCGCCTCCCATCAGTGAGGGCCCCGCCCCTGTCGGGTGGCCTGTCCGGTGGCCTGCGGCCTCTGGTGCTGGTGCTGACACTGCCTGCACTGGGCCCAACCCAGTCCACCCAGCTGGGAAGCAGGGGAGGGTGGGGGGTCCTCTGCGGGGCAGGGGAGGGTATTGCTCCGCAGTTCTCATCTTTGTCCCCGGCATTTGTTCGTGTGTGTGTGTGTGTGTGTGTGCACGCGCGCCTCGTCTCTGTGCCCCCTTGGTTCTCCCTGTCTATGTCCTTGTCTCTGTCTGTCTCCCTCCCTCTCACCATTTCTCTCCTCCTCTCTGCCAACCTGCCCCACCTCTTCTGCAGCTCAGTGATAACCCCTGGGCAAGAGTGTTACCTAATCATCTCCTCCCTCCTGGCAGCCTCAAGCCTTCACCCTCTGCCTTTCTTTCTCCCAGCAGACGCCTGCCTGCCCCGGCAGTCATGAGGCCCCCGTGGTGTCCCCTGCACACGCCCTCCCTGGCTTTCCCACTCCTTCTCCTCCTCTTCCTTCTGGGAGGAGGGGCAGAGGCTGAGGGCCCAGAGGACCCGGAGCTGCTGGTGACGGTGCGTGGGGGCCGGCTTCGAGGCATTAGCCTAATGGCCCCTGGGGGCCCTGTCTCTGCTTTTCTGGGCATCCCCTTCGCAGAGCCACCTGTGGGCCCCCGTCGCTTTCTGCCACCGGAGCCCAAGCGGCCCTGGCCAGGGGTGCTGGATGCCACAGCCTTCCAAAGCGTCTGCTACCAGTATGTGGACACCTTGTACCCTGGCTTTGAGGGCACTGAGATGTGGAACCCCAACCGTGAGCTGAGTGAGGACTGCCTCTACCTCAACGTGTGGACACCGTACCCCAGGCCTGCGTCCCCCACCCCTGTCCTCGTCTGGATCTACGGGGGTGGCTTCTACAGCGGGGCCTCCTCCCTGGACGTGTATGATGGCCGCTTCCTGGCCCAGGTGGAGGGGACTGTGCTGGTGTCCATGAACTACAGGGTGGGAGCCTTTGGCTTCTTGGCCCTGCCTGGGAGCCGGGAGGCCCCTGGCAATGTGGGTCTGCTGGATCAGAGGCTGGCACTGCAGTGGGTGCAGGAGAATGTGGCAGCCTTTGGAGGGGACCCAATGTCAGTGACTCTGTTTGGGGAAAGCGCAGGTGCAGCCTCTGTAGGAATGCACCTGCTGTCCCCACCCAGCCGGGGCCTGTTCCACAGGGCGGTGCTGCAGAGCGGTGCACCCAATGGGCCCTGGGCCACGGTGGGTGTGGGAGAGGCCCGCCGCAGGGCCACACTGCTGGCCCGCCTCGTGGGCTGTCCCCCAGGTGGAGCTGGTGGCAATGACACAGAACTGGTGGCCTGCCTGCGGACACGGACAGCTCAGGATCTCGTGGACCACGAGTGGCATGTGCTGCCTCAGGAAAGCGTCTTCCGCTTCTCCTTCGTGCCTGTGGTGGACGGAGACTTCCTCAGTGACACGCCTGAGGCCCTCATCAATGCTGGAGACTTCCACAGCCTACAGGTGACTAGTGGCTGGAGGGGGCGGAGCTTGTTCCTCTAGGCCTGTTCTCCCACCCGCCCCTCCCCCTGGGAACCCAGACAAGAGGGCTCAAGACCCAGTCCCAAAGGTCCAGGCTTCTGGGCCCCATGGCCACCTCCTCTTCCCTCAGGACCCAATCCCAGGGTGGCCCGGGGGACAGAGAGGAAAGGAAATGTGGGCGTATTTTCTCGTGCTCTCCTTCCCTTTCCCAATCTCCAGTTCTCTTCCTCCCTGGTTCTGGGTCTATAACTGTTCATCTCTCTGGCTCTTTGTCCATCTGTTTCTGTCTGCCTGTCTGTCTGTGCTTCCCCACCCCCCATCCCTCCATCCTGTCCCCCCAGGTGCTGGTGGGTGTGGTGAAGGATGAGGGCTCCTATTTTCTGGTTTACGGGGCCCCAGGCTTCAGCAAAGACAACGAGTCTCTCATCAGCCGGGCCCAGTTCCTGGCCGGGGTGCGGGTCGGGGTCCCCCAGGCAAGCGACCTGGCTGCCGAGGCTGTGGTCCTGCATTACACAGACTGGCTACACCCTGAGGACCCAGCACGCCTGAGGGAGGCCATGAGTGATTTGGTGGGCGACCACAACGTCGTGTGCCCCGTGGCCCAGCTGGCTGGGCGACTGGCCGCCCAGGGCGCCAGAGTCTATGCCTACGTCTTTGAACACCGAGCGTCCACACTCTCCTGGCCCCTCTGGATGGGGGTGCCCCATGGCTACGAGATCGAGTTCATCTTCGGGCTCCCCTTGGAACCCTCGCTAAACTACACCGTCGAGGAGAGAACCTTTGCCCAGCGACTGATGAGATACTGGGCCAACTTCGCCCGCACAGGGTCAGCGGTACTGAGGGGAGGAAGGCCCCCAGGAACCTGGGAGGCAAGGGGAGGGGACAGACAGACAGAGAAAGAGGCAGAAAAGCAGAGACAGACAGAAAGGGCTGGGCGGGGGACAAGTTCAGAAAGGAAGGGAGACAAAGGGGGAGAGAGAATGACAAAGGAGACCCCAAGAGAAGGGGAGGGGGGAGGCAGTGGCACATCCTGATGAGACAGAGACAGAGCAGAGGGAGGTGAAGAGAAGAGACAGACAAGGACAAAGGAGTTACCGTCGCAGTTAGGAGCTGAAGTGTAGAACTGGATCAGTTGGACTGGTGGTGATTTTATTAGCTGTGACATGCGTGTGCACACGCAGACAGCTTACCTGTCTGAAGAAGGGGACCATAAATTCAGCGTCATACAGGTGTTGGCAGAAGTAAATATGACGTTTGTAGAGAGAAGACCAGGCCTGCTCATATAGTAAAGGGCTCAATAAATCAGCAATTTTTTTTTTTCTTTTTAATGGGAGAAACAAAGATGGAGAAGTAAAACTGAGGGAAAAGAAGAGGAACAGCAGAGAGAGGGAAGGCAGGAGGAAGGGGAAGACTCCAGGCAACAGGGACTGTTGGAAAAGAGAAAGGATTAAGGAGGCGGTGGGAGGGAGGGGATGAGGCTCTCCCTGGAGCCTAAGAGGGCACGGGGTCAGGAAGCAGCCTGCCTCCCCCTACTCTCCATCTCCATTCCGCAGGCCCCCGGGGGGGGGGGGGGGGGGGGGCTGGCTTGCCTGAGGCTGAACCTTCTCTTTCCTTCCGCAGGGACCCCAATGACCCCTGGGATTCCAAAGCCCCGCAGTGGCCCCCGTACACGGCGGGAGCGCAGCAGTATGTGAGCCTGAACCTGCGGCCGCTGGAAGTGCGACGCGGGCTGCGTGCCCAGGCCTGCGCCTTCTGGAACCGCTTCCTTCCCAAATTGCTCAGCGCCACAGGTACGCAGAAGCCCGCAGGCAGGGCTGGGCGGAGGAGCGGGAAAGGGACGCGGAGAGAGAGAGGGGTGCGGGAGCCGGCCGGGTATAACCCCTCTCTTCTCCCCCCAGCCTCGGAGGCCCCCTGCACCTGCTCAGGCCCCGCCCACGGGGAGGCTGCCCCGAGGCCCAGGCCCGGCCTCCCCCTATCCCTCCTCCTCCTCTTCCTCTCCCGGTTCCTGCGGCTGTGACCATGGCCTCTTCCCCCTCCGGCCTCAGGGGGCCCCTCCTCTAAAGAGTGGTCGGACCGTGGGGAAGGGCCCCACTCAGGGATCTCCGACCCAGCGCCCCCTCCCTCCTCAAACCGAGAATCTCAAACTGGACAGGGCTGGGGGGCTGGAGAGGACCGGTGACCCATCTCAGGGACCCACACGCCTTCGTTGTCTAAGTGGAAATGAAAAAAAGCCAATTTTCTTTTTTACATAAAATTATTCTTTGGAGCCTGAGCTTGGTGTTGGGGAGAGAGTGAGGCCCTGGGGCTAGATAGCACCACACAGTGGGGCTATAACCGCCAACCATTTCTGTCTCTTCTCTTTTCCCCACCAACCCACGGATCCTTCTCCTCTGACCCCTTCTGTGCCCGTCTTCCGGTCATTTTCTCCCCCTCCCTCCTCCTTCCCGCCATCCTTCTCTGGCCCCGCCTCTATCCTTGTCCTCCTTCTGGTCTTCCGTCTTCCCTCTTTCGCATATTCTCCTGATCCTCTTTCCACCATCCCACATGGCCTCCTACATTCTCCGTGTGTCCTCCCCTAACTGCCCCCCACCCACCCCCGCACGTCCATTCCCTTCCTTTCCATTGTCCTCCCCGCACCCACTTGCCGGTCGCCCTGGCCGCAGACACGCTGGACGAGGCGGAGCGCCAGTGGAAGGCCGAGTTCCACCGCTGGAGCTCCTACATGGTGCACTGGAAGAACCAGTTTGACCATTACAGCAAGCAGGATCGCTGCTCAGACCTGTGATCCAGGCGGGACCCCACGTCCCTCTGCCCTGCCCGCCTCGCCCAGCCCCCCCAGCTGTATATACTATTTATTTAAGGGCTGGGATATAGCAGAGAGGATTCCTAGACCCTGCCCACCCACCTTTCCCCTGGGGCTCCCCGCCCTCTGCATGTCTCGGGCCGAGCCCCCTCCCCCACGGTGCCTTCGCCCCTCTGGGCTGCCAATAAACCGTTATCAGCCACAGAAGTGTGCGCGACTGGGGCTGGGATCTGGGAAGAAAGCCTCAACCACCGGGTGAATGGAAGCGTGGGTGCGAAAGCCGGTGGGACGGACGGATCACTGGAGGGGGGGGGGCCGGTGCCCGCCCCGCGAGGCGGAGCTCGCGCCTGCGCAGTGAGGCCGGCGACGCGGCGGTGCATTGTGGGAGCCCCGCGGGTCGGCCTCGACGTTGTCAAGGGGCGGCCCCTCTCTCCGCTGCTACGTGGGGCCCGCACGCAGAGTCTGCCCGCAGCTGGCCCGAGCTTCGGGGCCGAGAGGACGCGCTGGAGCCCGGAGTTCGCTTCGCGCCGCACGGAGACCGCACCTGCCCGGCCCGGCGACCACCGCGCCCACCCACCGCCCTGGAGCCGCTGAAGGATGTCCACTTGGGCCTGGACCCGCCCGCCCGCGGCCCCGCTCGCCTGGCTCTCCTCTCGGGCCATTACCTCTATTACCACTACGGCTGCGACGGCCTGGATGACCGGGGCTGGGGCTGCGGTTACCGCACTCTGCAGACTTTGTGCTCGTGGCCAGAGGGCCGGCCGACGGGGGTACCCGGGCTGGCTGCCGTGCAGGCGGCCCTGGAGGACATGGGAGACAAGCCACCTGGCTTCCGGGGCTCTCAGAGCTGGATCGGGTGTATAGAGGCCAGCCTCTGCCTGGATCATTTCGGGGGGCCTCAGGGGCGCCTATGGCACGTGCCCCGTGGAGCAGGGCTTCAGGGGGAGCTGGAGAGGCTCTACTCTCACTTTGCAGGAGGCGGGGGGCCTGTAATGGTTGGCGGGGATGCAGATGCCCAGGCCAAGGCCTTGTTGGGAGTGTCCCTGGGGCCAGGCACAGAAGCCTATGTCCTGGTATTGGACCCTCACTGCTGGGGTGCTCCGAAAAACCCCAGTGAATTACAGGCTGCTGGGTGGGTGGGCTGGCAAGAGGTAAGCACAGCCTTTGACCCTAACTCCTTCTACAACCTGTGCTTGACCAGCTGTAACTCGGAAAAGCAGCGAAATGCCTTGGACTGAGGCTAAGGTCCCAGAACCGAAACATCTCTAGTTCCATATACACTCACCTACCCCCAACTCAAAGGCAGAGGCTGCCTGACATCAGGCCCCCAGGAAGTCCCAGCAAAACCTGGGACCTTTGGTGTCAATAAAGTGGCAAGGCCCAGCTACCCATGGCCCCAGTCAATCTTTGGGAGAATGTGGGGAGGTGTATATTATACACTAAGTCAAGAGTGTGACCATGGAAGTGCTTTTATCGGCAGTAAGGCTGAACGTACAAAAACTTCTCAGAGTTGGATGGGACAAAGCAGTCATATTTGTAGATGATACCAGGAGTGAGGAAAAGATGGCTCAAAAGAAATCCACGTCGTCTGGAGCATCCAGGTCACGGTATTCCACAATGGCCCGTGGGTCTCCACGGACCATCCTTTGAGATAAGAAAGAGGTAAGATGGGATGAGAGCCGACCCCCAAAGGGAGCTTGAAGGGAGCAAGAATATTTAGGCAGCCCATTCTCACCTGTTTCGAGGTTTCCCAGGATAACCTCCCTGGCCTCGGAAGGCATCATAGTTCCCTCGGCCAGCACCATAGGGAGCATGGGGGTACGGAGGCCCTCCTGTGGGGACTGCAGGGCGAACGGCACCAGCTATGAAAAGCATCAATGTTGAGCTGAAAAACCGTGACCTCAACTACATCCTAGCTAAGTTTTCTTTCTCTCGGCCCCTCACCATCATCAAGTCCTTTTGACTCCCTCTTACACTTACCTCCATAGCCCAAGATGGGGGGCCGAGGCTGACCATAGGGCATCAGGCCCTGGGGAGTCTGGTGCGGGTAGGGGAGTCCCGGAGTCAGGCCTGGGGGGAGTACAACACGGACAGGAACATGAATTACTGCGGGGGGGGGGGGTGACAACTGCTTTTTGGTGATTTGGCTTGAGAATGGGAGGAGACTTTTCAGGTATGACACGTTAAAGAGAACCGGGAGTCTCAATAGTCAAGGGACAGGGGATGTGGCTGACCCTCACGGATCGTATCTTACTCTGGGCAGGGCCAGGTGGCTGAGCTGGCTTGATCTCGGGCAGAGCTGGGCGCTTGGCATCCGTAAGAAAGTTGTTAAAAAACGCCACCTCCTTCTTCACTTCCTCAATTTTCTCTGCATGCTTGTTGAAGATATGTTTGCGCACAAACTCAGGGCCCTAGGGGAGAGGAGGGGTCAGGACAGAGGTGCCAGTGCGGGTTCCCTACCTCCCCAGACCCACCCTCTCCCCTCCCTCCAGCCCCGGAGAGGGGGGTAGGGAGAGTTGCTCCCCCCAGGCTTTGAGGAGGCTTCCTGGCTCAACCCTCTCCTCCCACAGTTCTAACACACAGCTCTCTGACATCCCAGACCTTGAATTTCTTGCCACTGAGAGGGCATAGCCACTTATCCTTGCCCAGTTCCTGAGTGTTGGAGGTCACAAACTTTTCTACTTCCTGCTCAGGGTCTTTGCGACCCATCTTCTGGGCCTCTTCCTCTGAAAGAGATTCCCGCACACTCAGCAGCGGAGTCAGCTTCTCCTCAAACGTCTTCTGCCACTCTAGCACTGTGGTTGGGGAACAGAGGACAGCCGGTTGGAGAAGGGAGCCAAAGGCGAGGAATAAGCCAGAAGGAGGAGATTACAGGAGGTGGCAGAGCACTGCTACCAGAGCAGAACCCAGGCCAGAGGCATCTGGGAGAAAGGGAACCAGGAGCAGGGAAGCCGAGCACTCACCTTCTCCATGACTGATGCGGTTGGGCGGCATGGGCCCCCGAACGTGGATGATGCCACAGCGGTTGGGCATCTCGTCCTCGTTGGGGTACTCGCACGTGTTGTAATAATCCAGGGAATGCACAATGCGCAAATAGAGGAGGAGTTTGTCCAAAACCTAAGAGAAGTGAGAAGCTTTGAGTTCACTACGCTGCGGCCTCTTTACCACCTGGAGCCAGGCCCTCCCACGCCCCCCACTCTGCTCCCACCGGCACCTTGATTAGCTTCTCATCCCGCTCCACGTTGATCTCTGCCGGGTTCCCTTCCTTAGGAGGCTCCTCAGGAGGGGCCCCCCCACTGCTCCCCAGCAGCTCCTCCTCCTCAGCACTCACTTCCTCTATCAGGTAGTCAGTGATGTTCTTCAAGATGGGGTTCTGCGACGGCAGACTCTGGGGGGCAGACAAACTCCTCAGAGCAGGTCGCCAAGGAACCTCCTCTCTGACAAGGACTCAACTGGCCTGCCACCTGTGCCTCATTATTTATTTTCATGTTTGTATTTCTTTGCCCTGACCCATAATCCCTAAAGCCAATTTGTTCTGTTGGAAGCTGGAGGTGCTACCAGGAGGAGAGAGGCAAAAATGTGGGTGGGGGAGTTCCCACTGTGGCACGTAAGAATCCACCTGCAGCAGCACAGGTCACTGCGAGGGTTCAATTCCTGGCCCGGCAAAGGAACTGCCACCGCTACAGCTCAGATTCAATCCCTAGCCCGGGAAGTTCCATATGCCATGGCTGTGGCCATTTAAAAAAAAAAAAAAAAAGTGTGGGTAGGGACAAGAGGTCAATACTACAGATCAAGTAGGGCCAAAGGTGCCCATAGCAGGTGAAGTGGTACCAGCAGCCTGTTAAAAGAGTCCCATGAGAGCTCCCTGGTGGCAGAGTGGTTACAGATGCCTATTGTCACTGCTGTGGCTCGGGCTTGATCCCTGGCCCAGAACTTTCACATGCCACAGGTGTGGCCAAAAAAAAAGTTCCATGAGGAGCCACTGACCGTTGGCAAAGGAGGTGTCCCAGGCTCAGAGGCCCAGAGCTGGGTCCTGTCATCCAGGGTATGGATCAGCTTGGCTGCCAGCTTGATGTCATTTCGTACTATCTGCTTGTGCTGCGTGATGCCGTTGATGTTGCGGACACGACGAGTCAGGTCTCTGTTCACGCCAGGGCTCAGCTCACACTCCCGGAGCTGGAGGGAACAGAAAGCTTACCAACACCTGCCCAAGAAGAGCCCCTCAAAGACTGGCCTGTCTGAGAGCGCTGGTGATCAGACTGAGTTCCCTGAGGACAGGGAACAGGTGTGTGACTCGTTCACAGGAAGGGTCCCAGAGCCCCAGAGTCCGAGGTTGTGCGGGGCATGGAAAGCCCCACTGCCTCCTCCTCGGCAGTCCCTCTCCCAGCACTCACTCGGATATTCTGCAGGTTCCAACAGATCTCTTTGATGTTAACGCTGCGGTCAAAGGTCACCCAGCCACGACGGAAAAACCTAGACAAGAAAGAAAATGCCAGCATAATCCTGAGATGGAAGTAATGTTGGCCCCTCATCTTCCCCTGCAACTTCTCCCCAAGGTATCCAGGGTCACGCTCCCTCCATTCCTCACCTCCTCTCGGGCTGGGGCTCCGAGAGTGCCACACGCATGAAGCCTGGATATCTTTTACAAAGCTGGAAAAGCAGAGGAACAGAAACCCACTTAGTGCAAAGATTCACTTCTCCCTCCAATCCCCATGTCTTCAAAATCCTGGGGAACTGCCTTTTAATCTTTCCTCAGATTAGGAAAAACCCACAAAAGGCTAAAGGATAATCGTACTTGGAAGCAAATGATACAATCAGGGCCAGCCTGGACAGCATGGGCCCATGGAAAGGGGGCCTCCCCATTAGAGAAATAGGATGCATGTCAGAGGCAGCGCCAGATTACCTTCTCCCTGTCTCCCCCACTCCACCAACGGAATGGTCCTTGGGTGTCGTCCCCGCCCCCAAAACCATTTTCCCCACTCACAGAAATGATTTCAGCCCGGGAGATGTTGGGTGCGATGTTGCGCATGAAGAGAGAGCAAGTCTTGTGCAGGGGTCGGGGTTTACATTCCAGCCCAGGGGCATCCTTAGGCTTCTCCCGTTCTTCTTCCTTGGGCTTCTCCTTTTCCTTGACTGCATCTTCTATGCAGAAAGCAGTGGTAGTTGGTGAAAATTTATTGTTGACTCAGAGTGGAGGTGAGAGACGCTATCAAACCTCCCGCCCACTATCAAACCTTCCATTCTCCCCCAAAAGGCCACCCTCCCATCAATTTCACCAACCTCTCCCCCCTCCCAGCCCTGTTCAGCAGGAAGAGACTGGACTAAAGCAGAGAAAGAAAGCCTACCAGCCTCCTCCTTCTCCTCCTCAGCCTGGCCACTCTCAGACTCCGACTCCGACTCCGACACACTGCCTTCATCAAAGCTGTCGTCACCACTATGCTTCCTATTCCGCTTCTTGCTGCTCTGTGAGAGGCATGGCGAGGGGAGGTAAGTCAAGTACCAGGGCCCAGCCCCAACCCTGACCCCATGCAAGGGAGATCCTACCTTTTTGGTTTCTTTCTCAGCGTCTTCTTTCTTCTCTTCCTTATCCCCGTCACCCTCAGATTTCTTAGTTTTGTCATCACTAGAACTGTCATTTTCAGCCTACAGGTAGCGACAAATCATCAGAGATGTCGGTCTCCCCTTCAGCCCTATCAGAGGACCCTTCCCACCCTCCATAGCTGAGCCCTCAGGTTCGCCCTCCCCCACCCAACACACAACCCCCTGGAGTTCCAGCTCATCTGCACACCCAAGCAGCTCCATTCTCCTCCCCAGGCCTCGCTGGCAGCCCCTTAACGCCCCAGCACCCAGACCTGTTTGCCGTCTTCTTTCTTGTCGTCCTTATCATTGGCCTTACGCTCTCCATCCCCCAGGCCCTGTCCAGCCCGGCCTTCCTCTTTCTTGCTGGGCTCCCCAGGCTTTCCTGCCTGTTCCTCCTCCTCCTCCTGCTCCAGGATGCGTAGATCATTCTCTGTACCTCCTTCCATCTTAATCACAGCTACCAACAAAAGGAGCAGAGGTCACAAACCAAGGGCCCAGGCCTTCAGCCTCTGGCTTACTGTCAATCTACTTCCATTTCCAACAAAAATTTGATCGCCAGACGACCCCATCCTCCCAGCCCACGTACCTGCATCCAGCATCTTGACGATGGCATCTGCTTTGTCTATGTCCAGCAAAAGATTATCAAACCAGCCACTCTCCATGAGGGACAGGAATACCCTTAGTCGGTTTTGCAGGGCCCCCCGGGCCTCCTGCCGACGCTTGCCCACCTCATCTGGGTGGTACTTAGACCGAAACCTGGGAAAGAAGTGGGGAGGGAAGAGACCAAACAGTCACTGGAGGCCAGGGCCAGGACATGGGGAGGGGCCCAGGAAAGTCAGGGCATAGCCCCCATCCTCTCGCACCCACAAAAGATCATAAAAGCGGAGATAAGGGGAGAGGGGTGCGCTAGAACCACCCAATCCCCCCAAAAGTAACCAGAGGTTATGCTCTGAGAAGTTCTGGGGGAGAGCCAGGAACTAAGAGCTCTGGATTTGGGAAGAGCAGGACTATAAGGGGAGCCAGGGTTGGAGGCAGATGACTGCCCTAAGCGTCTGGGAAACACTAATTTTAAAAAGTGTAGTTTCCCAAAGCTTCTGAGAGGAACACTGAGGAAACCGCAGGCCCCAAAGAACCGCCCTCTCCTTGCCAACCCCAAACTAGCAGCCATTAAAAGGACTGCTCCCACCAGCTCCCTCCATCCCTAGGTGGAAAACAGGGAAACCTGAAATCACCAGAAAGGAAAAGCCAAAAAAGGCAGGATACCTTTCTCCCCCCTTGGGAAGATAAGCAGATGGTGAAGGGACAGGAGAAGACCAAAGGGAGAAACCGAAGTGCCCTTATAACCTCAGGCACTGCCCACAGGGATCGAGAGAGAAATGGGGTGGAGGGGTAGGGCAGAACATGAAAAAAACTTAAAACAGGACTGGGAGGAGACAGAAGAAATCAGGATATGCAAAAAAGAAAGTGGAAACTGTGAGAAAGTCCCAGAAATCAAAAACAAAGGGGAAAATTAAAGACCAAACTGACATGGGTGGGGGTGGGGGGAACAGTAGAAAGAAGTGTTAGGCAGGAGCAAGAAAGGCAACAGAAAAGAATGAAAGGTCCATGGGAGAGTGAGACAGAGACACGGAGAAAGAAGAGGGAACAGTGACAGAACAGAACCACAAGTCGAGCGTAGAGGGAAGGAAAGCCGCAGGCGTCACCTCCAGGATCTTTACCTTGGCCGCTTGGTCAAACAGAGCTCAAGATTTAACTAGCCGCGCCCAGGGCCCATGCTGGCTGGTGGGCCACCGGCTGGCTCCTGGCTGGGGCGGCCCGGCCTGGATGCCCCACCCCCGCGGGACTCCGCGGTGGGGGCCCTGACTGACTAACTGCCTGAGCAATCACATTCAGCTAAAGCGCTGCATTGTGCACAGCGGTGCCCTGCCTGTCTGCCTGGCCGGGGCAGCGCGGTCAGCCCTGGGGGCTCATGTATGGGCTGGGTATGGTGGGGGTGGAGGTGGGTTTGCTCCGAGCTCCGTCGATGAGCGGGTGTAGTTCCCAGTTCTGGCTCTTTTCAAGGAGGAGGAGCAGAAAGAGGATGAGGAGGAGGAGGAGCAGGAAGGGGGGAAAAGATGGTTGATTAAAATTAAAACATCCACAAAAGGAAAAAAATTAAAATTCTTTTTCTGTCAAACGACCCTGAGATCTTTGCTTTTCTTGTCTGGATTCACTCGTTGCTTTTGGGAGGAAGCCACAGCCACACGGGGTCCTGGCGATCAGGGATGACAATGACCCAAATCAGCGAGTGGGAAGCAGTCTGTCTGCTGCCCCAAGGGAACAGGTGGCTCTGGCCAGCTGCCTGGAGGTGTCTCGCTCACTGAGGACAGTGCGGGAGGGAGACGGGTGGGGGCCGTGGCGGACGTGGAAGTGAGGAGGAGAACCCATCAGCCAGTGCTGGTGTACTTCCCATCCCCCTCCCCCAGGAGGTCTGGATTGGGGAAAACGGGAAGAGGACAGGGCTGCAGGCTCCACTGGCAGGGCCAGGGGAAACGTGCCAGGGAAAAGACAGCACGGGAGCAGGGGCACTCACCACTCCTCATCTTTGTGAGCCAAGAAGAAATCCTGCATCTGCTGCCTTCGAAAGTCCAGCTTGTAGTCATTATAGCGCTTAACTGCCTCTGTCTCATCCACAGAGTCATCCAGTGACAGGAGGAATTCCTTGAAGGTCTTCATCACGGGCGGCGGCACGCCCAAGTCAATCTCAGCGATGCTGCCCAGCCTGGGGGGGGCCCGGTCAGGAGGTCTTGGTTGTGGGGGAAGAGGGTGGGGGCATGGGGGGCCGAGGTAGCCAGCTGCCCCCTTCCTTTGCCCACCAGGGACGTCACCCCAGGCACCAAATGCTACCAGCCCACAGGCAGGCCTATGTGCCTAACCCACTTCCTGGCTCCAGCCACGGTCTTCGGCAACCCCGATCCATCCCCCAAGCCTACTGACGCCCTTCTCCCGAGAACCCCAGAGCCCCAGGTCTTTACCTGGCCTGGATAGGCAGAACGTGATGCTGCATGATGTGGACGTCTGGGTGGCCCCAGGGCTGAGGGGGGCCATAAGTTGGGCCCCCACCCCCCCCAGCATAGGGCATCTCATAGCCACTGTGGTATGGGTCAGAGCTGTGCTCATCCCTGAGGGTGGGGGACACAAAAGTCAGACAGAGAAGAGAACGGTCTCTCCAGAGCACAAAGGAGAATGGGACAGAGGGAAAGGCGTATATGGAATGCGGTCTCTCATCCAAGAGTTTAAAGGGACAAAAAATGGTTTACGGGGAGCTTGAGAAAAGGAAGTGACAAAGAAAGTTCTCGGCAGACGTGAAGGA
The DNA here is from genome assembly GCF_016906955.1 of Phacochoerus africanus. NCBI lineage: Eukaryota > Metazoa > Chordata > Mammalia > Artiodactyla > Suidae > Phacochoerus > Phacochoerus africanus. The sequence continues at coordinate 9,669,035 of NC_062548.1, read as the reverse complement.
AGACAGCTGAGGCCAGGCAGAACAGAGGCGAAAGAGAGAAGCCGGACAAACTGTTGCCATCTCACCAGTCTCGCCTCATGCGCTTCTGCGGGGGGCTGAGCTCGTGGCGGGGGGGAGAGAAGCGCTCCCTCCGGTTCCTGTCATAGTCCCGGTACTCGCCCCGACTGCGGCGCTCCCGGCCACGGTCCCACTCTCTGGGAACAGAGGACAGGGAGGAAGACACGGCTGGATACGCCAAGGTCACGTTCCTGGACAGGCCCTTCCCGTCCTATCTGAGAGGCCGCCGGACTGAAAGCCTGCAATGGTACCACCACCCTCTACTCTAGGCAGAAAAGGTCTCCTGCCTGCTTGCCTCACTTCGCCACAAACTGATGGCTCGCCAGCTCCCCCTCCAGCCTGGCCTTTTTCCTGAGCTCCAGACCAACGTGCGCCATCTCTTCCCAGATGGCCACCGTCACCTCCACTTCAACACGGCGGCACTGAGCCTAGTATCTCCATGTGGCACCGTGGGCCCAGACTCTGCCCCCCTCCTGCTTCCCACCCTCAGCTGCACCAATAATAGAGTGCCAGGTATCCAGTCAGCAAGTGTCACTCTCACCACTAACTTGTTATTGCCTAGTTAATCCTCTGCTTCAAGGCCTAATGAAGCTGTCATTTTCTTTGCCATCCGCACAAATTCTGCCCTCATCCGTCCGTGAGCCCTGGTTCTGGCCATTTCTCTTTTAAATGCAGCCTAGTTTGGTTCTCCTGCCTCTGGTCTCTCCCCCTTCTTCACCATAAGATCAAAGTGATCTTTCTCAAACACAAATGTGATCATGCCACATGCTGCTTAAATGCCAGTACACAATACTGTTCAAAACCTCGGTTCCTGCCTGTCATTCCAGGCTCTCTACCAGTCACCAGCCAACCCCAATCCCATGTTAACAAACTAAAAAAGAAGATCTGTTGTAACCAGTGGTTTTCAAATATTTTGGTCTTGGGACCCTACGACACTCTAAAAAGTTACTGAAGGTTTAAGAGCTTTTGCTTATGTGGGTTATATCTAGCAATACTTACCTATGTTCAAAATTACAACAGAAAATAAAATACCTATTAGTTTGGAAGTTACATGGTAACAAAAGTTAAATGTTTTTATAAAAAATGACAATTTTCCAAAGAGAATTTTAGTGAGAAAAGCTGAATTGTTTTTGTTTGTCTTTTTAGAGCCACATCTGCAGCATATCGCGGTTCCAAGGCTAGGGGTCAAATCGGAGCTGTAGCTGCAGGCCTACACCAGAGCCATAGCAACGTGGGATCCTTAACCTACTGAGCAACGCCAGGGATCGAACCTGTGTCCTCATGGATACTAGTCAACGGGAATGCCTGCACTGTTTTTTCATTTACAAATCTTCATAAGGTCTGGCTTAACATAGTTGGATTCTCATAGTATTTACTTTGTTTTCTTTTTCTTTCTTTTTTTTTTTTTTTGTCTTTTTGTCATTTCTTGGGCCGCTCCCACGGCATATGGAGGTTCCCAGGCTAGGGGTCAAATCAGAGCTGTAGCCACCGGCCTATGCCAGAGCCACAGCAACGCAGGATCTGAGCTCATCTGCAACCTACACCACAGCTCACGGCAACGCCGGATCCTTAAGCCACTGAGTAAGGCCAGGGATTGAACCCGCAACCTCATGGTTCCTAGTCGGATTCGTTAACCACTGAGCCCTGAGGGGAACTCCATCATAGTATTTACTTTTCCACTCAACCCGTTATGATATATTGTTTGGCCGAAAAAACATGAAGAAAAGCTGGCCTCACATTGACACGTAATTTGAAAAGGCAATACTTTAATATTTAATAACCTTTTTGGGTAATTGGGGATATTCTTTGATACCACCCAAAATTTAGCAAGAGATAGTTTCTTAAAAGCTAGCTACAATGTTGAATCTGAAACTACATCAGTGGACATTATGTTAAGAGCCTATATTAAAACTCATTGTTCTATCTTGCTCTTTGAACGGGTCTTGACACATCACATTACACAGTATCAAAACATCATAATCATTAGTATCACTACCTATATCTCAGCAGAAAAATCTTTAAAGTAACGGGAAGCTGTCAAGCTGACAATGGTAGATATAAATCTTCCAAAATTTTAGTTTTCACTGCAAAGTTCCACTTCCTCATTGACAACAAAACTGACAATTTTTCTTAAAGTAACAAGTTCTCTTGGCTTTTTCATGTCTGCCAAATACCGAAATATGAATAAGCACCGTTTGACAGGTAAAAAATGGCATCCCGTGGGGGCAGGAAGAAGGGGGAAAACTTGGATGGGGGACAGAAAGGATAAGGATGACTGGTTCAGCTCACAACTCAATCCCACAAATGCCCCTCCTCAAGATAACCACTATGCCATACAGGGAAGTGCTTTAGGCCTACTTCCTTTTTTTTTTGTCTTTTTAGGCCCGCACTTGCAGCATATGGAGGCACCAGGCTAGAGGTCAAGTAAAGGTGCAGCTGCCGGCCAAAACAACACAGCCACAGCAACGCAGGATCCCAGCTGCATCTGCAACCTACACTGCAGCTCACGGCAATGCCAGATCCTTAACCCACTGATCGAGGCCAGGGATCGAACCCACGTCCTCATGGATACTAGTCAGACTGGTTAACCACTGAGCCATGACGGGAACTCCCATACGCCTACTTCTTATTCAACACATTATTTAAAAAAACATATAGTCAAGAATCCAATTTAATAAAACTTGAAATTTTTATTGCTTCATCAAGGACATTAAATGCAACTGACTTTTTAAACTGTTTATTGCCACTGCCCTGAGGCACCAGCAGTTCTATCCACCACTGCTATAGCACCAAATGTCAATACAATGGAAAGAACCATACTATCTTAGTGTTACTATAAAAATAATGGGGAGTTCCCATTGTGGCTCAGCTGGTTAAGAACCCAAATAGTATCCATGAGGATGCAGGTCTGACCCCTGGCCTCACTCAGTGGGTTAACCACAGCAATGCCTCAAGCAGTGTAAGTCGAAGATGCAGCTCAGATCTGGTGTTACTGTGGCTGTGGCAGTGGCCAGCAGCTGCAGCTCCAATTAGAACCCTGGCCTGGGAATTTCCATATGCTGTAGCTGCCGCCCTAAAAAACAACAACAAAAATTTAAGTAATAAAAATTTAAAAACAGGAGTTCCCGTTGTGGCGCAGCAAAAACAAATCCGACTAGGAACCATGAGGGTGTGGGTTCGATCCCTAGCCTCACTCAGTGGGTTAAGGATCCAGCATTGCCATGAGCTGTGGTGTAGGTCGCAGACGAGGCTCGGATCTGGCATTGCTGTGGCTGTGGCACAGGCTAGCAGCAACAGCTCCAATTCGATCCCTAGCCTGGGAACCTCCATATGCCACGGGTGCGGCCCCAAAAGAGCAAAAGACAAAAAAATAAGTAAATAAATAAATAAATAAAATAAAAACAGTAATAAAAATAATTGTGAGCTCACAGAGCCCTTAGGTATTTTAAGAGGTTCTACTCTATAAAAACTAGAACATATGCTCTTTTCTGCACACATTATGTCCCCAACTCCAAGCTATACATTCCTGTCTCTCAGGAATTCCCATTTACCTTTCCAAGTCTTGCTAAATGTCCCTTTCCTGTTGCTCTCCCTTACACTGCCTCCACCACTTCTCCCCTCCCTCAGAACATCTGTTCCCTCAATGTTTCGAGCCTTTATCATGACCTCTCATGTATATTCACTTGCAACATACACCCAGGGCCATTTTGCTCCCCACTCCAAGCCCCAGACTACAAACTCCTTAAAGGCAATAACTATACCTTATTCATCCTCAGAATCCCAAAAACACCTTTAGTTTTCTTCTGACTTTCTTAGAAAATACTAAGGAAAACAAAGTGCCACATAAAGCCTCCACAGTGAAGAGATAAACTGACTAAAAGACCTGAACAGTTTACTAAACCTATTTTTCAAAATGATATTGCGTGAAAAAATGCTATCAAAATAGGCCACCTCAAACTCTTCGTTTTTTGGCTGTTTCCAAGTCAAGCCTGTGCTATCAGCTCACTGACTGACATTTGTGATGTCCCTTAGATGAAAGTCTTCCACAGTTCCTCTTATATCAGTTATTTAAAATGTCAGCTTTTTCTTAACAGCCTAACTATACACCTTAACTATAACTCAAGAATATCCCAGATACACTGCAGGTTCGGCAAAACAAAAACAAAAACAAACAAACAAACTAGGAGTTCCCTGTAGTCTAGTGGGTTAAGGATCCAGCATTGTCACTGTCGCGGCTTGGGTCACTGTACTGGCGTGTGTTCGGTCCCTGGCCCAGGAACACACATGCTACAAATGTGGCCGAAAAAATAAAATAAAATGAAAACGTTTCGTTTTTTTTTTAAAAAAAAATCCCCAAAAAACTAATTACTACCAGAGTCAAACCTAATCAATTAACCCGACCATCATTTTTCAAAGAACTCTTGCTGATTTTAGGCTAGACAATGACATTTAAACATATCCTGCCAGGAAACTGGTCGGACAACCTCTCCAGTCAAATCAATTCTGTAACATTACTTTCTTTTTGAACCAACCTTTTCAGTGTATAATTTACAAACAATAAAGAGCACACACAAGTATTGCTCTTTTATATTCAAACTCTCTTACTTTCACCGCTTTGATCTTCTGGTCATTACACAGACAACTACTGGACCAAAAGCAAAGAGGTGAATGAACCACGTGAAATGGTCAAGGATGAGCGATTTCATATGGTTCACCCTAATAAGACCTTAAGGGCAATGCAGTGAAAATGGAGTGCAAGAGAATAATGCACCAGAACAAAATTAAGGAAGAGTAACATTTTACCGGTCATTCCAATCATCCCCTCGACGTCTCTCATCTCTTTCCCGAGAACGGTCATAGTCGCTGCGTTCCCTTCTAAACTTGTCCCTGCGCCTTCGATCATACTCGTCATCACTGTCACCCATGGCGCGGTCTGAGAGGACCTGGAGGCGAAACACGGATAAATAGGATAATGAACAATGACGACAAGCGCAAAGGATAGTCCCTTTGAAGCAGCACGCCCCCCTCCGTCCGCAGAGGCCAGCCTTCCGCTGCTCCCGCCATTCTAAGCCCTCTTCCCCTTCAGCTGCAGGGCTCCACCAGCTGCCAGGGGTCTCCCGCCCGGCTCCCCGCACCCGCGGGCCTCTCGCCCTCCTGCCCGCCCCAGCCCTTGCTCTCCAGGCCCCTCCCCTCCCCCACCTGGGAGCAGCAGCGGCCGTTAGTCTCGCGCTCCGGCCGGCAGATTTTCCGGGCAACCTGGACCCGCCCCTTCCCTCGGGCGCGCGACGGGGACGGATTCGGGTGAGAGGGAGACGCGGGGCTCTCGGTGACGGGGCCGAGTAAACGCGAAGAGAGCGGGACAACCAAAGATGGGCGGTCGGCGCGCGCCGCCCGAGCTGCGCCTGCGTCACCCGCAGAATGGCACCTCGAAATACAAACTGGAGCCCGCGGGGCCAGAACGGAACCAAACCACAGAGTCAAAGGCGGGGAGCACCCGGGGCCGATGGGAAGGGGCGGGGACCCGGAAGCCTCGCGAGCTTTCCGGGACGAGAACGGCACGGGCGAGAAGCTATGGGAGCCGCGCTGGATCAAGTGTGGCCTCTGGTGGGCGGTAGAAGCCTCTGGGCTTGAGGGTGAGTTTCCTCTCGCCGAGGTCGAAGGTCGCGCTTCCCCGGGTGTGTCTGAATCAGTTCACATCCAGCCGCTGGTACCCCGACCCGCAACTTTGATCTGGGAGCCTCCTGACGTCATCGGGAGTGGTTTCCAACCCCCCTTTCCTTGTACAGGGCAGGGGTTGGGGGAGTGCGGCCTTTCAGCGGATCCAGCAACCATTTTAATGCATTTCCCACCATTTTGTGGTCCCACCAGAGAATCAGCCTTTATTAGTGCTTCAGTCTGCGCTACGTCCTAAACCAGTTGTTCCTGCTCTTCTTCCACAAAGGCACCCCCATCCTTAAGCAAAAGTGGCAAACCCCAACCAGTACCTTGGTGAGCTCGGTTGTAGGTTGAGGGCCTCACCACCCAGCAGGATCTCTGTTGCCCCATAACCTTTACAAGAGGAAATACTGCCTCCCTCGCATATACTGCAGCCTTGCTCCCAGTGCTGGGGTGGGGGTGGGGGTGGGGGGTGGCGTTCTACAGAAACTACCCTAAAAGGGGGATTTAGAGGAGTTGTAAAATACACCCAGGACTGGAGTTCCCATTGTGGCTCAGCGGGGTTAAGAACCTGACTAGCATCCATGAGGATGTGGGTTCAATCCCTGACCTCGATCAGGGGTTTAAGGATCCGGTGTTGCCAGAAGTGTAGCATAGGCTGGCAGCCGCAGCTCTGTTTTGACCCCCTGGCCTGGGTACTTCCATATGCCATAGGTGCAGCCCTAAAAAGCATCAGATGAGACAATAGACTTCAAAGTGTTTTGTAAACTCTTGAGGGATTATTATTTCATGATTAGAGGAAGAGAAGATGGCATTTGCTGACAACATTATAAAGGTAGATGTCAGGTAGGGTGGTTGATGGGAAGGGAGAACAGAGTAGGTGCTTCTGGGAACGACTCAGCAGTCGGTGGTGACGGTGGCTGAGAGCTCTTGGATGCGCCAGGCACTGCAGGCCTTGCACAAGATGTGCCCATCCAGTGGGTAGCAACCCTGACATTCACCCTCAGAGGAGAGCAGCAGCCCGCACTCCTGTTTGGAAAGAAACAACAGCTTTTCATCAGGCCTGGATCCCTGAGCCCCTTCTTTCTTGTGCTCTACCATACCCAGCGCCCCAGGCCCCCTGACCTCGCACTTGTAACAGCCAACGTGAAAACTGCGATCCAGAGCTACAATTCGCACAGTCTCCTCCTGACCGGGCTCAGGCATGATGGCCCCACCACACACTGAGCATCGTGGGGCAAACTTCCTAGAGTGGAAGGGAACCAAGGAGGCTGTCAAGCCCCAGGGTTGGAGGGGACCAACAACGAAGCCCAGGGTAGGAGGGAACAGGATAGGCCAGAGGTAGTGTCTTGGATCTTATGGAAGAGAGTTGTGTTACCAAGAATGAGGCATGGCCAGGGGCGCAAAACAGGAGAGGCTGGTTCTGGGATATGAAGGAGAGATAAGGAAGATGGGAAAGGCCAGGCCAGACATCCTGAGACAAAAGTTGATGACCCAGCTGACCTGTGGAAGTCCTCAATGCAGTGGATCTGGCTGGTGGCATCCACGGTGAAGGGGATGCCATCGAGGCCGCGGTGGCACACCACACAAGTGAAGCAGCCAGGGTGATAGGCCTTCCCCATGGCCCGCAGAATCCGGTCCAGGATGGGCTGGGAACAGGTGGAGCACTTCTCCAGGGTAGCCTGTCAGGAAGGAGAGCAGGAAGGTCAGAGCTGGGGTGACCCATGGCAGCCCTTACAGGCATCCTGCCAGCCTCCCCACCTATTTATGTAGCCCCCTGCATGTGATTCAGTTAAATGTGGCCTTGAACAGGTATGCGTGCAAATCCTAGCACTGCAGCTTCCCCAGACAAGACATTTAAGCTCTCAGACCTTCACTTTCCTTCAGGAGTAACAGCTGCCTCACCAGGGCATTGTGGGGATTCAGCACATTCCCCTAAACCGAAAATAAATGCCTCACTCTTACAGGGCAATGTTGTCCTTTCTCTCCAGCAACCAGTATACAGCTACTTATTTCATCCATGCCTTCTTCTTTATTAGTTTTAGTTCTCCTGCTTCGAGCCTTATTCTTTGGGGCTTGGACACCTAGTTCCCACTCTGGATGGAAGCCCCCTGCTTCTTGCTGCTGACTCCATCTGCCACCACCCCCCGTCGGCCCCCACCACTCACCACATAGCAGCTCTCACAATACGCTCTCCTCTCCACGGCATAGAAATGCTGGCCCCGGAGCTGGGCCCGGCACGTAGAACAGACAAAGCAGCCAACGTGAAAGACACGGTCCAGGGCCACAACCCCGGCCCCATCCCCAACCACATCTTCTCCGCAGCCACCACACCGGCCTGGGGATGGGATGGGTCAGGGTCAACCATAGACTGGGAAGCCAGACCCACTGTCTACCTGCCTGGGGTGTGTGGCGGGGGGCAGCTCACCGAAGTACTCCCCACTGGGCGGGTGGTTCATGTCCTGCACCAGCTTCTTGGTCAGCCTCTCAAGTTCCTCCTCGGGAGGCTGGCTCAGGGGGACCTGGGAGGTGAGAATCAGGGGTTCAATCCTACCTCTCCCTCCCAATACTGTCACCGAGGGTGATCAGGCAATTCCACCCAAAAGCTCACAGGAGAACACCCCAGCCCAGGGGCCAGGGGTGTGCCTCTGGGAGCCAGTGTGCAGATCTAGTCCCCTCCCTCCTTTATTTCCTGACCTGCCCCCCGCCCCCTAGGGAATCCAGAGCTTGAAATCCCCCCACCCCCACCCCACCCAGTCAGCATCCAACTGTCTTTGAGGACCCCAAATCCCAGGGCCCAGGGCTTACCTGGGGCCCGTACCCGCCTCCTCTTCCTCCCGGAGGGCCGGAGACTCCGGCAGCCTCCTCTTTACCCCCTGGCCCTGGCTCACGGTGGCTCCTGTAGCCAGCCCCCCAGACTTCACCTCGGCCTGGGAGAGGAAAGTGGGGGCCCGGGAGGGGCCCCGAGGCCTGAGGGGCCCCCCGCCTGGGGGGGCCACAGCCTCTCACTGGTTGTGCCACCTTCACTTGCACAGGGAAGGCAGGGCCGGCGGGGGTGCTGGCCGTAGCATAGGAGGCCGGCGTGGGGCCGCCATAGGAGGCCGCTGGGAGTGGTGTGGGAGGAACACTCCCTCCATTCGGCTTCAGGGAGCCAGAGCCTGAGCGGTAGGCAGGGAGCTGAGGGGGCTCATAAGCCTGGAGAGAAGCACAGACCAGAAGGCATGAGCTGGGCCCATTCCAGAACACACATCTGTGGAACCCCTGAACCCCGTGTCTGTGGCACCCAGGTAAGCACTGGTTTTGACAAGGGCCCGTCCTTGAGTGGCTGGCAACCTAGTACGTTTTGGTGGCCCAGCTTCCTCCTCGCTGGTGTGTGCATCCCCCATGCGGAGGGAGAAGAGGAGTGAGAATACAGAGCAGGAACCAGGTTGCGGGGGAGGGGTGGGGGACAAGGACAGGGAGGGACAGGAGTGGGGAGTCACCTGCCGGTCAGGCCGCCGTGGGGCGTGACCCCGACCCCCGTCCAACTCAGCCAACATGCTGGTCAGGGAATCTATCTCAGCATCCAGACTTCCTGGGCGCAAGGCCCCCCTGTCCGGGGGGAGCCCCTGGAGATAGAGCAAAAGCAGGGAGAATGCAACTCATATGGCCTCTTCTCCTGCCCTAAGTCCCCCCCACCCCCTAATCGCGGTGCTCACCTGCGAGCGTTGGGGTGCTCCATGGCACCCCACCCAGGCCAGGCCCGGATCCTCCGGTCCCCCAGGGGCCTGGTAACACTGCTCAGATGGGAGGGGGCAAAAATTGACCCTGGGGTGGGACTGGAGTGCTGGGGTGAGGGAAGAGAGAGCCAAGGTGGGGATGCGGAAGGAGAGGAGGGGGACACTTGTGGAGGCCACCGGTCTTGGGTCCCTCTTCACCCCTCTCCCCCCCGCATCTGGGGTCCGAGAATGGGGCAGGAGGCAGGGAGGGCTGCGAGAGGGCGAGGGCGGGGGCGCGGCGGGTTCCAGCCGGGCTTGGGGAAGGGGCGACAGGGGCAGGCTCAGCGGGAGGCAAGAGCAGCAGGGCAGAGTTGAGTGTTGGTGGCCCGGTGGCCTCTGCACCGCACTGGGGCTGCCTTACCTGCTCCGTGGGCTGGCGGCGGCCCGGAGGCGCCTCGGGGGAGCGCTCTCCCCTGAGGGGCTCTGGCGGGCTCCGGCTGCTTCGGGGGGAGCCAGGTGGGCCCGGACATGGTCTGGAATGGGGGACTCCAGACGGCGGTCAGGGCCCCACGGAGCCCCGGGCTCTGACTTTGACCCCTTCTTCCCCGCGACACCTCGCTTGGGACTCCAGGACAGAAACTTTTTCTGGCTTTTTTTTTTTCCCCTTCCTCCCCAATTTTGGGGACGGCCACGCCCCCGATGACGTCATCGCATTCCTGGGGAGGGTCACGTGGCCCCCTAGGCCCTAAACTGCTGTCCCTCCCCTAGTCGGCCCCCTCCTGCGAGCCGGGGCGGCTTTCCTCCAGAGCGTGGGCCCAGGGGGTGGGGGTGGGGGGCTCAGGCAGCCTCCATTAACACGGGGCTCTTGCGCCCCAAGTCCGCACGTGGCCCCCTTGTGCTGGGATGCTCCAGTGCCCCTCCCCGCATACAGATTCGTCCCGCATTCTGTCCCCCCTACCCGCTCCCTCCAGAAACGCTTGGCCAGCACCTAGTGTTTTGGTCTTTTATTCACATTCAGCAGTTAGAAAAATAAAACGGAACAAAAACATCACAACCTCAGGGGTGAGGAGTCTACTGGGCAAGGGGCGGGGAGACTGAGGTAGCCTAGAGTCACAAGCGGAGACCCAGCCCCGTCAAGGCACCAGTGAAGGGAGGGAGGCCAGCGTGGGGGAGGGCTGCTGACTCCTTGCCAGTGGTGGCCGCCAGCTCAGCTGCCCTGGGCACAGCGAGGACCCTCTCCCAAAGACCAGGTTCCCCTAATACCTCCACCAGGGTCTGAGTCCCAAGTACAAGGAGGGCAAGAGGCAGCACCTCCCCTCCTCAACCCGCCAAGCAAAGTGGGCCACCCGACCTGGACACTCTCTACTAGGAACCGGCATCAGAGATCAGTGCAAGTGACAGGGGTGATGCCATGAATGAGCAGCGTGGGGCCCAGGTCACGGCTCAGAATTTCCAGCAGCGCCAGGTAGCGAGGGTAGCGAGAGGGATCAGCAGGCGGCCGAGGCATGTACAAGAACGTGAGGGCGGTGGTGGGTCCTTCTTCACCATCCCCACCCTCAGGCCCACCAGGCCCTCCTCCTCTGCCGCGCCCCTGCTGGGCCCGAACCAGGGCGTTGGCGCTGCGTGCCAGGGCCTCTGCCTCTGCGTCTCCCCGCCTGCCATTCACAAAGTCCCCTTCCTCCTCCTCCTCAGGCTCCTCCGACCCAGCCCCCTCACCCCACACAACCTCCTGCACCTCTGCCCGGATCCTCAGCTGGCTCAGCAGTGCCCGGAGCCGCCCCTCGGCTGCCCCTGGGGCCTCCCGAGGCCCCAGGCACAAGAAGATCCGGAGGCGGGCAGTGTGCCAAGCAGGCACCATGCCCAAGATGGTGGCCATCTGCAGCAGGAAGAGGCCGCAGACGTCCACGTAGCCAGGTCCACCCCGGGGCCGCAGCAGGTTGAGGGGCCACACGTCCACATGATGTGGCTGAGAGGTGCCCCCGGAACCCCGGCTCAGTCGCTCAGGGGGCAGGGCCCCACAAGCCCGGGCAAGAACCACATTCTTATTCATCTTCAGGGCGTCTGCCACAGTGGCCACGTAGTCCTGGGGACTGAGAGCCCGGGGGCTCCCAGGAGCCCGGGGTGGAGGGAACAGGGTGCTCAGGGCTGGGGACCCACCCTCCTGGGTGGCATCAGCAGGCTCAGAGAAAGCTGGATCTGTCAGGAAGTGGTCCTGGGGCGCAGCATCGTCGTAGAAACCCAGGACCAGTGTGTTGGGCTTCATGCCACCTGGGGGCAGAGAGAGATAGGCAGGAAGGAGCCCAAAGGAATCAGAGTCACAGGCTGAGTTCACACCATGCTAACAGGCACCCACTCCCACCCTCTGGCAGCGACGTGTCAGCCAGCAGGTATGACATTTGCACAGTGCTTGGCCTCTTAAGGCAACATTATGCACATTTGCATAATGACTTTGAGTTTTCCCAAACACTTTCACAGGCATTTATCTTCATGACTAATCACCCCCACTTAAATTGACAGAGTTTGCCTTAGGATTCTTTTAACTAAGGAGCACTTCCAGGCGTCATGAGGCAGTAGGATGCATTTCACTCCAGGCTTTAAGCTGCACACCTTTTTTGTGATGGGAGGTGAGAGTCTGACTCCACCGGACAGAAGGGACCCCCTGATTAGTCAAGCTCATGGCCTAGATCCCCAGGGAGACAGCGCTCAGACCCTGCTAGGGGAGGATGAAGCTCAGCACTGGGGCTGCACGATCTGTTTCTATGATAGAAAAGCCCTAATGATGACGTGTCCAAAGCACGGTCCCCTGAGAGCAAACATCTGCACGCTAATCGGGGGGCCCCATCCTGTAGAAAACATTTTGTGTTTTAACTCATCTGATCCTTGAAACAACGCTATGAGGTAGGGACTATTACTCACTCCCCTTTACGGATAAGGCACCTGAGCCCCAGAGCGGTGAGGTCACTTGCCCAAAGGCTCACGGCTGGTAGACACTGGGCCCAGCAGGTGAACACTACGGTGCCCAGCACCAGAGCCCGTTCTCTGAGCCTCTAAGCCAGTTGTGCACCAACCACAATGCCTCACGTCCCTCTGAACAATCAGTGTGGAATCGGCTAATGCCCCTGTAACCAGACTGAATCTATAGGAAGGCTCAGACCTTTTCTAACACCCCATTTTTTTTTTTTAATTTAGGGCCGCGTATGCAGCATATGGAAGTTCCCAGGCTAGGGGTCAAATCAGACCTGGAGCTGCCAGTCTACACCACAGCTGCGGCAATACCAGTTCTGAGTCACATCTGCAAGGTTGGATCCTTTTTTTTTTGTCTTTTTTTAGGGCTGCACTCGCAACATATGGATGTTCCCAGGCTAGGGATTGAATCTGGGCTGTAGCTGTTGGCCTGCCCCACAGCCACAGCAACTTGGGATCCGAGCCACATCTATGACCTACACTGCAGCTCATGACAACGCGAGATCCTTAACCCACTGAGCAGGGCCAGGGCCAGGGATCAAACCTGCAACCTCATGGATACTAGTCAGGTTTGTTACCACTGAGCCATGACAGGAACTCCTCTAATACCCTTCTCATGAGACAAATGGGTTTACTCAAAAACCTACCAACAAATCAAATTGTACATACTAGGGGATTGACCAACTAAAGGAAAACTTTTCCTTTCTCTCTCTCTCTCTCTTTTTTTTTGGCGGTGCCCATAGCATGCAGAAGTTCCCTGGTCAGGTATCAAAACCAAGCCACAGTCAATGACACAGCAGTGACTACGATGGATCCTTAACCCGCTGAGCCACCAGGGGACTCCCCTTTTCCTTTTCCTGAAATCATTTTCTGCAGGATACATCACATGAAAGGAGTGGTCTCTTGGCCCAGGCTCCCCATCAAAAGGTGGATCTGAGGAGAGACCAGGCCCTCAGATATGCCAGGGTCTAATAATGCTCAACAACACCCCCAAAACACTGATCTCGCAAATTAAACTAGTTACACCCCCTCCTGAGCATTTTCAAGGGTTCCCATCAACACCGAACAGGGCAAGGTCCAGCACCTGCACTTTAGCCAGATTGTAAATGGAGCAGGGAGCACGCACTGAGAGAGGGCACAGACGCCAGGCCCGGGATTGGGAAAGGAGGAGGCAGCTAAACAGGGATTCAGAGGGAGCCGGGGTGCAGGGCTGGAGGGCCCAGCATGAAGACACAGTCACAAAGCTGGGAATGGTCCACCCCACCCGAAAGCACCAGCCCCGCACCCACTCGGCATCCTCGCGTTCTTGGGGGGCCACATTACACCACTGTCTATATCTCTGCTCCTTCTGAGGCCCAGCTGAGATACCATCTTGCAAAACCCTGGCCGGCCACATCAGTGCACAGTGGCCTTCCTTTCTCTGGCGGTTAGAAAGCATCTGCCCTAGATTTGATGGGGCCACTTCCAGCTTCAAATGTTGCTCCCATTGTCCCCAGAAAGACAACATGCTCTTCAGAGCCTGTGCCCGCTCACCCCATCACGGGCCAGAAAGAAACCAAACAGTGTCACTGCATCTCTAGTCCTTAAAGCATCTCCTCGGAGACCTTATCAGACACAGCCCCTTATCTCGGAGCACCGAGTCCTATCTGCACTAGACTGTGGGTTCCTTTTGGAGTCCGCCATCTGTGGTTTACTCTCCTGGGGAAGGGAGCAGAGATTGAAAGGGGTCACGGAGGGGGCCAAGGGGACCCAGAGAGGAGCAGCTCACCAAGACCTGAGATCCTCAGCAGATGCTGAGCCCCCTGGCGCACGGAAGGCGAGAGGGTGAGGTCCACGAACGCCTTCACTTGGGCCCGGTCCACCAGGCTCAGCCATGCCCCATACAGTGGCTGCACCGGGTCCGAGGGCAGGGAGTCTGCAGAGAAGGTAGGCAGCAAATGTGGGCCAGACTCATGTACTCTCCCCTAGAGTCCAAATCCCAAGACCTCAGCGGAGAATGGCCTGAGCAGGGATGTGGATGCTAGGAATGGTCCCTGGGGAAGAAGCATGAGGCCTCTGGGTCGCAAAGAACACAGAGAAAGTCAGGGAGAGAGAGGCCACTGACCGAGGTCTCCCAGGGTGACGTGGCCCAGCACATAGAGGCCCCCTTTCTTGAGCTGGTTCGCCAACCGCAGCAGAGGCAGCGCGCCCCGCGGATTCCCCACCAGAAGCAGCAGCTGGGGCCGCCAAAACTTCACGTGGTCTTTGCGGACATCCAGCCGGAGCAGGTATTTACGTACCTGGGGACAAGGTGAGGTGGTGGGAGGGAGGGCTCGGGTAGGCATCCCCCATGCAACCACCTGCAGCCCAGGGAAGGGGAGGTCTCCGTGGGGTCACGGGCCTTCCCAGCCTGCCCCCTCTCCTCCCCCACCCTCCTCAGAGCTCCCCCAACCTGGTGGAAAAGCAGGGCCTGGCTGACGTAGCCCCAGCTACTGGGGCCTACTCGCGCTGTGAGCAGGGCAGAAAGCAGGCCCATGAGAAGCAGGGAGCCGCCGGCAGCCCCGGGGCTGATGAGAAACATCATGAGCAGGCAGGAGGCCACGCCCAGCAAGCAGGTGTGCCAGGAGAAGAGGCTGAAGGTGGGGCTGGGGGCACACAGAGAAGGAAGGGTGCTCAGAGCTGCCCTGACACCCGAGCCCCTCCGAACCCAGCCCCTCCCACACCCCCCTCCCTCTCTCTGGGGACACAGGCATCTCATTCTCTCACCGGAAGTTGGGGGCCGAGGCCCACTCCAGGCTCAGGCAGGACAGGTCCACGGCAGCATAGGCCACCAAGTAGAAGACAGTGACCACGGCGGCCAGTGTGTTCAGCTTCCCGGCCAGGAGCACCAGCTGCACAAGGACCAAGAGGCTGGGCATCCATGAATCCCCCCCATCAAATGCCAACACATTGTGCCTTAACCCTTCCTGGTCCAGAGTGTAACCAGGAGGGGCTCCGGGAGAGGGGGAAGGCAGACCTAAGAGGAAGGCTTACCTGCACCAAGCCCCAAGAATAGAGCACAGCCCCCCAGGGGTTCCCCCCTCGGGATACGACCTTGGCCGGTGAAAGGATCACTCCTGTGCAAACAGGCAGGCGGTGGACACATCAGCCAGGGCTGAGCAGGGGACACAGACAGACTGGGGAGGGTGCGCTCAGAGCCGGGCAGATGCAGAGGACAGCTCACCAAAGAGGTCGTCCTGGGCCAGGGCGTGGAGGATGCGGGAGGCACCAATGAGGGAGCTCATGGAGGCTGAGAGCGATGTGGCGTAGATGCCGATCAGCACCAGCGGGGGCCACAGGCTGATGGCACGGAAGAACCCGTAGTCCTCCTGCAGCAGGGTCCTATGGGGAAGGAGAGGAGGAGGAGGCAGATAATAAATGTGCCTCCATCGCAGGGTCCGGTGAGAACAGCACACGCTACCCGGATGAGGTTGAGCGCTGGGTATCCTCAACTGACCCCAGCCCGGATCTCAAGGGCCATATTCGTAGATCAAGTGTGCCTGGGGCTTAGATTTGGCAGTCACTGGCGGTTGTTGGCTGCTTTGGATTTAATCACAGGGTGGACATTCCCAAGAGTATGTTGTGCACAGGAAGCCAAACATTTGTGGAAATACAAATCGGCCAGAAAGCCTTTCCCCACCCCACTGGCAAACCAAGGGCTTACAACAGCACCAAGCACAAAGCAAATGCTGGCTGCGGGTTGCCTATTACCATGGAGCCAGGCCTCCCCATCACGGCAGCAGCTCCCCCAGTGGCGGGAAGAGTCCCCATTTTCTCCGCACCCCAAGAACCTGGGTATCTGCCCCCCAGCCTATGCTTCGCTTGGAGATCCAGGGGTGACGACCTTGTTCTGACACCATCCCCCTCCACCCCCTTGAGGACCAGGCTCACCCCCTCCCTTACCTGTCACAGGTAAAGCTGGAGAGGAAGAAAAGCAGGATGTAGATGAAGAAAGTATAGGCAACAGCAGTGATGGTACCCAGGGGGATTGCCCGGCTGGGGTCCTTCAGCTCCCCTGGAGGGGAGGGAGCAGAGGGAGAGGGGTCAGCCCTCCACCATCCCCTGCACCCAAACCCTCAGCACCCCGTAGGGCCACAAGGTGGCAGTCCTCTTCCCCCAAGGGTTCTCACCTGACATGTTGGCCCCGGCCATGATGCCCGTGCAGCCATTAAAAAGGACGGCAAAGACGCTGGCAAAGGTCATCACAGCCCCTGTGGTGTAGTCCTTGGCGTAGCCAGCTTGGGGGGGGGGGGGTCCAAAGGAGGACAGCGCCTCAGCATCTCTCCCACGTGCCTCTGGCCCTACCACCCTCTCCTCGTATTCTATTTTTTTTTGTCTTTTTAGGCCTGCACCTGCTGCATCTGGAAGTTCCCAGGCTAGGGGTGGAATCAGAGCTACAGCTGCCGGCCTACGCCACAGCCATGGCAACTTGAGATCTGAGCCATGTCGGCAACCTACACCTCAGCTCGTGGCAACATTGGATCCTCAACCCACTGAGCAAGGGCAGGGATCGAACTGGCATCCTCCTGGATGCTAGTCGGGTTCTTAACCCGCTTAGCCACAATGGGGAACTCCTCTCCTGATATTCTAAAATCCCTCTGCCCCCCACCACCCTCACCCAGACCCCAGCTCTGACCCTGTCTCTGGGCCTGGCCCGGCTGACTTCATCCTCTCCTTCTCCCCCATACTCTGTTCTTCCCTCCCTCCTCTCTGAATCTCCCAACCCCTCCTCCCCCGCTCCAGCCATCTGTGGGGGCTCCACTGCCTGGCGCCCTCCCCAGCCTGTGCCAGGTCCCCCTTCTTTGGACGCCTCTGTGATTCTCATCTGCTTGAATCACACTCCGTCCTGTGGAACAATGTGTTTCCTGAATATATGTTTTATCTCTCCAACTAAACAAGTTCCTCTAAGGCAGGGACTCTCTTGTGGTTACCCTTGCGACTGGCTAAGCCAAACACAGAGCGGCCAACACATGCCCAGCAGATCTTAATCAACCTGCGCTGCTTTGAGGTCCAGACCTCCTGCCCCTGATTCTTTCTGACATCTGTGCTCATGTCATCTTTTCTGACATCTGTTCTCACAGGTGCCACCCCTAGGACCCCAGCATCCCTGCCCCCAGCTCACCGCCCAAATTGGCCTTCAGGGTGCTACTGTTGAAGCCAGTGAAGTGGCCGAACTGGGGTGGCAGGGAGGAGCCGTTGGGGCCAGGCCGAGGGGTCAAGGGGATGTCCCTGGGCCCCACAGCCACAAAGCTGACCAGCACCGAGGCCAGGGAACCAGAGACCAGCAGGAACGTGAGGAAGGAGGCTCGGGCGTAGAGGCCAGCCCCCAGTGTACAGACCCCGCCCACCAGGCCCAGCAGCAGGGAGCCATAGAGCAGGCTCCAGCCGTAGCCCTGGGGCAGGACCCGGAGCCCACTGGACCCTGCAGCATCTGTAGAGAGGAAGGAACAGAGTTAGAAAGCCAGACCCCCAAGGAGAGACCCCCCCCCCCCTCTGCCAACCATGACTCAAAATGGGAATAGACCCTATCTTTGGCCCACCTGTCCTTGGCGGGGCCATCATGCCCATTCCCCCACCCCAACTGTACCCCAGCATCCTAGCGCTCCCTGGTGGTTTTAGGAGCTCTGTCAGTTTTAGGAGCGTGAGCCTAGCCTCCCTGGCTAAATGGTAAGTCCTCGTGGGCCAGGACATCCTCTTGGGTGTCTACATGAGGCTGGGCACACAGCAGGAGCTCGAGGAAGTTGAGCTCAAGGACCACTGTGTGTCTCTCCTGGAATGGGCTTCTCTCCCTGCCATGATCCCCAGAATCCCAGACCCTGCAAATCCTCAGAGCTGCCCCAACCGGGGAGGGAACACAGACCAGCCCCGAAGACATCAAGTATGGCCTCCACCAGCCCCAGCAGGGAGACGGCACAGCCACAGACGTTAGCCAGGTAGAACATGAGGCCGATGCTGCCCCCGACTTCAGGCCCCAGGGTCCGGCTGATCATGACTGAAAGTGGAAGCAGGGGGTGAGCGTTAAGGGAAAAGAAACTGAACTGAAGCGCAAAGCACTGTGCAGCTGGTCCTCCAGCCCTTGTCTCCTTGAACACACTGGGGCTGCTCCCAGAGGCAGGCAGTGTGTCCCCATACAACACTCCCAAGCCATGTGGCTTTGCCAAAATGCTCCTGAATTTCCAAGTCCATAAAATGAATACTACCTAATTGACAGGACTGTTAGGAGAACCAAGATGGCAGCTGGGAAGCCACCTGGTAGCCTGGAAACTGGCACTAACCTGTAAGGCCATGTTGGTCACCTTCCCCACAGCAATCTGTCTACCAGACATTCGTTAGAACTTGCACACACACCCCCTTGTCCTGCCCTCCCTCAGGTGCAGGGAGGGGCCCCCTCCTCCTCCCTATAAAACAGAAGAGCCCAGACCCCAGTCCACCACTGCTGGAGGATACAGTAGGCTCCGCCCCCTCGCACAGCTCCATTGGTGGCGATGGCACAGACGGAGAGGACAGTGAGGGCCAGGATGAAGTAGGCAACCAGGAGCATGGCCAAAGCCTGCAACAGCCCAGCATGGCCCACCACGAACCCTGGGACAGGAGAGGCAAAGCAGTTCAGATGGCGGCTCACCCGTCCCACCCCCACCCAGGGCAGAGCTAAACAAGGTCGCGGGAAGCCCCCTCCCCAAGCCCATCATCTACCGACCTTCTCCCAGAGCCCTTCCCCAACTCATAGCAGTCCCACCCCCCTGCACCCCCCGAGGAACCTCTCCTACTCACCAATCCTCAAGAAGACAACTATGCTGAACATGGACAGGACGGTGGGCACCACCACACCCAAGAAGGTGGAGAGCTTCCGGGCAGATGCCCCTCCAGGACCCCCGGCCCCATTGGCAGGGAAGGCAACCCCCTCCTCCCCCAGGAGCCGGTAGGCCAGCAGAGGAGAGTTCTCACTGGCCATGGCCGAGAGCAGGCAGAGGAAGCCAACAGTGGGTTATGAGGCCTGCAAAGAGTTCGCTGAGTGGAAAGCAGCTCCGTGGAGCCTCCCCACAAAACACCTCGAATCAAACACCCAGAAGCTTCCCCCAAGAAGAAATACACACACACTCAAAGAGTAGGTGGTGGGAGGGAGGGTGCAGACTGGTCCTGGCCACTGCCCCAACAGTGGCAGGCTTCAAGCCTCATCACTGACCAGGGTCCCTCCCAGCTCCTGGCGGCCACCCCTTCCCCCACATCCCTTAGGCTAGGGATGGCAGCGGCTCTGGAAAAGTGCAGATTCTCACCCTTCTTAACTAGCAGTGCAAGAGGAAGCAAATCCCCCAAAAGGGAAGTGAGTTATGGGCAAGAGGCCCTCCTCACCCTCTCCTCTGGAGTCCTGAGCCGCCCCTCAGTTTCTTCTATGCCATCACCTCAACCCCCCACCCCTCACCTCCCCACCCCCACAGTAAGAAACTTCCCAATCTTCCAAGGCCCCACTCTCCATCAACCCTCTTCCTCAACCCATCTCAGACAGGCTCCTCTCTCCTTCACCTCACCAGATTCTTCCCACCCACAAGGCGTCCTCCAAACTCTACCACCCCAACCACTACCAAAACAAAACCACTGGCCAGCAACACAAAGTGGGTCCTCCTCCCCTCCCTGGTTCCTGCCCACTTTCTCCTGGGGCAGGTTGGAGGGGGTCGAGATTGGCTTCTCCCCGCCCGGGCGCACCCCCACAGCCCAGGGGTGGCAGGGCGCTCACTCACCCACCAGAGGACGCAGCCGCTCGGGGGTGATCCCCGAGAGCCAGTGGGGTCGGCTACGCCGGAGGGGGCGCGGGTGCCGGAAAAGACAGCTGCAGCTACCGGGATGCCAGGCCCGGAGCCTGCCCCCTCCCCCAGCACACAGGCTCCCCATTGGTCCCCGGGTATGGCCACGCCCCGTGGGCGAGCCTAGGGAAGCCCCGCCCCCCCGGGCTCAAGCCGCCCGCAGGACTCCCGCCCCACAAGCGAGTGGGATGCTACTCTCTGTTGCCCCTCAGACGTGCGTCTCCGTCAGAATATAGGCCACGGCTCCCACTGCGCCTAGCACCCTTGTGCAAACAAGCGCCCACCACGCAGCCGGGACCCCACTTGGAGCTCGGAGGCGCAGCGAGGAACCCCTGCTGAAAGGGGCGTGGCGGTGAAGGGACAGAAGGCCGCCGGCAGATGGGCGGGGCCACTCACCTGGCCCAGGTACGCCGGGCCACTTCAGCCCACACTTTCCCTGGGTCCTACTCCTCCAGCCTCTCGGATCCCTAGAAAGCCCACCAGGTTCCAGCCTCAGCCCTCGCCCCTGCGGCGCCCTCCCCTTGAGCCCAGTCCAGCCCAGCGGCTGCGCTCTCGGCTTCCGCCGCCGGAGGGAGCCATTGGCCGCCAATCCCGGCGAGCCCTTGAGGACTGGCCGCCTCGTCCCCCGCCTGCTCTCGCGCCTCCCAGCAAGGCTGTCCTCCAGCAGGGATTATACGACTTTCCACCCTCTGAAAATTAGGACTTCCCTCCTCACTTTTTTACAGGTACCATCAACATCAGCGCTACCTGTTAACGTTTCCTCATCTGAAAATAGGGATTAACTAGACTCTCCTGCCTCATAAGGTTGCTGTGAGAGCTCAAAGAACTGGAAAACAATACCAAAATGTTCAATAAATTACTTGCATATGGTACTGTATTAAATACGCATCACCACGTTGTGAGTAGATACCACTGTGATTTCTATTTTTCTCTTTGTGTCTTATTCGGAGCCGCACCATGGCATATGGAGGTCCCCAGGCTAGGGGTGGAATAGGGGTTGTAGCTGCCGGCCTACACAGCCACAGCAACGTGGGATCCTTAACCCACTAAGCCAGGGATCGAACCCCAGTCCTCATGGATACTAGTCGGGTTCATAAACCACTGAGCCCCTGATTTCTTTTTTCTTTTTTTCTTTTTTTTTCCCTTTTTTCTTTTTTTTTCTTTTTTTGTCTTTTTTGTTGTTGTTGTTATTGTTGTTGTTGTTGCTATTTCTTGGGCCGCTCCCGCGGCATATGGAGGTTCCCAGGCTAGGGGTTGAATCGGAGCTGTAGCCACCGGCCTACGCCAGAGCCACAGCAACGCAGGATCCGAGCCGCGTCTGCAACCTACACCACAGCTCACGGCAACACCAGATCCTTAACCCACCAAGCGAGGCCAGGGATCAAACCTGTGTTCTCATGGATGCTAGTCAGGTTCATTTCCACTGAGCCACAACAGGAACTCCCTGATTTCTATTTTTCACATTAATAAATTGAAGCTTGGAGAGCTTCAGTAATAATTTCCTAACTTTATGACAGTGCTTTATGGCTACACTGTCATTTGAGCCTCAGGAAATGAACATCGCTTTTCCAGCCACTGGTCTTTGGCTGTAAATTATCCACAACATTTCCCTAGGAGAGGAAGGGGCTCAAAGCAGCACAACTGTGGCTTTGCCAGGGAGAGGTCTAATGAGCTTTTTCAGTGGTCATCTCTGCTTCCCATGACACAGTGCTGGACTCCTGGGTCTCTCCAACAACACTCCTGTCACAATTGTTGGTGATTTCAACACACACTTTTTGTTTTTGTCTTTTTAGGGCCACACCCATGGCATATGGAAGTTCCCAGGCTAGGAGTCTAATCAGAGCTGTTGCTGCTGGCCTACACCACAGCCATAGCAATGCCAGATCTGAGCTGCATCTGCGACCTACACACAGCTCATGGCAACACTGGATCCTTAACCCACTGAGCAAGGCCAGGGATTGAACCCGAAGCCTCATGGTTCCTATGTGCTTGGGCTGTGGGATGGAAATCCTGTGAAATCAGATTGTTATGATCATTATACAACTACAGATGTGATAAATTCATTTGAGTAATTAAAAAAATGAAAAAAAAAAAGAAACCTTATGGTTCCTAGTCGGATTCATTTCTGCTGTGCCAAGACGGGAACTCCTCAACATCCACACTGATCAGACTCCCATTCTCCTGGGCTGGCAATTACTTAAACTCCACTTCCACATAGATTTCACCCTCCATCCCACCCAATGTTATGCCCAGGCTTGGCCATTACCAATAACTGTAGCCCCTCTCTTAGTGTTCACCACTTCAAGTCATGCCTGTTGAGGAAAAAATAATGCAACACTTGCCGAAATGGTAAGGAAGACCTTATTCAGAGCTATTGTGATGGGTGTCAAGACTCACATAGGGGTGAGAGAGGGGGATCAACCTCAAATATGGCAAAGACAGCTGGGGGTTAATAGCCAACAAATAGAATGAGGGGGTCAGTGAATGGAAATTGACTAAGAAGAAACACCAAGTGTAGGGGGATTCTAGCTAGAGACTTAACAAGATTCTCACTGAAGGCAGGTCAAGGTGAGGGACACGAAGGGTGAGGGGACTCTCTCTAAACTGAGCGAGGCAGGTCCAGCAAGGATTGGGGGCCAAGGTCGAGGCCTAGTCCAAAAGAGGGCTCAGAGGAACCAGACTGAATTTTGCTCAAGGAGAAGATCTTTGTCACGCCCTGACCCCAAGAAGCCTCCATCTTACTGGACCCCTCCCCCCCATTCGCTGATCCTGCCCTCTGCCCACTGTCCCCAACTCACTGCTCTTCTCCCCCAGCTTAAGGTTCACAGTCAGTGAAAAGTGCTCCTTTGCCCCTCTCTCACTTTATTACACATTCTGGCAAAATCACAGCCCGGGTAAATGCAACTCTCCATCTACCCTGTGCCTGCCCACACAGCTGAGTACGGCTGGAGGAAATACCCAACCATGGCAGCCATTCATTTCAAATTCATGACCTTGAACCTCAAGGAGCCACTAAAGCTGCCCAGCTCTCAGAGAGTATTTCATCTCTGGTCTATTCACTCTCCTACGGTCTGAGATGACTCTTAAACCTTCACCCCTCTCTACAGTGCTTCCTGTACCAGTCTCACTCTCAGCTCACTACCCTGCTTCCCAATTCACTGAGAAGACGAGAGCCATCAGAAACAAGTCCAGGGAGTTCCCGCTGTGGCTCAGTGGTTAAGAACCCGTGAGGATGAGGGTTTGATCCTTGGCCTCACTCAGTGCGTTAAGGAGACAGCACTGCTGTGGGCTGCGGTATAGGTCACAGATGTGGCTCGGATCCAGCGTTGCTGTGACTGTGGTGTAGGTGGGCAGCTGCAGCTCTGATTCAACCCCTAGCCTGGGAACTTCCATATATCACAGGTGCAGCCCTAAAAAGAAAAAAAAAATTATTGAATAAAAATACTTTATTGAATCTACTACATACACACACCCCATTACTGTTTAATTTCTTTGTTGTTTCTTCTTTAGAGCAAAACTTTTTTTTTTTTGCTACACCCAGCAGAATTTTCCAGGCCAGGGATCAAACCCATGCCACAACAGTGACAACTGTTGATTCCTTAACTGCTAGGCCACCAGGGAACTTCCAGAGCAAAATTTCTTTATAGGAGTTGTCCATACTAGCTGTTTCCAATCCCCTCCCCTCATTTCTTCTTAAACTCACTAAGCCCAAGCTTAGTGAGGGAAACTTCTCATCAAGTTACCAGTGACTTCCATGGTCAATGCAAGGGTCATTGCTCCATCTTCATTTTACTAAACTACCAGCATCACTTGACATACTGGTCCACTACCTTCTCCTCCAACACTTTCCTCATATGGCCTCTAGGACACCACACTCTCATGGATTTCCTCCTGCTCAGTTTCCTTTGCTGGTTCTTCCTCATCTCTTGTCTGAACCCTGGAGCACCCCTAGGTGTTGGAGAAACAGCCAAGAGGCCACTGTGGGATGGAGGCTCCACTGAGCCCTGGAAGCTCAGTCCACAGACTTCTTTGCACCCTTTACACCCACTCTCTTGGTGATCTCACCCAATCTCCTAGTTTTAAATACCATCTATATAACAGTGCCCCATGGGTGTATCTCCAGCCCGAATCTCGACCCTGAACTTCAGACTGTATGTCCAACAACATACTAACAACTCTTCCTGGACATCAAACTGGCAACTCAAGCTTGCATGTCCAACACTCAGCCCCACAACCTACTTCTCTTGTGTCTATCCCATGTTCCCAGTTTCTGGTGTCAAAACCTTGGTGTTACGCTTGCATACTCCTTCAACCCCCCCATATCCAACCCACCAGCAGTTCCTTTTGCCTCTGTTTTAAAAATATAACCAGTATCCAACTACAATTTACCACCCTAGTCCGAGTCACCGTCATCTCTTAACTGTATTATTGCAACAGCCCCCTAACTCATATGCCTGCTTCTGCCCCGGCCCCTGACCTGTCTATTCCAAACAAATCAGTTAGAGTGTTGCTATTAAAGCAAGGATCCATTCATGATGCTTCTTCTTTTTTTTTAATGGTTGTTCCTGTGGCATATGGGAGTTCCCAGCCTAGGAGTCTAATCAGAGCTACAGCTGCAGGCATACGCCACAGCCTGGCAACACCAGATCCTAGCCACATCTGTGAACTATGCTGCACTTTGCAGCAATGCTGGATCCTTAATGCACTGAGTGAGGCCAGGGATTGGACCTACATCCTCACAGACACTATGTCAGGTTCTTAACCTGATGAGCCACAAAAGGAACTTGTGACGCTTCTCTTTCCCAAACTGTCCAGTGGGGAGTTCCTGCTATAATGCAGCAGGTTAAGAATCTGGTGTTAAAAAAAAAAAAAAAAATCTGGTGTTGCCACAGCTGTGGTGTAGATCATAGAAGCTGTGGTTAGGATTCGATCCCTGCCTGGGGAAATTCCATACACCTTGGGTGTGGCAGAAAAAGAAAAAAGCTGTCTAGTGGTTTCCCATTTTCCTCAGAGTAAAAGCCAAACTCCCCACCCTTTTTTTAGCTGCACCCACCAAATGCAGAAGATACCAGGACAGGGATGGAACCTGCACCACAGCAGCCACTCAAGCTGCTGAAGTGACAACACCGGATCCTTAATCCACTGCACCACAAGAGAACTCCCCAAGGGCACTTACAAGCAAGGTAACCACACTTACCTCTTGTTTCAGACTACCGTCCAACTGCCACAGTTTACACCTTTGCCATGGCCTAAGCATTAATAGCATTTCCTTTGCTCAGAAGTGACCCAGAGTGGTCTATATATTATATGGGCAATCGCCCCATGAAGCCCTTCCTGACCCGTATCCTGCCCTCACCTCTCCTCATCCCCTGATCTTGCCCCATGAGGACCTCTGGGCTGTTGCCAAGAATGCTCTGTGGCAGCACAGGACAGGAACCTCCTTTGTCTTTTGGACTCAAATATTATCTTCTTAGTGAAATCTCCGCCAGTCCCATTTAAAGGTGAACTACAGAAGTTCCTGTCGTGGCACAGCGGACGGACTAGGAACCATGAGGTTGCAGGTTCGATCCCTGGCCTTGCTCAGTGGGTTAAGGATCCGGCATTGCCGTGAGCTGTGGTGTAGGTCGCACACGCGGCTTGGATCCCGCATTGCTGTGGCTGTGGTGTAGGCCGGCAGCTGTAGCTCCAATTGAACCCCTAGCCCGGGAACCTCCATATGCCACAGTGC
This sequence comes from Phacochoerus africanus, assembly GCF_016906955.1. NCBI lineage: Eukaryota > Metazoa > Chordata > Mammalia > Artiodactyla > Suidae > Phacochoerus > Phacochoerus africanus. Next base: position 9,643,116 of record NC_062548.1, on the reverse strand, counting down.
AGCCCTAAAAAGCTAAGTAAATAAATAAATAAATATGAACTACACCTTCCTTCCCATCTCACTTTCCTAGGGCTTATCCCCCTTTCCTTTTTTTTTTTTTCCCTTAACCAGAGCGCTTAACACATCTAATAGATGCCTTTAAAGTGTTTATCTTGTTCATCGACTGCCTAGTCCCAACAGCAAAGTTAAGCTCCACGAAACAGGTACTCTTCTTTGCTGCTCTACCTCAGGTACTTCCATCAGCCCCCGGCATTCCGGTGGCCCTTCGTAACCGTGCACCGAGTCTTCTGGGAGCCTCGGCGGGTCTGGGGCTGGCTGCTCACGTGACTGCTGTGGCCCCTCCCCTCTAAGGAGGGAAGATGGCGGCGCCCAGGGTGCCCCAGAAAGAGGGCAGCAAACGAGAGGGCGCCGGCTCGCTAGAGCGTCCGCGCCGCCGCCTGGTCTGCGGTCGCGTACTGGGAAGGCGCGAATTCAGGACTACGTGCTGGTCGTCCTCCCCACCATTTTCAAAGGAGAAAGGAATTGGCTAATCCTAAAACGTTGAGCTGCCTATCATCTCCCCACTGCTTGGGATTCCTGGGATCTGAGACGTGTAGGACGAGGTTGTGGAATCAGTATCTGGGTTTTTCTCTCCTCGTGTTGGCTCCCGGATCTACCGATTAGGTCATCTCGGGGTGCCTGTCCAGCCTCCTGTTCTAAGGATCCCAGAGCATACACCTGGACCATCCTTCGGAGACAGGACATCCAATCCCCGCCCCTGAGTGCCCCACTCCGAGTTCAGGCCCTAAATGCTAATTCCTCGGCGCCCCCGTCCCCCGCCGTGAGCTCCCCTGGATTAAGTCTCGTGAATCCGGACCCCCCCCTCCCCCAGGCCCCAGGGGCAGATGAGCCCTTGGCCACCGCCCCTACAGTTTCCTGCAGATCCAGCAAACAAAAGGCTCGGGAAGAGAGGCGAGGCTGAGCAGGGCGCCCTTCCTGCAGGAACAGCTGATGGAGCAAAATGACCCAGGAGGGACAGAGGAGGGGAGGGAAGGGATGAAATTCCAGGGTTCCTGGAGGACCGCAGCGGGAGGCCAGACTCCTGGATCCTGGGGAAGGAGGGAGGGAGTCCAGGAAAATGGATGCGGAGGGCCCAGGCAGGACACCAGAGTTTGCTGGGCTCTTTCAGATCCCAGCTGTCTTGGTAGGGGTGATGTCAACTTTAGGGAATGGAGGGGGTTGGGGGGAACTCTGGATTTCAGGTGAGCTCTCAGGCCCCCAGGCTGGAATGGTGGGGGCTGGGAGAGGCCTGAAGCACTGCGTCATCTCCTCTGGGGCCCAGCCTGCCGCCCCCTGGCCCGACCTGCTGCCCTCGGTGTAGGCCCCACCCTGGCCTGGCTTCCTGCTCCTCCCCAGGCACAGAGCTCTCCTGCCAAGCTCCACGAACCAGCCCAGGGGCTTCTTGTCCCTTCAGGTCCTTGGTAGCCTAGCCTCTAACCACGAATGGTCCTCCTTATATTTGCCCCAGAGCTGTTGCCCCTGCCCCCATCCCTGTCAAGGACACAATAGTAGGGGAAGGGCCCTGTCCAGTGGGGGGGGGGGGGGGCTGGCATGGGGGGGGGCTTGGCCTCATATCCTGTCAGGCTGCCAAGGGAAGAGAGGAAACAAAAGACTTCCCCCTGCTGGGACAATGAGCCTCCCATTACCTCTCTCCCTCCTCCCACTACCCCCCAGCCCTCCTGTTGAGCTCAGGCCCCCAGGCCTCCCTTCTCCAAACCTCCTTACCCTCTGATAGCCTAGGCCTCTGCTCTGAGCTCTGCCCTTCCAGCTCTGCCCTTCCCCTGCCCTCCTTCTATCAGCTTGCACTGATGCTTGTCTCCAGTCCTGGCTGTTTCAATCCCCTGCTCTTCCATCAGGGCTCAGAACCCCTTCCTCTGTCTCCAGCGTCACGATCAGGGGCTGGGTGGGCAAGGCTCTGGTGAATGTTAGAGAGTAAGTCACACCCCTTTAATAGCTGGTGGGAAACAGGGGCTCCACAAGAGTAAGGGTCCAAGGCAGAGGGAGGGAAATGCCCTAAGCCTGGCCTGGGTGGGAAAGGAAGGAGCAGAAGGCTGCGAGGTGTCCTCCAGGTCCTTGGAGGTGGGGCTGGAAGGCCGTTTGATCTAAGTGTGGAGTCAGGTCCACCTGCTGGCTGCTAGCTGAGTGCTTGGACGGGTCACTTAACCTCCCCAGCCTGTCTCATCTCTGAGATTCATAATAACACCCCATCCTGTCCCTCTAACAAGGTTCTTTTTTTTTTTTTTCCCTTTCTTGGCCACCCTGCAGCACATGGAGTTCCCAGGCCAGGGGTCAGATCTGATCCACAGTTGTGACCTAAGCCGAAGGGGATTCTTAACCCACTGTGCTGGGCCTGGGCCAGGGAGTGAACCTGGTGTCCCAGTGCTCCCAAGACACTGCCAATCCCGTTGCATCAAAGGGGATGAGTTCTTAATGATGATTTAAATTTGATGATGTTTGTTTAGAGGGGAAAAGTTGAGGTCCTAAAGCTTTCCCCAGTCTTCCCAATCTATACAGCCTTCCCCATGCCCCCCCACTCCCGTTTCCCATTCCCTGCAGTTTCCATCACCGTCCCAAGCCAGTAACTCCCAAACCTGTATCTCCAGCCAAAAAGCTGTCTCTGAGCTACAGACCCTTCGAGCTCAGAGCTAGCTGACTTCTGGCCCCACTGCCTGGATGGCACACAGGGATCTGAAACTCAACATGCCCTTCATCTTCCTCCCCTGTGGTCCCTGTTTCACCAGCTGCTACCAAGCTGCCCAAGTCTGAAATCTGAATCATTCCTGATTTCAGTCCCCCTCACCCTCACAGCCAGGCACTCACGTCCTGCCCACTCTAGCTCTTTGACCTCTGTTGAATCTTCCCTTCATCCCCCACCCCCTGTCAGTTCAAGCCCTTGCCGTCTTTTGGGTACTACATTTAGTTTCTCTGCCTTTAGTTTTGATCTCTTCCAATCTATTCTCCCAACTTGTAGAAGTGGGATTTCTATACAAGTCTGACCATGTTGCTTCTTTGCCTAAAACCCTTCCGTGATTTGCGAGGTATTCAGAACAAGCTTGCACTCCTGGAACATCCTGTAATGATGGAGACTGGCCCTGGCTCACCTCTCCAGCTCATCCATTGTCACTGTCCTCGCACTCCAACATGAATGGTGGCAGCTTCAAGAACAATCTCACCATGTCCATGGTTTTGTACTTGCTGCTCCTCCTGCCTTGAAAGCAACCTTTCCCACTAATCTCTGGGACTCAGTTCAGACTCCTTCAGACAGCATCATTTTCTCCAGAAAGCTCACCTTGAACCTGCAGGCTGAATTCCTGTGCCTCCTCTGTGATCCCCTTAGGACTCTCTGCCTGCCACCCTTTATGCTCAATGGGTAACTTCCTGTGTTCTGTTGAGGTTTTATGGAGATTTCTACCCCTGGGCCATCAAGTCCTAGAAAGCAGAGGATGACTTTATGTCCCCAGACCTGGTCCATAGTAATTGTTCAGTAAATAATTGCTGGAGTTCACGTGGTGGCTCAACAGGTTAAGGATCTGGCCTTGTCGCTGCTGAGGCTCAGGTTGCTGCTGCTATGGTGCTGCGGGGGTTTGATCCCTGGCCCCCGGAACTTCCAGCTGCTGAGGGTGCAGGCATAAATAAATAAATGCTGCATAAATTAAAGAGTCAATTAACGAGTGAATAGTCAACAAATATTTACTAAGCATTTACTATGAGAAAGGCTTGCAGGGGACTTAACAGCAGGGAGCACAACATATGTGAAGCCTCGAGCCACATACAAGCAAATACACAATCACTAATAAATTAAAATTAGTAAAGACATGTTGTCTATTGCAACTTTGTGTATGATGAGTTCAGGAAGGTTTGTGGTGATCATATGAGGAATGGATTCAGGTTTTGTGGGTCCGCTGGCTTATGCAACTTGGGGGAACCCTCCTTAAGAAAATGAAAACAGGAGTTCCCACCGTGGCTCAGCAATAAAGAATCTGACTGAGGATCTGGCACTGCTATGAGCTGCGGTGTAGGTTGAAAATACGGCTTGGAGCCCGTGTTAATGTGGCTGTGTTGTAGGCTGGTGGCTATGCCTCCGATTTGACCCCTAGCCTGGGGACTTCCATATGCTGCAGGTTCAGCCCTAAAAAGACAAAAAAGAGGAGTTCCCACTGTGGCTCAGTGGTTAACAAATGCAACTAGGAACCATGAGGTTGCGGGTTCGATCCCTGGCCTCGCTCAGTAGGTTAAGGATCCGGCATTGCCGTGAGCTGTGGTGTAAGTCGCAGACGTGGCTCGGATCCCGTGTTGCTGTGGCTGTGGCGTAGGTCAGCAGCTACAGCTCCAATTCGACCCCTAGCCTAGGAGTCTCCATATGCTGTGGGAGAGGCCCAAGAAATGGCAAAAAGACAAAAAAGAAAAGAAAAAAGAAAAACAAAACCATGAATATAAAATTAGGTGTAAAAGTTAATGATTACTTAGATTGAGAAATCACACCAGTTGCAATGCTAAGGTGACAAATACCATCGATATTACAAAATCTAAAACAACACAGTATTTATAGTTAACTTCCCACACATCACTATAATACTTTCACATCCTACCTGTTTCTCCAAAGTGAACTCTTTGACCACCTCTTCATATGACAATGATTTCATAATATTATTTTCTATTTTCTTTCTGTATTTTCTCTAGCACAGCCAATTGAATCTTTTTCTCTCATTATTGAGAGTTTATAAACATCTCGCTGAGTTTTACAATTTATTACCGGTACTGTCAATATCTCTATCACACTCCTTTTGTGTAAGAGCTGTGAGATTTGGGGCCATTTCAAACATCCTCCTGCTGTGACTCACCTTGAAAGCGGTTTAAATTGATGGCACTCATTAACCAGGGTGGTGGGAGGAGCCTGGAAGGTGTGGGATGCCTAAGCTTAAACTTCCAGAGCTCCAGGCTAAACTGAACTCTAGTCTTGACAGGGTCAGGTGGGCCTTTCAAGGGGGCCTGGAATATGGGGAAAGCAGTGACAACGTCTACAATTGATGCTGAAAGGCATGATTTGTTTGTTATTACATATAGAAAAAGCCCTAACTCCAATCCCGCTCCAAACAACTGTAAGCATGTGACCAACAAAAAGAAAACCCTACCAGCTGCTGGGGGAGGGTGCTCCACGCAGGTAATGCCATGGCAATCGTAGCAGCATATTGACCATGGGCAAGGAACAGAGGTCACAGCCTAATATTTGGGGTGGGAGGACTGTGAGGTACTATGTGCCACTAATGAAGAAATGAGAGCTCCAGGGAGATTTGTTTGGGTCTGTGGAGCCAAGTGACATGGGCGCTGGCCAGTGTAATGTAACTCAGTGGATACCGAATTAGCTTGCCTTCAAAGTGCTCCTGGGTGGTCAGAGCGTGGAAGAAATGACCTCACACTCACAGGGGAGACCAAGGATGATTTTAAAGACTGGAATGAAGGAGTTCCTGTTGTGGCGCAGTGGAAACGAATCTGATTAGTATCCGTGAGGATGCAGGTTCGATCCCTGGCCTCGCTCAGTGGGTTAAGGATCCGGTGTTGATATGAACTGTGGTGTAGGTCACAGACGCAGCTCGGATCTGGCGTTGCTGTGACTGCGGCGCAGGCCGGCAGCTACAGCTCCAATATGACTCCTAGTCTGGGAACCTCCATATGCCAATAGTGTGGCCCTAAAAAGCAAAAGAAAAAAGAGGATTGGCGTGGAAAATCTGATATTATCACCATGGAGGGGGGAAATAATAGGATTTCTGCCAATTTATAGATCTTTGAGGTCAGCAGCCCTGTTTCACAAATCTTGCAAACTAGGCCAGTGATCTCATGGTGCACAGTAGATGTTCAAGAAAGGTTTCATTTTATTCATTCCTTGATTGGTATACACTAGTCATTAGGAACTGGATTACATGCCCGGGGATGGGGGCTGAGGATTCCATGATAGGGAATCCACTGGGTATTTTCTTACCTCTGGTGCCCTCCTCTCTTTGGCTGGGGGAGTGCTGGTGCTCAGGGGTCAGAAATACGAGATTTGAATGTGTGCTGAGCTGTTGCCTCTCTTCACCCCTCTGTCTCATCAGCTCCTCACTCCACACAGCCTCATTTCTCTATGCCTCTGGGTTTCTCTTCCATTCAGGCCATGTACCCCCCACCCTGTAAGGTATGGGTGAAGCGCATTCCCCATCAAAAGCGACAATTCCAGGGATAACCCAGAGAAGCTGAAAACGAAGGGAGGAGACTGGGCTCGGCTCGGGAGGGGAGGAGGGAATTCCCAGCCCTGACCTGGTCTGCCTGGCTCCAGCCAAGCCGGCTGTTTCCTGCCCTCCGTGACCCCCCACCCCGGAGCAGGACCCAGGCAGGGCTATGAGGAAGGGCAGGGGTGTGGGGAGCACTACTTGCGGCAGCAAGATAAGTGCGCTGGGACAAGAGGTCATTGCAGGCCTGGCCGTTCTCTGTGGATTAGAGGGGCTTGACAGCCCCCCAAATATCAGGGACTCCTCTTTCCCTCTCTCGAGGCGCCTCAGCTCCTCTAGTCTCGGTCCGCTTAAATACCTTCGAGTCTAAGCTCTTTCCTTCCAGCTTTTCCACTGACGGACTTTTTGCAGCACCATCTCCCACGCTATAGGTGCTCCAAGGTACAAAGGGGTAGGTGGGAGGAGCGCTGCTTTCCTGGACCCTCCCCTCTAACTGATGAGATGGGGGGCGGGATGGTGACGGGGAGGAAGGGCCCTCCCAGCCAGGCCTAGGGCCCCCAGGAGCCAGACAGGAAACAGCCTCAGGAAAGACAGACAGCAGCAGCCCCGGCCGAACCTCAGGGGTCAGGGCTGCGGGTGTCCCGGAGCCCTCCGAAACGCGGCAGTGAGTGAGGACCACGATTTGGGAATCCATCCCGACCACTCACTCTGTCGGACCCAACTACCTTTTATTTTCCGGTGCTGCCTCGGCTTTTCATACCCCTCCCCATCGCAACCCAGGTGCCCTTCTTCCTCCGCACGCTTTTCAGCACTAGGTTGCGAGTACAGCAGATCCCCAATACTGAATGTTTGTTGAATGATTCTGTGAACTTCGCTCTAGGGTTATCTAAGCTGAGATCGCTGCCTTGGGCAGTGGGCCACCCTTCACCCTCAAAAGCTTCCCCCTAAACCGGTCCCCCAGCGCCAACGAGAGAGCGGTGGGCGCATCTAGAAGATTCCAAAGTCAGTAGGAAGATCGGATGGGGCTTCGAGTGTGGGGACCTCCATGCTGCTGGGTGGGTTTCTCTGCTCCCCGGTGTCTGCCAGGCTCACATCTGCCCCGGGGGTCGCCGGGCTCCCGCCCGGACACGCGCGGTCTGGGCCAGGGCGCACGGCCGCGGTGCAGGTCTGGGCGGTCCCCGGGCTCAGCGCCCGCCGCCCCTCCCCCTGCTCCAAACTTTCTCCCAACTTCCCGACCTGCTCCGCTCGGCGCCCCGCTCTGCTTCCCTCATGAATTATTCAGCAGCGCCCGCTCCAATCAGCGCGCCCCGGCCCCCTCGCCGAGCCCGGGCTTTGGGGGGGGTTCCCCCGCCCCCCAAGCGCCCCTCCCTCCCCAGCCAGGCGCCGCCCGGCCGAGTCCCAGCCCGGCCCAGCCCCAGCCCGCCCGGCCCCGCGCTGCAGTCTCCCTCCCTCCCGCTCCCGGGCCTGCCCCGACTCCCACCCTCCCAGCCGGCGCGGAGCGTACTCAGCCCGGTCGCGCGAGCAGCGCCACTCCAGGGAGTGGGGGGAGACCGCGAACGGCCAGCCCACCCCTAGCCAGCCAGGGCGGGACCCCGAAGCCCCGGGGGGACCTCGACTCCAGCCACGTCTCGCTCTGCTCTCGCCCGACGCAGCCGCTGCCAGGACGCCCCCAGCCCACCGGTCTGCGCGCGCGGCGGGGACGCAGGGCCACACCTGGGCGCCAACACCCGGTGCCCGGTGCGGCCGCATGGGCCCGCGCTGAGGGCCCCGACCGAGTCCCGCGCGGGTAGTCGGCGTCCACCCGCTCAGGGAGGGGTTCAGACCTGGGGGGGCTAGCGCCCCCCAAACTCGGATCGGATCCAACTGGAGAGAGGCGGCGCCATGGAGCTCCGGGCTCTGCTTTGCTGGGCTTCGCTTGCAGCCGCTTTAGAAGGTGAGTTTTCCTGGGGGCGCCCCGCCACTTCTGGGGTCCCCGAAGATAGGCCTCGGAGTGGAGGGGCCGACCTCTGTCTTCCCCTAACCCGACACCCCAACCCTGAACACTCCGGACCAATAGTGCTGGCTCGGGAGGGGGGCGGGGAGGAGGCGGCCCAGCGGGGAGTGGAGTTTTCTTTTGTTTGGGAAAGCGATGGAGTCGAGCTCCATCCCGGGACGCGGACCTGCCCCGGTCCCGGCTCCTCAAACTCTTACTCCGGCCTCCAAACACCCTGCCAACCTTTCCTTTTCTCCGTACAACAATCTTCAAAACTCTTTGCAAAATTTCTGTCCCTCTTCCCACCTCCGCCAAACATGAGGAAACGTTCCTGGAGGCACCACGGCAGACAAGGCAGAACTTTGTGCTCGGCCGGAAAGCTACCGCGGCCCCCATTCCTCAGCCTTCACACCTTGATCCTACACTTCCACACACCTCGGGCCGGACGGCCCCCTTCTGCACTCACTCCAAACCTGCGAATCCCTCCCAAAGCCACAGCCCCTGCTGCAGGAAGGCCCCCTCCCTGGTTTCTCCAGGCTGCACCCCAGCCCTTTAAATGCTGTCTGGACCCCAGCCCTGTTCCAGACCCACCAGAGTCCTTTCCTCTAACCCTATTGGCTGGTAAAAACTGACCTACACGACCCTCTTGTCACCAGAACTCAGCCTAACTATCACCTCCTAGTCTCTTTACATTTCTATTTTTTCTGCATTTCCCCGCCCCCCCCCACATGTTACTTTATTCATGAGTCTTTGCCCTCCCCTCAACCCCTAGAAGGGGAGCCGAGAGCCCCATAAACCCTCCTCCCATAGCCCTAATCTCCTTTCAGTGAGCTGCCTCCTTCCCCTCCTTCACTGCCTGGAATCAAAGGGGTCTCTGGGGAGTGGGCCATGGGGCGGGGGCTTCTGAGGAGGAGGAATGAAAAGCAATTAGGAACCCCTCTCCCCCAGGCTGGGCAGCGCTGCTCTGGGCTGGGGATCAAAGGCTGGGTGTGAGGGGAGAGGGGAGACTTGCTGGGCTCAGAGAAAGAAGTGGAAAGAACTGTGGGAGAGAGAGGAGGAGGGAAGGTAAAGCGGGAAGCGAACTGGCCAGGATGATGGGTAGTGAGAGAGAGAAAGATGCAAAGAGGATCAGGGAGTCACTTTTAATTCCTATTCCCCAAGTGCTTTCCGAGCCCGAGGCCCGTGCTAAGCGCTTTATGTTTTCAAGGTTCCAACAACCCTCTGGGTGGGAGGTATTGTTGCTCCCATTTTACAGATGAGAAGACTGAGACTTTCAAGAGTTCAGTCATTTATCCACGGCTCTGTGCCCCAGTGAAAGTGACAGATGGGAGACAGAAAACAGAGGAGAGTGACAGTCAGAAAGAGGAATGGAGATGGGCAGAGAGTGAGGTAGAGAGAGAGATGTGAGGCCAGAGAAGTGACAGGTCAAAGAGCTGGAGGCAGGCAAGACAGAGAGGATGAGAGAAAGTGAGCGGCCCGGAGCGCCCAGGACAGCCTGAAACAGAGACAGTGTGTAAATTGGAGACAGGAAAACACTATCCAGTCTGGAACAATGGAGGGTGGAGACGGCAGCCTCTATCCACCCCCTTCCCAGAACCCCAGCATCCTGTCCCCAGCGTGCTGGGCTGTCCCCTGCCACCCATGTGGGCAGAGGCCTCACCTCTGGCTGGCCGGGGTCCTCTTGACCCCTGCCCTCAGGGGACTTCACCTGGTCCCTGGGAGGAGGCTGCCCCACCCAGTTGCCTTCCTTTCTTTCCTGCAGCCCCTGCGGGGGAGGAGGGAACAGGTCCCAGGTGTGCCGCTGGCTGCCCTGGGGACCCCTGTCTCTGCTCCTTCCAGCACACGTCTGCAGCCCCCCCACATCGTCCTGGCCTCCGGGGGGATTCCCATACCCTCCCTCTACCCTCCTCTGCCGGGGGGCTGTGCAGTTTCTCCTAATCCCCCCCTTCCGAAGGAGCCCCGCCCCTCCCCCCGACAGCCCTCCCCCGACGCCTGAGCCAAGCCAGGTGTGCTCACCCCCCTCCGTACACACACCCCCCCCTAAAATCTCCTCCCCTTTTTCTTCCCGTAACCAAATCCAGATGTGAGGCCTCTGCAGGCGGGGGGCCAAGGGTGGGAACCCCAGCGTCCTGGCCTCCAGCACTTCCTCCTCTGAGGGCAGTTAGCTGGTGGAGAGGGGGAGGGAGTCAGGGCTGGGCTTCCAGAGCTCTGTACCACGCGGGAGGAGCTGAAGGGCTGGAGCGTTGGGTCCGAAGGTGGGGTGGCGATTGGGAAGAGGAGTAGATTGGATTGGGAGACAGCAATTTCGGATTTGGGGAAGGGACGGCAGAGGCTGAGGCAGGCCCTAGTGGGAGGGGTGTCCCATGCCAGCTGTCAGGGTCAGGTCTTTAGTTCAGCCCTTCCTGAGGTGTTGGCCTTTTTTCCCCCCTTTCGGCATTTCTGTCTCCCCTTCTCCTCCAGGGCATTGAGGTTTACAGAGGCCTAGATCGGGGAGTCCTGAGGGTCAGCTCTGTGCTTGCCAGCTGTTAGGGGCGGGGCTGGCACTCAGAAAAGAGGCTAGAGATCTGGGGGAGGAGGGGGCAGAAAGCAGAGCTGGCTCCCCTCCTCCGCCTGTCTGTCTGTCTGAGTCTTCCAGACTGCTCCAGTGGGGCCGAGTTCAGGGGACCCACCTGTCTCAGCTCCCAGGCATCTGGTCTTTTTGGTGTCTCCCTGCCTGTGCTGACCAACTGTCTGTCTGTCTCTCTGTCTGTCTGTCTCTCTGTCTTAGAGACCCTATTGAACACAAAATTGGAAACTGCCGATTTGAAGTGGGTGACATTTCCTCAGGTGGAGGGGCAGGTAAGATCCAGGGCCTGGGGGGGAAACTAAGGGAGGGGGCCCTCTGTGCTCCTGCTTTCCAGCAACCGCCCCCCCCCCACAATGCCCGCCCATCGCAGAAGCTGGGGCAGGTGTCCTCTGAGTCCTTGCTTTCCAGGGGTCCCCCCGCCCCTCCCTGCTTTATGGCAAACACCCTCGCACTGACCTTCGCCCACCGGCTCAGCAGTCACCGGGCTGATGCCCTTCTCCCCACAGTGGGAGGAGCTGAGTGGCCTGGATGAGGAGCAGCACAGCGTTCGGACCTACGAGGTGTGTGACGTGCAGCGGGCCCCAGGCCAGGCACACTGGCTGCGCACCGGCTGGGTGCCCCGGCGAGGGGCCGTCCACGTGTATGCCACGCTGCGCTTCACCATGCTGGAGTGCCTCTCCCTGCCGCGGGCTGGCCGCTCCTGCAAGGAGACCTTCACCGTCTTCTACTTTGAGAGTGACGCAGACACGGCCACGGCCCACACTCCAGCCTGGATGGAGAACCCCTACATCAAGGTACCCAGGCGCCCCAGGGCTGGGTGGAGCGTCAGGGCGGGGCCCCGGGCAGGCCTGTGGTCTAGAAGCAGCGGGACCTGGAAGCAGGAGGCCCAGGTCTGAGGAGGGACGAGCATGGTCTGCTGGGTGGTAAGGCTGTTCTCCTCCACTGCGTGGGCCCCCCTCCACGTCCCAGTTCTCCCAGCGCGCCTCGCTCGCCCCTTCATGGCCCCTGGTCTGGTCTTTGCGCCAGCTGACGCCTCGCCCTGGAATGCCTTCTTTCCACCTCTCCCACCCAGCTCCTACTTGTCTTGTAAGTTCCAGGGCTGAGGTCCCCCCCGGGGACACCTTTGCAGGTGCACCCTGCTCAAGGGTCCTGCCCGCCACAGCGCTCTTCAGATATTTAACTTAACGGTGTGTCCTTCGTTCTGTTTCCTGGGCACAGAGTCCAGGGCCTGCCATAGAGTAGGTGTTGATATGTGTCTGTAGGTTGGGTGAATGCACGGAGAGGGGGTGCAGGACAGAAGCCGGACACATCGTAGGAGCCCGGCGAGTGTTAATGGACCATGTTGGGGCCTGCAGGAAAGAAAGTGCATATTGGGAAAGGTGGAGAGAAAGTTCTCAAACAGGAGCCAGGCAGGTCAGGGAGAGGGTGAGCTGGGAAGACAGCCCAGCGGGGTTCTTGGGGAGTGGAGGACAGCAGCCGTGAGTCTCTTGTCTGACCTGGCAGGTGGACACAGTGGCTGCGGAGCACCTGACCCGGAAGCGTCCCGGGGCCGAGGCCACCGGCAAGGTCAACGTCAAGACGCTGCGTCTGGGCCCACTCACCAAGGCCGGTTTCTACCTGGCCTTCCAGGACCAGGGTGCCTGCATGGCCCTGCTGTCCCTGCACCTCTTCTACAAGAAGTGCGCCCAGCTGACCGTGAACCTGACCCACTTCCCGGAGACGGTGCCTCGTGAGCTTGTGGTGCCTGTGGCAGGGAGCTGCGTGGCCGATGCCATGCCTGGCTCTGGCCCCAGCCCCAGCCTCTACTGCCGGGAGGATGGCCAGTGGGCCGAGCAGCCAGTCACGGGCTGCAGCTGTGCTCCAGGGTTCGAGGCTGCCGAGGGGAATACCAGGTGCCGAGGTGAGGGCTGATCCACTTTTTCAGTTTCCGTTTGGAACATTCGTTGCTCTCCTGGGTGCTCACACTCTGGAGGGTGTGTTTTCAGGGCCCCCAGCACACAGCACAGTTCTGAGCTCTCCCTCACTTCCACCCTCCTCCTCCTCCTAACGAGGGCCCAGTTCCTTTCTGGCCATGAGAGGTTGTCCTGGGATGCAGGCCTGTCCTCAGGGCTGGGGGACCTTGTTGGACTTAGAGAACATAGTCATCATGGTGTCCTTTAATTTACTGATACTGAAATCTCACCTAGCTTTTTCTCCAGAGCAGGGATTCTTTTTTTTTTTTTTGGTCTTTTTGCCTTTTCTAGGGCCTCTCCTGTGGCATATGGAGGTTCCCGGGCTAGGGGTTGAAATGCAGCTGTAGCCGCCGGCCTACCACAGCCTACCGAGCCATATCTGCGACCTACACCACAGCTCATGGCAACGCCAGATCCTTAACCCACTGAGCAAGGCCAGGGATCGAACCCGCAACCTCATGGTTCCTAGTCGGATTCGTTAACCACTGAGCCACAACGGGAACTCCCAGAGCAGGGATTCTTAACCTGGGTTTTGTAGGTAGAATATAGGAGATCTGTGAACTTTGGTGGAGGGAAGGAAAATGGCTTTTTCTTCTCATTCAGGCTCACCTGAAATCAGCCACTCCTTTTACGGACTGTCAGCCACAGCCCAGCAGTGGGAGCGGGAGCGGGTCCTGAGACTTGGGCTCCATTCAAATCCTGGGTGTTTTCACAGCCTGTTAGAGATGATGCAAGAATGTCAAAATGCTGCGTTGGCTCATCGTGATTTCAGTGTTTCATTGGCCGTTAGCCCTACTGCTGTATCTTGTTAATAGAGAAACACGCACATTGCTCTGCTGCGAACTTTTCTTCCTGTTTTGATCGTTGTATTTTCACTTCTTTGGTTTTCTTGGTAATCTGAAAAAACAGATTACGGTGTGCAATTTAAGTTCACGGTTCTGAGTGGAGGTCTGGGTTTCACCATGCTGCCTTGGGGGCAGGGGTACATGTCAGGGTTCAGATCCCTGCTCTGGAAGAAGGTCCTCCCTTTTAGAGGCCAGGTTTCTGAGCTCCTCCTCCCTTCTCCCCCTTTGCACTTTGTGCAACTTTTTTTTCTTGGCAGCACCCATGGCATGCAGAAGTTCCAGGGCCAGGGATCAAACCCATGCCACAGCTGTAACCAGAGCCATAGCAGTGACAATGCCAGATTTTTTTTTTTTTTTTTAAAGGGCTGCACCCAAAGCATATGGAAGTTCCCAGGCTAGGGGTCGAATCGGTGCTACAGCTGCCAGCTACAGCCACAGCAACATGGGATCTGAGCCACGTCTGTGACTTACACCACAGCTGACGGCAACACCAGATCCTTACTTTACTGAGCGAGGCCAGGGATCGAACCGATGTCCTTATGGATACTAGTCGGGTTCGTTGCTGCTGAGCCACCACAGAAACTCCCAATGTCAGATCCGTAAGCTGCTGAGCCACAGGGAACTCCCCATGCAACTTTAATAGCTGCTGCTGAACGTCTTTAATGTGAGTTTCTGATGGACACTTTCTCTCTTTCAGCCTGTGGTCAGGGCACCTTCAAGTCTCAGTCCGGAGAGGGGTCCTGCCAGACATGCCCAGCCAACAGCCAATCCAACACCATCGGCTCATCTGTCTGCCAGTGCCGCATTGGCTATTTCCGGGCCCGCACGGACTCCCGGGGTGCACCCTGTACCAGTAAGTGGCCAGTGTTCCCTGGGGTGGGACCCACCCTAGCACCATCCTCCACGCCTTCTTCCTCTTGACCCTGGCCTGGTGCCCGGCCAAGACAATGGCAGTGTGGCTGGCTGGCTGTCTGTCCCACTGCCCATCTCCTGCCCATCTGCTCAGCCTCTGCCTGATGCCCTGGTCTCTCACAGCCCCACCATCCGCTCCGAGAAGTGTGGTACCCCGCCTGAACGGCTCCTCCCTGCGCCTGGAGTGGAGCGCCCCCCTCGAGTCGGGCGGCAGAGAGGACCTCACCTACGCTCTCCGCTGCCGAGAGTGCCGGCCTGGGGGTTCCTGCATGCCCTGTGGGGGAGACCTGACCTTCGACCCTGGCCCCCGGGACCTGGTGGAGCCCTGGGTGGCAATTCGTGGGCTGCGTCCTGACTTCACCTACACCTTCGAGGTCACTGCCTTGAACGGGGTGTCCTCCTTAGCCAGCGGGCCAGTCCCATTTGAGGCTGTGAATGTCACCACCGACCGAGAGGGTAAGACTGGGGGCTGGGAGCTGCCTGTGCTTGGTTGGGAGAGATGCTGGTGGGAAAGGCCAGCAAGGGATGTGGACAGTCTAAAGGCCTGAAAGGAAAAAGGCAGCAGCTGGGAGTGGGGACCCTAGGCATTACAGCGGCTCAAGGCCTTTGGGACGAGAGGCAGAAAGAGAGTTTAAAAGATGCAGGAGTTCCTGCTATGGCACAGTGGGATTGGTGGCATCTTGGGAGTGCTGGGATGCAGCTGTGGCTTAGGTCACACCTGTGGCTTGGATCTGATCCTTGGCCTGGGAACTCCAAATGCTGCAGGGCGGTCACCAAATAAAACAACAACAACAAAGATGCAAAGGTGGACTGCAGAGTTGAGGACAGGGCAGGGAGAGCCAGAGGACATTCCCTTAACAGCTGGAAGACTGAGACAAGTGTGACCAGCAGAGGAAGAGCTGGGAAAAACGAGGGACAGACCTGCCACGCTCAAGGGCCCCACTGTGTCTGTCTTTTGCAGTGCCGCCCCCAGTGTCTGACATCAGGGTGACTCGGTCATCCCCCAGCAGCTTGAGCCTGGCATGGACTGTCCCTCGGGCACCCAGTGGGGCCGTGCTGGACTACGAGGTCAAGTACCATGAGAAGGTAAGACCAGGCCCTGCCCCGGGGTTAGGGGCTGGCAGTGGGACCCCCTCCAGGGTGGGACACATGAATTGCAGGCATCTGCCACATCCTAGCTATGTGTCCTTGTGTCAGTGGCCTCTCTCAGTTCAATATCCTCATTGTAACATACTTACGGTAGTGGAACCTACCCTATGGAATTGCTGTGAGGAGTAAATGATATGATTAATGTGAAACTATGGCACAGTGCATACACAAGTGAGCACAAAGGCCTCACCTGCCTCTCAACAGGACGGAGATGCTGGTGACAGAGGCTCAGGACACGGGGAGGTGGAAAGAGCAGTGGGATCTAGGGCCTCTGGCTTACGGTCGGACCCCTCTCCTCCCAAACAGGGCGCAGAGGGTCCTAGCAGCGTGCGGTTCCTCAAGACGTCGGAGAACCGGGCAGAGCTGCGGGGACTGAAGCGGGGAGCCAGCTACCTGGTCCAGGTGCGGGCGCGCTCTGAGGCTGGCTACGGGCCCTTCGGCCAGGAGCATCACAGCCAGACCCAGCTGGACGGTGAGCCTGGGGCGCTGGGCGTGGGGAGATTGGCTGTCCCACCCCAAGCGGGAGGCCTTGGCTCTGCCCTCAGGACACCCAGAGTCACCTCCCCATCCTTCGCTCTCAAGCACTAGGCATTTTGGCCTGGTGACAGGTTGTAGAAACCAAAACCAACAGCTGGGTGTGAAGACCAGCTCAGCGGCTTTCCAGCTATGTGACCTTTCGCAAAAACTTGACCCCCGAGTCCCAGCTCTGTCATCCAAAAAATGGAAATATGAGGCCTGTCTCACAGGGCTCCAAGAATTAAATGAGGTGACACCTTCTTAGTTTTCATATGCCGGCCCAATGGTTTTCTAAACCTTTTACTTTTTTTTTAATGGTTTTATTGAGATGTGATTTATATACCATGATTCGCCCATTTAAAATGTATAATTCATTGGCTTTTAGTATATTCACAGAGTTGTGCAACCATCGCTACAAACTAGAACATTTCAGCAGCCCCCTCAAAAAAAAACACTTACAACCCTTCCGTCCGTCCCCCCGCCAGCCCCTGGCAAACTCTAATCTACTTTCTGTCTCTATAGATTTGCCTATTCTGGATGTTTCCTTTTATTTAAAAAACATTTTTTTTTTCCTTTTTGCTGCCTCACCTACAGCATATGGAGGTTCCCAGGCTAGGGGGCAGGTCGGAGCTGCAGCTGCTGGTTTATACCACAGCTGCAGCAATGCTGGATCCTTCACCCACTGAGTGAGGCCAGGGATCAAACCTGCATCCTCACAAACACGATGTCGGGTTCTTAACTTGCTGAGCCACAACAGGAACTTGTAGACATTTCATACAAATGCAGCCCTACAACACATAGTCTTTTGTGACTGGCTTCCTCCTTCACATGGCAGAATGTTTTCAGGGTTCATCAGGGTCTTAGGATGTATCAGGACTAAATTCCTTCTCCTGGCCAAAAAATACTCCATTGTATGGCTAGCACTTTTTTTTTTGTCTTTTTTCCTTTTTTCTAGGGCTGCTTCCCACAGCATATGGAGGTTCCCAGGCTAGGGGTCTGATCAGAGCTGTAGTCGCCGGCCTGTGCCAGAGCCACAGCAACGCAGGATCCGAGCCACGTCTACAACCTACACCACAGCTCCCAGCAACGCCGGATCCTTAACTTACTGAGCAAGGCCAGGGATTGAACCCGCAACCGTCATGGTTCCTAGTCGGATTCGTTCACCACCGTGCCACGACGGGAACTCCCGGCTAGCACACCTTTTATTTATCCTTTCATCCTTTGATGAGCATTTGGGTTGTTCCCACTTCTTGGCTATAAACCTTTTCATGTTTAGCCTTTGGACCCTTTCGTTCAAATGGGACTTTGTGTGGTCACCGGTGTTTATACCAGAATAAAATCAAGCCCCCTCTGGCAGTCGTAAGGCCGGGAACCTTCTTCCCTGACCCTGAGGGTCTCGACGGGTCCGTCCTGATGGCCGGTTTTTCTCCTCCAGAGCATGAGAGCTGGCGGGAGCAGCTGGCCCTGATTGCAGGCACCGCAGTCGTGGGTGTGGTGCTGGTGCTGGTGGTCATTGTCATTGCCGTTCTCTGTCTCAGGTGAGGCTCCGGGCACCTGGAGGCCCCTGTGAAGCCACCCCCCCCAACCCCCCAGCCTCCTGCTCCCGGGCAAGCCTCCCCTCCTCACTTGGAATCCTCTCAGGTCCCGCTCCTCTCTTCCCTCCCTGTCCCTCTGGGAACAGCGGGATGCGTGACTCCGTTTACCTTTTCTTTCCCATCGGCTACAGGAAGCAGAGCAACGGGAGAGAAGCTGAATATTCGGACAAACACGGACAGTATCTCATCGGGCACGGTGGGTAGGCCCGTCCTGAAGGAAGCGGGGCTGGGCCGAGGGCCGTGAGCCAAGACCCCGGGCATCTGAGCGCGCTGGGAGGTACCTCGCGGCTCACAGGCCCGCGTCATTCCTCAGGTACTAAGGTCTACATTGACCCCTTCACTTACGAAGACCCGAACGAGGCTGTGAGGGAATTTGCGAAAGAGATCGACGTCTCCTATGTCAAGATTGAAGAGGTGATTGGCGCAGGTTAGTGGAAAACGCCTGGATGCCCGGGCGGCGGGGAGGGGCCGGCAGCCCCGGCCCCGGGCGGAGGAGCGCTGACCCTCGGTCCTTCACTAAGGCGAGTTCGGGGAGGTGTGCCGGGGGCGCCTCAAGGCCCCCGGGAAGAAGGAGAGCTGCGTGGCCATCAAGACCCTGAAGGGCGGCTACACGGAGCGGCAGCGGCGGGAGTTCCTGAGTGAGGCCTCCATCATGGGCCAGTTTGAGCACCCCAACATCATCCGCCTGGAGGGCGTGGTCACCAACAGCGTGCCCGTCATGATCCTCACGGAGTTCATGGAGAACGGCGCCCTGGACTCCTTCCTGCGGGTGAGCGCCCCCTTTGCCCCGACCCCGGTGCCCCACAGCCACCCTGCACTCCCCCGGGGCAGCCCACGTTGCCCAGGGCCCAGGACAGGCGGGGCAGGGGTGGTCCCACGTCCCGGCCCCTCCGCCCTTCCTTCTCCCCCAGGGAAGGTTGGGTTCTGGGACTGGCCTCCCCGCGGAGCCAGCTGATCCCCGGGATATGGAGGGGGCTGTCCTTCATCCCCGTGACAAGTATTTACCGAGTGCGTCCTTGTGCGCCAGCCACTGTCCTCAGCCTCGGGAACAGGGCCGTGAACCTCTCTGCTCTGGGCGAGGGGCCGGTGTCATGGGGGAGACTGAAAATTAACAAGCACAAACGAGCTTTTGTAAAAAGTGCACAAAATTTCAGATGTGAACAAAAGTTAAAGCCATCATAGAGAGCACAGAAACGTGTTTGGAGATGAGGGGGAAGAGGGTACCTTTGCTACGTTAGCAAAATCTTAGGAAATTTTGTTCTTTTTAAAATTTTACTGTGCATCTTTTATATATATATTTTAAAAAAATAGCAAAATAACAGTGTGTTTAACCGAATTATAACAATTCCTTGGTATCACCTGGTGCCCATTTGATATGTACATTTTTCCTGTTGTCCCCCAAATGTCCCTTACTGCTGGTTTCTCCAAACTAGCATCCAGGTTGAGATCAAGTGGTACACTTGGTGGTTATTGTTTTGAGGCTCTTTTTTTTTGTCTTTTTAGGGCCTCACCCATGGCACATGGAGGTTCCCAGGCTAGGGGTCCAGTTGGAGCTACAGCTGCCGGCCTGCACCACAGCCACAGCAACGCCAGATCTGAGCCGCGTCTGCGATCTACACCACAGCTCACGGCAACACCGGATCCTTAACCCACTGAGCGAGTCCAGGGATCGAACCTGCAACCTCATGGTTCCTAGTTGGATTCGTTTCCGCTGCACCACGACAGGAACTCCTGTTTTGGAGGCTTTTTGTACATCCAAGACAGTCCCTTGTTGTGGTTCTGAAATGCCGAAGGGCTGGGCCATTTGTCCACTGAAATTTCCTCTTCTAGATTTGTCAGATTCTTCCTCGTGGGGTCATTTAGCTTGTTTCTCTGTGTTTCCTCGAAGAGATGCTATATTTTATATTGTGATAAATTCAAAGTCAAACATCTTTGGCCAGCCTACATCAGAGGGTGCTGTGTGTTCACAGGATACTGCATCAGGAGACACAGGCTGTACTGCAGAAATTGATGTGGCATTGTAAATCAGCTATACTTTGACAATAAAAAAAGAGGAGGTCCTGTTGTGGCTCAGCGGTTAGTGAACCCGATTAGTATCCATGAGGACTTGGGTTCAATCCCTGGCCTCGCTCAGCAGGTTAAGGATTCGGCGTTGCCGTGAGCTGTGGTGTAGGTCGCAGATGAGGCTCAGATCCTGCGTTGCTGTGGCTGTGGTGTAGGCTGGCAGCTGCAGCTCCGATTCGACCCCTAGCTTGGGAACCTCCACATGATGTGGGTGCAGCCCTAAAAAAGACAAAAAGACAATAAAATAATAATAAAAGAAGTTATGGCAAAATAAAATACTTAACAGATAAAGAGGTTTTTTTTTTTTTTTTTTTAAAAAGAGACAGAGGCTCCCTGGCTCCCACCACAAAGGATGCTGAGGCAGACCCTGGAATAGTGTCATGACAGCCTGACTCTCCCTTGTGGATATAGGAGTCTGTTCCATTGTCCAGCTGCAGGAAAGGGAAGGGAGTCTATTTTAGAAGAGATTTAAAAAAAAAAAAAAAAAAAAGGCCCAGCAGGGCTAAGGGTGCAGTGTTATCACTGCTGTGGCTTAGGTTGCTGCTGTGGCATAGTTTCAATCCCTGACCCGGAAACTTCTGCATGCCACGGGCACAGCCGAAAGGATGACATTTGGGAGTTCCCATCCTAGCTCAGTGATAACGAACTCAAACCCATGAGGACGCAGGTTCGATCCCTGGCCTCAATCAGTGGGTTAAGGATCTGGCGTTTCCATAAACTGTGGTGTAGATAAAAGATGCAGCTCAGATCTGGCGTGGCTGTGGCTGTGTAGGCCAGTAGCTGCAGCTCCAAGACCCCTAGCCTGGGAACTAATGTATGCCACAGTTGTGTCCTAAAAAGAAAGGAGATGACATTTGGCTAGATGAGAGAGCCAGCCAAGAGAAGATAAGGCATGGGGGGTTGAGGGTGCGGGCGGCAGAAAGTAGAAACTCAGAGTGGGCAGGATCCCAGCGTATTCGAGAAGCAGAAAGATTGGGGAAGCTGAACCAGGTCAGCAGAGAAGTGATGGTGGATCCTGTAGACAGTGGCTGGGCCTCAGTGGCCTTAGAAGTTTGGATTTGATTAGAAGTTGGAAGGATTTCAGCAGAGGAGTGAGAATATTTAAGGCGGTCCCTGTGACAGGTGCTGAGAGTAGGAGCAGAAGCCAGGAGAAAATGGTCCTCATTCATGCCCCGGGGGCTGTGGTGAGTGTGGAGAAGTGGCTGGATTGGGGATGTTTTGGAGGCAGGGCCACCAGAACTTACTGATGGATTGTAAGTCATGGGTGAGGGGGAGAGAGGAATCACGGAGACTCCAAGGTCTCCGCCCTGGAAGTGGTGTTTCCACGAACTGAAATGCAAGGCCTGGAGGGTGCAGGCTTGGAGGATGGATTCAGGATTCTGTTGCTGGCCTGCAGGGTTACCTTGGGTCCCCGGCATGCTAGCTGAACCCAGAGGATGGGCTTAGTTAACCGTCCATGCCTGGTTGGCTTACCGAGTGAGAGCAAGCTCTATAAGGTCAAGGTCAGGTGTCAGACCTTGGTTTTGGTGCTGTGATCACTGACCGACACCCGATTCCTCACTCTGCTCTTATATCCTACCTTCAGCTGGTCCAAGAGCGAGAGATTGCTGCTGGATCAGCACCAATGCTTGCATTTCCAACTGTAGAAAGGTGGCCTTAGAGCACACTTGTGACTGTCAGTGCGCTTTTGCTATCAAATAAAAAGAACATATATGGAGTTCCCTGGTGGCCTAGTGGG
The DNA here is from genome assembly GCF_016906955.1 of Phacochoerus africanus. NCBI lineage: Eukaryota > Metazoa > Chordata > Mammalia > Artiodactyla > Suidae > Phacochoerus > Phacochoerus africanus. The sequence goes on along the minus strand of NC_062548.1, from coordinate 9,621,565 downwards.
CTAAAGATCCAGCGCTGCCATTGCTGTGATGTGGGTTTGATCCCTGGCCTGGGAACTCCTGCATGCTGTGGGCACAGCCAAAATAAAGAACAGATTAAATCAAAGGCATTTGTTGACTATTTCCTGAATGTGAAGCACTGTAGTAGGTTAAATAGAAGAAAAATCTTAAAATGATCTCCTTATCATCTGATTAAGAGAGACCCATGCGTGTAGTTGACACAGCAGCAGCTACAAGCACTGTGTCACGATACTGTATGTCGTGGGAGCTGAGAGAACCGAGGGTCAAAGAGAGGAGGTTTACCTGGGATATTGGCAGGCCTGCCCTACAGGTGGGCGTGAGAAGGTCTGGACGCGACTAGCAGGCGGAAGGAAGGGGGGCCGCTGAGGGGAGCTGTCCTCACCACACCCCTCCTTGTCCTTCTCCAGCTGAACGACGGGCAGTTCACCGTCATCCAGCTCGTGGGCATGTTACGGGGCATCGCCTCGGGCATGCGGTACCTCGCGGAGATGAGCTACGTCCACCGAGACCTGGCCGCCCGCAACATCCTGGTCAATAGCAACCTGGTCTGCAAAGTTTCAGACTTTGGCCTCTCCCGATTCTTGGAGGAGAACTCATCTGATCCCACCTACACGAGCTCTCTGGTGAGGCTGGGGGATGGGCATGGGGACTGGGTTCTTAGGTCCAGGTGGGCAGGGTGGGCTGGAAAGGTGGGAGCCTGAGGGACTGACAGCCCTGACCCAGGACAGGATGCAGGAGCAGACCCTGGAGGTGGGGGTGAGGTGTGGTCGGCTTAAGGAACCTGGCTGCCGGGTGTCAAGGAAAAGCACAGAGTTGGGGAGCTGGGTGTTTGAGGCCTAGAAAGAAAGGAGGCCTGAGCGAGGAGGAAAGGCAGAGGTTGGGAGTGAGGGCCTGGGTCCTGTGGGTCTCACTCAGCTCCCCTTTTCCCCCTCCATCCTTAGGGAGGAAAGATTCCCATCCGATGGACAGCCCCCGAGGCCATTGCCTTCCGGAAGTTCACATCTGCCAGTGATGCCTGGAGCTACGGGATTGTGATGTGGGAGGTCATGTCCTTTGGGGAACGACCATACTGGGACATGAGCAATCAGGACGTAAGTGTCCCACGGTCTTACCAAGCTTTCCTGGAATGTCCTCTCACTTGGTGGCCGTGGGGGGTTCCCAGAGAGCTCAGTACTGCTTTGAGAAATGAGGGCGGCGCAAAGAAGAGCTGATCCCTGTATCCAAGAGTTTGACACCATGTGGAAACGGGGATGGCGGGCAGGGTTAGGAGGTCACATGGATCATGGCTCAAGAGCTTCGGGGACATTGAGCCACAGCCAGCCTTGGCCCTGGCCAGGAGGACAACCCCCCCCACCGCCCGAGATTTGCCATTCTGTGGGGGGGGGGGCTCTCACACCCATCCCAGCATCTATTAAGGTGCCATTTCCCTGGGATCCTTTGGCAGCCTCGTTTTCCCCAGATGTCCTCACCCAGTGTTTCTACCTGTCATTGCAGGTGATCAATGCCATCGAACAGGACTACCGGTTGCCCCCGCCCCCAGACTGCCCCACCTCCCTGCATCAGCTCATGCTGGACTGTTGGCAGAAAGATCGGAATGCCCGGCCCCGCTTCCCCCAGGTGGTCAGCGCCCTTGACAAGATGATCCGGAACCCTGCCAGCCTCAAAATTGTGGCCAGGGAGAATGGCGGGTGAGGACCTCAGAGAATGGGCCCCCTTTTCTGTACTCTGCTGTCCGAGAACCTCGCTCCCCACCCCTGCCCCCAGAAGGTTATGTCCCTTTGGTGGTACGTAGGATGGTCCCTGGCCACCTCTCCGAGGCTGGGCCCTCTGTCCCCACCCTGACACAGGCTGGTTCTCAGTGTGTCCTCCCCATGCCGATTGCCAGGGCCTCGCACCCGCTCCTGGATCAGCGGCAGCCTCACTACTCAGCTTTTGGCTCTGTGGGCGAATGGCTTCGAGCCATCAAGATGGGAAGATATGAAGAAAGTTTTGCAGCCGCTGGGTTTGGCTCCTTCGAGCTGGTCAGCCAGATCTCCACTGAGTAAGTTGTGGCAAGAGCTGGAGGTGGGATGGGGTGAAAGCTGAGCCACGTTAGAATGCCTGGGAACCAGAATCAGGCCCATGGGTTCAGCAGGGGCCTCTAAGGTCAACTCCTGGTGCCAACTCTGTTTTCTAGAGCCCCTCCCCACCCAAAGCAGAAACAGCTGCAGGGGCTGAGAGCCCCAGGTATCTTCCAGGCCAGCTGTGCCCGCCTCACCCCCTTGCACCATCTCAGACTTGGGCCATCGAGCTCCCGCCTCACAATCTGTATCTATCTTTGTGCATCTATCTACATTCCAAACCCTGCTCTCACATTAACAACGTGTCAACTCTGGATGCTTTCCCACCCATAAAAGGAGAAGGTTGGACTAGGTTTTGGAGATCCTTTCCAGCTTTCAACGTTAAATGGTTTTATGATTCCAACGCCTCCCAGATACTATTTTTCCCTAGTTGGCCTCTCTCTGGTTCTCCTTTCTGTCTTCCTATTTCTCCCCCAAGGACTCTTCTACCCTAGGTTTGATTAACAGAAAGAGAAGGAGTACAAATCAGACACAGAGGGTCCAGGAGGATCCAGGAGGCTCTCACCCTGGGGGGCCCCACGGGGTCTGGGCCCCTCCTCCCTGACTAGCTCCAGCCCCTTGACCCAGGGTCCCTGACCCGGGTTCTCGCCCTCCATGTCTCACCCCTTGTTCCCTTATCTGTTTCGCAGCTTCAGGATGGGGAATGTGGCAGTTGGTTTTTGTCCCTTTCCTCCCCTTTCTCTCCCCCACCCTGCTCTTCCTTTCTCTCTGGCCATTTTCTTTGGAATTCTCTTCTAAAGCAGTCTGTGCACTCCCTTCCCTCAATCTCATTTTATGGGCTTTTCTCTCCTTCTCATTCCTCCTCTTTCCTGATTCTCCACCTTTTCTTAATCCTTATCCAGACCATAGCCCCCCACCTCCAGCTTCTTGGCGGCTCTGGGTACCTAGCCCCACCCACTACTGCAGTTGCGCAGAAGGACTGTGGTTGGCTCCCAAAGCCTGTGGAAACTGCCTGGCAACTGCTGAGGTCCCCAGCAGCCATCCTGATTGGCTGAGGCGAGGATAGGCTTTCTGTAGGAGCCCCGTGGCCTCACCTAGCTATTCATTCATCTGCAGGGACCTTCTCCGCATCGGAGTCACTCTGGCAGGACACCAGAAGAAAATCCTGGCCAGTGTTCAGCACATGAAGTCCCAGGCCAAGCCTGGAGCCCCAGGCGGGTCGGGAGCACCAGCCCCCCAGTACTGACCTGTGCTTCCTCGCCTGCCCCACAGCTCTGGAGCGGCGGGAACCCCCACGTGGGGGACACTGTTCCCCTTCTTCCTGGGGCAGAGTCGGATAGGGACCCAAGAGGCCCCCATCCTCACGCCCCACTGGATTGCACTTTGAACCCATGGGGGCAGGGAGCTGGCAATTTGGAGAGACAGGATTTGGGAATTCTGTCCCACCAGCGTGTAGAAATCACATGCCTCCTAGGCGAGGAACTCCAGACCAAGGGTGTGGGAGTCCTGCCCTCAGGACCGGGTGTGACCAGAGGAAAAGAAGGGCCCGGAATCGGCCAGCATGCCTGGGTGGCTGGGCACGATCCCCACAGCCTCCCCCTGATCCCCAACTAGGGCCCCCAGATACCCCTCCTCACCTTGAAAGGGCCATGGCCCTGCAGACCAAAGAGAAGGAGGGGACTAGTCTGTGAGCTCAGGAGCTCAGCTCTGCGGCCGGGCGGGAGGTGGGAAGGGACTTCACGACCCAGTGACAAAAACCATTGAACTGGGGTGTTCCAGCCTTGCTGCTGTCTCCACCGAACTCAGTTTTCCCCTGTAAATGCCCCTCCCCCATCGCTGCCTTCATATTGAAGGTGTTTTTTTTTTGAGTTTTTTTTGTTCTTGGTCTTATTTTTTTTTTCGTTTTTGTTTTGTTCTTCCACTGTCCTCGTCATAACTTTTTGTGTTAGAGGGGACCTGTTTCATTATCCCTCCTCTGCTCCAGTCGAAACAGGGACCCATCGTTGTGTCTGTTTCCAGAACAGTGCCTTGGTCACGCCACAACCCCCAGACTTTTCCTGGCCCCACCAAGTACCCCCGAGCTGTGTCCATGAGGGGATGTGGGGGGGGAAGTGGTGGTGGAAACAGAGACAGACACCGGTGCTTGGAGGGGTTCTTAAATTATATTTAAAACAATTGTTTTGTATAAATAAAAGAAAACGGGAAGTGTCCTGGCTCTGGGGGTGACTGGCAGGAGGAGGGTGGGTGTGGTATGGAGGAGCTTTTGAGCTAGGCTGAGAGGGGTTGGAGGTCTGGAGACAGGGCTGTGGGGGGGCTGGGTGCTTGGTTCCCAGCCCCAGGGTGTGTTTGAGGTGATGGGGTGGGGGCAGTGGGAGATGAGTCATTGGCAGCTGCTTCTAACGGCTCCAGCTGGCTCTGCCAAGAGCCCAGGGCACCTCCGGGGTGGGGCTGCCCTCCCTCCCCTGCCCTGGTTCACTTACCCTGGCAGGGTCTCCATGAGGTTGGAGAGACCTTGAGCTCAGGGCCCCGCCCTACAGCCCCCTGAAGGAGGTGAGGGGGGAATCTGCTGGGCTGGAGGTCTAGTCAGATGAGGGAGACAGATGTAGGCCAGATGTTGACAGCTGGGGTTGGTTAGAGGCAATGGGGGGGGCGGGGGGGCAGGGGCTGGCATGGAGGACTCGGACCCCCCACGTGTACTCATGTACACACACACACACACAGATGCTGGGCTGGGTCTGGAGGACAATTCCCCCTTTCAAGATGCTGCCCAGGCAGGTTCTCCCAGTCTCTTGGGAAGGGAGGGGAAACCACCTGAGAATCCTTCCCCAACTTCTCCCTCTGGAACAGGAAGTTGAGGATGTGGTCCATCCCCCTCGCAGTCTTTCTCACCATCTCTGGTTTCCTTCTTTGCTGCCAGCCTGCCCTCCTTCAAGGACACCTGCAGGGGCAGGTCTGGACCAGTTCCCTTTGTTGAGCTGCTGCAGCCTTGCCATTTCTGCATCTCAGTTGCCCCCTGCTGTTGGGCTGGGGTTGGTACAGGACCCCAAACCATAACTCCTGTCCCTCCCAGCTGAGGAGGAGGGGTCTGGGTCCTCCTCCTAATAGAAGGAGGTCTCCGAGGATGCAGGTCCAGGCCGCCTCCCTCCCCTGCCAATCAGACGTCAGGCTAGATGAGGTGACCTTAGCTGGGTAAGGGGAGGAACAGTTCAAGGGGACAGGGCACAGATGAAGGACAGAGGCAGAGGGTCAAAGCCCAGATGAGGGGGCTCAGTGGGGGCAGGCATGCCGTTGGGAGCCTCATGATGCCCACATTTAAGCATGGCCAGCCCAGCTCCAGAAGCCCCTGAGCCTTCCTGCCACACTCAGCCCCAGAGCATAAGCTGCTCCCCCAGCTAAAGGGCAGGGGGGCCCTGGCCAGGGGCACCCCTCTCGCCTTGGGGCCCTTTCCCCAACCACATTGGTTCTTGCTTTCCTACATGAAGGTGGCTGCTGAAGTCATCCTGGAGGGTAAGCAGAGGAAGGATTCCTTTCTATAACCAGGGTCCTGCCTGTTTTGGTGTCCCCTGTCCCCTGGGGTCCCACATCCTGGGCTGTGGGCCCCTCCCCCACACCCCCGCCGTTGGCAGCCTTCCTTTTCCTCTTAGAGCCCAAGCAGGGTGTCCCAGCCCCCGTCCCCCAAGCAAGGACCTGCCTGGTGGGAGGCACAAGGCACAGGGGTCAGGGTGGGAATGTTTGCACTCTGGCCTTTGGCAGAGGTGAGCTGGTCATTCCTAATAGGATGGAGCTCAAAACAACAAATTGGCCCTCAGGCCCCACCCTCAGTTACCATAGTAACCCCAAGGCCCTTTTGGTCACAGGCTGGTTCACCCTTTGGAAAAAGCCAGCTTCCCCATCCTTAGCCTCTGCCCAGCAATTCATCTTCTGGTGGGGAATATGAAACCTCTCCTCGGGATCACCTTTCACTGCCCCTTCTGGGAGGCTCCGCGGCCACGTCCTCCAAGACCTAGGATTCCTGAGGGGAAGTCTCCTGCGGTACCCTGAAGCCAGAGTCTCTCCTGCGGTACCCTGAAGCCAGAGGGCAGACGGCCTACCCTCACGTGGCCTCTAAGGGACAGACACCCCTCCCCGCCTCAGACCTCCGAGCCCCTCCCCCCGGCGGCCTGTGGCTCTCCCGCCCTGGGCGCCCCCACACCGGTCTCCGTCTTATTTCTCCCCCTAAGACCCACCTCACAGACAGACCCTTCCTCCACCAGAATCATGTGGAAATTCACATCTCAAAAATAAATAATTTTATCTCTCCCTTTGTGTGAACACCTCAAAGCTAAGCCACTTTGTAGGCCTGCTCTGGAGCACAATCTGAGGAGAAAGCGAGAAAACCTGGATTAGAGGCCGACTCACCTCCCGGTGGCCAAAGTCGTGGCCGCTGGGGCTGGCGCTCACCTGTGCCGGCCCGCTTGCCTCTGTTCTGGCTCTGCGTTCTCTCCCTAGAGGGCCTGGGGGACAGACAGCGCCAGAAGGTGGGCGCCCAACCCCAAGCCTGCTCCTCCGCCGGCCGGCCCTCCCCCTCCCCCTCCGGGACCTCACCTCCTCCTCCTCCTCCTTCTCTTCCTGGAAACTCTGGTCACGGCCGGCACCAGGAGCACCGTGGGCATCAGCATCCCCAAGAGGATGGCCACGCGGTTGGACGCCTCTGGGGTGTGGGGAACAGAAAGAGGGATGTGGGACAGGAAGGGGTGGGGGTGACACTCCCTTCCGGTCCTTGGCTGCCACCCTGGAGGGACGGCATCCCCTAAACCCCTGGGTGGCTGGCTCTCCCTCCAGGAAGCTGCTGCTCCAGGGCTTTCAAGACCTTGGTGCCAGCCTCCTGTTTCTGGACACATGACTCCCATAAGCCATTCAGGGAGACCTTCATCCAGCTGGTCCCCTAGAGCCCAGGGTGTTAGGTCTTCTCCAAGAGCAGCCCTGGAGTCATTTCCATCCATCACCTGCGAGCTTGTGGAAAATGCAGATCTCTGGGCCCCCTCCAGACCCACCAAATCCAAATCTCTTGGGGGTAAGTCCCAGGATGAACATGTATTATTATTATTATTTTTTGTCTTTTTTAGGCCCACACCCATGGGACATGGAGGTTCCCAGGCTAGGGGTCAAATCAAAACTAGCCGCCAGCCTACACCACAGCCACAGCCACAGCCACGCCAGATCCGAGCCCCATCTTCAAACTACACCACGGCTCACAGCAACACTGGATCCTTAACCCACTGAGCGAGGCCAGGGATCAAACCTGCGGCCTCACGGATCTCATCAGATTCATTTCCTCTGAGCCATGACGGGAACTCTGAAATGAACATGTTTAACAAGACACCCCTGTCCCACCCCAATCTTAGGCACAAGGATAAACTGGAGAACTGCTGGCCATGAGGCTCATGGGAATTATAGTTTGCGACAGCGAAAACCAACAAAAGGTACTGGAGAGGCTTAGAGGGACACAAGCGGGAACGAAAGCAGGGTGAGACATACAGATCATAAAAGTGGGGAGCTCAGGTTCAGAGACAAGATTCCAGAGTGTGTGGGTAGGAAATGGGCACGAGGACACCGCAATTCCATGAGAATCTTGGTTCTGCTAACCTTTAGTGATAATACATATATATGTGTGTGTTATATTTTATACAGGAACATATGATGTTAATATACTATTATGATCTAGAACAGATTTTATAGGTTAACATAAGGTATCATATACATGGAGTAATCCTGTGGCCATTGGTGGTGGGGAAAGGGCTGTGAAGATACAGGGCCTGGGATGGAGTTCTTGCCTGGCTTTTTGGGGGATGGTACACCCCGAGGCTCCGTGCAGAGGTCTCCCCCGTAACCAAGTTCACACTCACAGGTGAAGTGGGTTCCCTGCTCCCGACACCGCCCATCATTCTGACAGGGGTTCTGTAGACATGGGCTGTCTGCAAAGAGGGGGGGGTTTGGGAGGGGTTCTGAGAGGACACCCACAGGCAGGGAGAGGAGCCTGCGGGCTGGGGTGCCAGGGAAGAGAGCGGCAGCTGACAGAGGGACTGGCCTGGGGCCACTGGCTGGGCTTCCAATCCTGGCTCTACACTCACAAGCCCCGGGCTCAGGGGAAACTGCTTACCCTCTCTGGACCCTGAAGTGGGGAGGCTATGCTTCCCCCAGGTGCTGGGGAAGGGCTAAAGGGGTTCCTGGGAAGCTAATGCTGGGAAAGAGCCCAGCACAGTGCCCTGCAGAGAGCAGAGGCTCAGAGAAGGCAGGGCCTGTGCCTCTGATGAAATGGTGTAAACTTCCTGACATCGATGACGTGGAGTTCCAGGCACAGCAGTGGGAGGGACTGTCCTTGGTCCAGGGTACGCCCCCCGCTCCCCAGGGTCTGAGGGCAGTCTGAAGCCCAGGGGTAGTCCAGGCTCACCTCGGAAGCAGCCACGAGTGAGGTTCCCCAGGGTGCAGATCTCCCCAGGGCGGCAGCTGAGGGGCTCACACAGCAGGACCCCTGAGCTGGCACAGGTGCAGCGCTGAGAGCAGTTCTCGGTCACGAAGCTGTCACCCTGCTGGAGAGGGAGAAGGGCCGGGAGGCGGGGTCCGGTTCACCTCCCTAGTCTGACTCTCCTTTTGCGCCTCTGCTCCCCCAGGGCCTCCCCGCTCCCAGCCCGGACCTGGTAGTAGATGCCGTTGTTGGTGCAGCCACAGTGGGCCATGGGAAGGCTCTGGGCACCACTGTAGATGTAGCCGGGGAGGCTGGCACAGCCCTCCACACACGGGCCGTCGCAGGCCCGGGGGACTGCCAGGGTGGCACAGGAGGCTGGGCAGGGTGTCATACAGCTCTGATAGACCGTGTTGGCCGGACATGGCAAGGCTGAAGGCACAGAGTCACAGTCAGAAGGTGGCTGCACTGGAGCTGGCCCCACAGGTATGGGTCACCTGACAGAGTACAGAGCTTGGGAGAGGCAGGGAAGGCAGAACAGTGGGCCACTTTGCGTGTCCTTTCATCTGTGACATTAATGCATGAAGAGAAGCAAAGATGGGCATCGGCAAGAAGGAGCGAGACAGAGTGACGGGTGGGCAGGGAAGGGCTTCGGCCAGGAGGACAAGGGGAGAGTTTAGGGCTGGGGAAACCAAGACAGGATGCCAGCATGGGGGCCGTGGTGGGAGTTCAGAGATGAGCTCAGGCCCAGCTGCTGGGGAAGGTCAGGGCCTCACCGCAGTGAGTGTGGTCCCGCCAGCCGGCCAGGGTGGCGCCCGACTCCTGGCAGATGATGGCGTACCCGCTGAGGACCTGGCAACGCAACTCCTCCTGCTCTTTGGGGCCCGGGGCAGCACAGAGATCAAACACACAGTGCCTGGGGGGATGACAGGGACCATGGGGGCTGTCAAAGACGGGGAGGCAAGGAGACCCAGCCTTGCAGAAGAGGCCCTGCAAGCCCCAGCAGGCAGCGCACATGCGTGCGTGCATATGTGTGTCACAAGGTACCGAGCTCAGAGAATTACGCCCAACAGAGAGCCCATCAGAGAACAGGCTGCAGGACCTAGAGAAAGGCCATTCCCCGTGTCCTGCGTCTTCAACTTACTCCTGGAAGGGCTCTGGGGCCACAATCTGGTGACAGGCAGCAAAGGGGCCCTGAGGGTCCACCAGCACCCCACACGCGTGGGTGTGGTTGACAAGCTCCAGCTGCTCTGGGCTGCATTCTGACACATTCTGAAAGCCTGACTCTTCGTTTTTCTCTTCCTCCTCTCGAATGGCCCTGGGGCAGAGACAGTGAAGGGCCAGGTGAGGCCCACGAGGGCTGCGAATTTAGGAAGAACCGGGGAGGGGACGAAGCGGGAGGGCGTGGGCACAGACCAGGACCCACAGGGAGATGCCACATAGTCAGTGGCAGAGGAGAGAAGTGATGTGACTAGAAGAATCTAGGCCAGTGCAGGCCCTGGACCTCGGGGCTCCTCCTCTGCTGAGGACGTGGGGGTGAGAGGGGTGTGGACAGAGGCTGGGCTGCCACTCATCCCTCCCCCTGCGCAGAGCCCCAGTCCTCTCACCTTGAGAAGCGGGGGTGGCCTTCCTTGGCCTTTACCTCCCAGCTGTTGCCAAAGACAAGGAGGTTCTGGGTGAAGGAGCCATCAGGCAGCATGAAGTCATTCCTCTTGTTCTTGTCATAGTTGCCGCACAGGCCTCGCACGAGCCCCAGGTAGGTGCTGGGCATGGCGATCACTGCAGAGGGCAGGGGCGTCCTTGAGTGAGACTCTCGGCCCCTCCCAGGCCCTCCCCTGGAGCTCGGGGCCCCACTCGCAGGCAGGGGTCTCAAACGCGCTCGGCCTAAGATGTGGTCTTCCCTCCCCTCTGCCCTCCGGTCCACATTCTCAGGGACCTGCATTGTTTCTTCCATTGAAGCTGACGACCAGCTCAAAGTCTGTGACCAGATACAGGCGATGGCCTCGCAGAGTGACCTGCAGGTACTCGTTGGGCTTGTAGGGGATGGACACCTTCTGACCGTTGACCTGGAGGAGGCAGATGGCAGCGGCCGGGAGGCCTGGATCCACCCCTACCCCCGTGGCCCGCACCTCTCTGCACCTCTCCCGCTGCCGCTGTTCTGGGATGAGATTCCCCAGGAAGCTTCATTGTCCCCAGAGGCAAAGGCCTCCCTCCCTGAGTTCTGCTCCTGTTGCTGCCCCAGCCCCTTCCTTGCAAGAAAACTGGCAGGTGGGGGCCCCTGGAGCTTCTTCAGCCTTCCCACTGCTTGATCTCCCCCTGCCCCCACCGCCCTCCTCTGCGCCCCACAAGGAGGCGAGGGTGGTGCCAATTCTGACTTGTACAACCTGGCAGCCCCTGCCGGGAACATCCCAGGGAGCGCGGAGACCCGGCTTCACCTGCTCCAGGTGGCCTCCCACCACCCGGCCTGCCTCCTCACCTGGGCCGGCCCGGCTCTTACCACAAGCTCCAGTTCGGCCTGGAGCTGGACTGTGTAGCCGTAGACCATGACGATGATCTCTTGCAGGAAGACCGGGGTTAAGGATGGATACACCTTGTTGCGTCCCTCCACCACCAGGGGCTCCACCCCATCGGGGAGCACGTCCAAGGTCTTGACCAGGGTGTAGGTCATGCGGCCCTGGAAGCGGTAGCTGAGGCCATCAAATGTGCGGTAATGGGGGTCCCCGAAAACTGAGCATAGATTGGAGCCTGCCGAGAAGGGTCAACGCTGAGAAGGCAGCCTGCCTGATGTCAGAGTCCCGGCCGGAGGCCCTCACACGCCTGCTGCCTTCTGTCATCTTCCCTCTCCGCCCTGGGCCCCCGGTGGACTTCATCTTCCACTTTCCTCCTCTCCCAAGAGGATCTCCTGCTCTGGTTCCCTGTTTTTGCCCTTCAGGTAGTGGATCCCAGAGAGGATCACGCAGGCGACAGGGGAGCTGGTAAGAGCGCGAGAGCCCAGGCCCACCCCGCCTGCGCTGGCCCCTCCCCCTCCAGAGCACCCAGCCGCTGCGGGGGGGCCCCTCTGGCTCCACCTCCCAAGGGCCTCCTTACTGTTGGGTTGGCAGAAGTCCTTGCCGTCTTCGTTGGGCTCACACTGGGAGCCGGAGGGGCAGGTGAAGGGCCTGCACTCAATGGCTCCCGCTGTGCAGACACACTTCTGGGAGCAGCCGCTGGAGAGCCGGAACCTACCCACCTGCACGAAGGAGGAGGGGTGAAGAAGGAAGGGCAGCTCTCTTCCCTCTACCACTCCAGCCTAAGCCCATGGTCTGACGGCTTACTTGGCTCAGACCAGAGGCAGTCCCAGTGCCCTCTGTACCCTTAGGTCCCTATACCGCCCACTAAGGCTATGGGCTCGGTGTCTCACACAGGCTGTTTGGGAGGTACTGCTGGACCCATCTTACAGATGAGGAAACTGAGGTCACAGAGGTTCGCTGACTCAAACCAAGCCACTCTAACGTGTTACATCCCTGTTGTCTGGAACCCTCCGTCCCCAAACCCAAACCACACACCCTCCCCAGGCCCGGCAGGTCATCACCCTGCTGTCACCAGCTTTCACACCCAGGGCCAGGCGTAGACACACAGGTGCCCTAGGCCAAGAGAGAGGTACAGGAAAGGAGAAAGCGCCATCCTGGAGGTGTACTGCCCCCACTCCCACTTCCTGTCCCCACTCACGGGAAGGAAGGTGCCCCTGGCGTCCCTGCAGCCGCACTGACTCCTGGCCACACACTGCTGCTCGCTGAGCACGTAGCCGGGCTCACAAATGCAGCCCTCCTCACAGGTGGAGGGAGCTCCGGCGCCTGTGCACTGGCCTTCGGGGTCCTGGCAGGAAGGGAGGCAGGAGGGGACGCAGGAGGTGTAGACGCTGTGGGCGGAGCAGTCCAGAGCTGGAGGAGGGAAGGGGAAACTTACTGAGTGTGGGCCGCGTATGGCTCCGAGGAAAGAAAAGGGCAGGAACGTTCTCTCAATTCAGGGTGGAAATGTGAGGTCAGCCAGCACTGCTGCAACCCTGTTGTGTCTGGTCAGTAAGCGTGGGACTGGCACGCGCGTGTATGTGTGTGTGTGTGTGTGTGTGTGTACAAGGCGTAACAGGAGCACAGGGCAGGGAGGTATTCACTCTGTCAGAGGAGCTTTTAAACAGAAGTAGTTGGAAACAAATGGAAACGTTCACAGGAAGAGTCCACAACATAGAGATGTCATTCCTCCCTCAGTTAATTTACACATTTGATTTGATCCCAATAAAATACACCAACAGGATTTTGTCTTTTTGTTTTGTTTTCGGTTTTTTTTGTGTATAGGTTGTTTGTTTGTTTGTTTGTTTTGCCTTTTCTAGGGCCACTCCCGCGGCATATGGAGGTTCCCAGGCTAGGGGTCTAATTGGAGCTGTAGCCACCGGCCTAGACCAGAGCCACAGCAACTCGGGATCTGAGCAACCTACACCATAGCTCACGGCAACACCGGATCCTTAACCCACAAGCAAGGCCAGGGATCCAACCTGCAACCTCATGGTTCCTAGTTGGATTCGTTAACCACTGAGTCATGACAGGAACTCCCTTTTTTTTTTTTTTTTTGCCACACTGAGGCATGCAGAAGTTCCCAGGCAGAAGTTCCCAGGCCAGGGATTGAACTCATGCAGTGACAACACTGGATCCTTGTCCAACACTGGGCAACACTAGGCCACCAGGGAACTCCTTGTTTTGATTTTTAATAGATCAAGATGACGTTAACACAGAGAGGAAAAATATAATAAACCAGAAAATCCAGGAAAAGTTTGAGACAAAATAAAAAATAAAGCAAAACTGGGAGGAAAAAAAAAAAAAAAACCACCAGTGGATAGTGAATGTCTTTATCAGAAATTTAAACACAATTTAAACTCTCAATGATCACAACATTGTGTTGCTAGTAAATGAAGATAAATGGAGCAGTGGAAGAGGAGAAAATGCCCAGAGAGAGTCCCAACTACTATGGAAATAATACTGGGAAAAAATAAATACAAAAGTTCATTCAGTTCTCACCCTATACACCATGGGATCAAACATTTAAATATGAAAAAAATGAAACCATACACATATTAGAGCAAAACGTGAGCATATTCTTTTTTAACCTCAGAGTCCAGAAGGCATTTGTAACTATGGCTCAAAAGGCAGAAGCCATGAAACAAAGACTATTATATTTGACTCCATAAATGTATATGTATTTCTGCATGGCAAAAAAAATCAAAGATGAAAAAAAAAAAAAAACTGGACAAATTTTTTGTAACTCTCGGCACTAATGAAGGGTCCTTCCCTGTAGCAGATAAAGGTCATTTATAAAATAGTTCAATAAAGACCAACACGCCAGTGGGGAAAATGGCGAATCAGTATGAATAGATCACGCAGAGGAGATCTAAAGGCTCCTAACATATGAAGAAGGCACAACCTCACTCACACTAGGAAAAATACAAATTAAGACTTTTTTTCTTTTTTTTGCTTCTTAGGGCCGCACCCATGGCATATGGAAGTTTCCAGGCTAGGGGTGGAATTGGAGCTACAGTTGCTGGCCTACAACACAGCCACAGCAACGCCAGATCCTAGCCACGTCTGTAACCTACACCAAGCTCACGGCAACACCAGATCCTTAACCCACTGAGCCAGGCCAGGGATTGAACCTGCATCCTCATGGATGCTATTTGGGTTCATTACTGCCGAACCATGACAGGAACTCCCAAATTAAGACTATTTTTCACTTATCAGATTGGCAAAAATCAAAAGCTCGATAATGCCCTGTTGGTGAGGCTGTGGGGAATCCTCATGTGTTGCTGGTAGAAACGTAAATTCCTCAACCCCTATGAAAGCCCATTTGGCAATGTCTCTCAAAAGTACAAATCCACACAGCCCTTGACCTGACAATTCCACTTTTAGGAATTTATCCTACAGATAAAAACACACAGAGAAAATCACATCTCCACAAAGTTTCCACTGCAGCACCATTTGCAATCGCAAAAGATTGGAAACAACTAGAAAGTCCATCAGTAGAAAACTGGTTAAATAAATTATGATAAATGATGACTTCCTGGCAACCTAGTGGTTAAGGATTTGGCACTGTCACTGCTGTGGCTTGGGAACTTCTGCACACCGCAAACCCAGTCTAAAAAAAAAAGATTTTTTTGGGTCTTTTTAGGGCCGCACCCACGGCATATGCAGGTTCCCAGGCTAAGGGTTGAATCGGATCTGTAGCCACCAGCCTACACCACAGCCAGAGCAATGCCAGATCTGAGTCTCATCTGCAATCTACATGACAGCTCACGGCAACACCGGAGTCTCAACACACTGAACGAGGCCAGGGACTGAACCTGTGTCCTCATGGATACCAGTCAGATTCATTTCCGCTGAGCCATGACAGGAACTACCCCCCCAAAAAAATTTTTTTAAATGACAAAGTTCCTGCTGTGGTGCAGTGAGTTAAGAATCTGACTGCAGGAGTTCCTGGCTTAAAAAAAAAAAAAAGTTTAAAGAAAAGAGCTAAAGAAGGATGTCTTGGTGTCTGCCAGGAGGGGAGTGGAAAGAACTTTCTGGGTGCAGGGAGCAGTGCATAGAAAGGCAGGGAGGGCTGTGGGAAAGTAGGGCCTGAGTGGGGAAAGGGGTCATTTGACGCAGGTGATGCAGGGAAGGGGGAGAAGGGGGCAGGGAGCGGCGGCGACAGCTTGGAGGGTCTCGGAGAGGAACTCGGACTTGCAGGTAAGAGTGAGCAGGGGAGTGACATGGACAGGAGCCGCCGAGAAGCAGCCCACGGAGGCCTGGCCGTAAGGGGCACAGGCTAAGAGCTTCCTGTAAATGGTCCACGTCCGGGAAAATAAAGTCAGAACTAGGCTGGGGAGAACCAACAAGGAGTCTGGGGGAACTTTCAGAGGTACACGGGTGAAAGAGTGCTTGGGAGTGGCCTGAGGGTGGCTGCAGGGGACACTCACGGCAGAAGCTGCTGTTTCTCCAGACTGGGGGCTTGATCCCCTGGGCCTGGCAGGCGGCCCCGAAGGCTTGCAGAGACTCGCAAAAGGCACGGTTTAGGCCTCCAAACTCACAGAGCTTGTGAGTACAGCTGCGCACGTAGGGACTGAGGACCACGCGGGTGGCACAGTTTGCCCAGGCCGGGGCCTGAAAGGCCGCCTGGCACTGCTCCTGCGCTCGCTCCAGGTCAGCTGGCCTGCAGTTTGCACTTGGCTGCTCTTGCGGTTCTGCTTCGGTCTTCCTGTCATCTTCCTGGCAACTGGGGAGGGAAAGGGGTCATCACAGGGACAGCCAAACCACCCTCAGGAGCCCTCCTGTCTTCCCTGGGAAGCTGGCCTGGGCTCTGGCCAGCCTTCCACGCGGCCTTGGCCTCCCAGCCTAGACAGGAAGACCGTAGTGTTTCCCAGACGGGCTCCTGGGGCCCAGACGCCGTCCCCGTCAAGCGGCGCCCGTGAAGGACCACGCGGGCCTTCCCAGCCCAGGTGGGCCATATGGTCTAGAATCCCGACTCACGTTCCTACACAAAGAGAGTCTTTGGGGGCAATTACTTTGGGTCGATCTCCTTATCTCGCCAGCTGTCCACATACACGACGTCATCCAGGGCTAGGGCATCACTGGGCATCATGAGCTCGTCTTCTTCCTCGTCATTGAAGTTCCCGCACACGCCGCAGGTCTGGGTGGGCGGAGGAGATGGAGGGGATCTTCAGCGCCGGGGGAGGCAGGGGGCACTTTTCGTTGGCACCACCTTCCCACTCCAAAGAGAAAGGCGCCCCCCGTGCCCCCCGCACCGGCCCTGCAGGCTGATCCCCTTGCGCAGAGACACAGGAGTCTTCCTCACCCTTCCGTAATAGGCTTTGGGGATTTCAACCTCAAGGAAACCTCTGCCGTCAAACTTGACCTGCACCCCGATGTTGATGGTGAGCACGGTGTAGCCGTCCCTGGAAATGACTCTGACCCCACGGATCTGCGTGGTTGCAGGCAGACTGACCCGTGTGCCATTGATCTACAGAGGACAGGACCTGTGAGCAGGAGGAAGGACCAGAGCCCCGTTCCCAGAGCCCATGTCCTCCTCACCCAGCTCACCAGCACTTGGTCCTGTTTCAGGGTGACCAGGGTATTAAAGATATCCACATAGACCTGGCGGAGGTAGAAAGCCGGGGGTTGGCCTTCCCGCTTCCCATTCTTGCCACTGATCTTGAAGAAAGGCAGGTCCATGGTGGAGTGGCATATTTTCACCAGGACGTAAGTGCAGTTGCCCCTGACGGCATGGTAGCTGCCATCGAAGCTCACGTAGTGGGATGTGTCAGGGATGCGGCACACTCCCATCCCTGGAGGACAGACAGGTGGCTGAGGAGGGGCCCTGCCTCCAGCAAGAACAGGCCCCCTCCCCACCTTCAAGGAAAGGATGCGGAGGAGAGGGAGCCTCAGAAGGGAACTCCAACTCCACAGAAAGCAGTCAAGACACAAGGCAGTGGGGCAGATGTCCTCTGGCCAGGGAGAGACCTCTCCTGTCTAAGTTCATGGCCACTGTGGGAACCATGAGGGAACCCCAGGGGCCCTTCCCGATGGAGGAGAAGTTGGGGAGAGCTTGTCTCAGTGGCTGGAGGTCCTCCTCCATGCTCAGTGGCCTCCCACCTGCCACCCGGCACCGTATCAGCCCATCCTGGGGCCAGCACATCTGGCTGGGCTTGCAGGAGGCTTGGCGGCAGGAGATGTTGTTGTGGGCAGAGCAGGTGCAGAGCCTGGAGCAGCTGTTGTCCGTGTACCAGCTCTCCCCAATCTGTTGAGGGTGTGGGGCAGGCATCAGTGGAGCCAAACAGAAACTTGAAAGCTGGAGGTGGACAGAGCCCCCCAAACCCGGGACCCCCCACCATGAGGCTCCCTGCACTCAGCTGCCGGCCTCCATCGCTGGCTTTACTCAGGCTCTTGGCTTCCGGACCTGCTTCTCAGCCCTCAGCACTGGCCTGCCCCCTCTTTGCAGGTTCTAAGCCCTCTGGCCCCCAAACTTGTAGGGAAGGAAAGGTAGGGCATCTGCTGCCACCTGGCCTCTCACCGGGTGGTAGGAGCCCCTCTGGCTGGTGCAGCCACACTGGCTGAGGGGCACACAGGAGGTTCCACTCAAGATGTGGCCTTTCTGGCACTCGCAGCCCTCGGCACAGGGCAGCGTGGATGGGCAGTATGATGGATTGTTCAGGCTGAGGCAGGTGGCTGGGCAGGGGTTGGCACAGGTGCTATAGCTGCTGCCTGATGGGCACTTCAGAGCTGAGAAGAAATCAATGTCAGGAAGAGTTTCCAGCTCCCTGACCTTGGGACATCAAGAGCTCCTGGGAGCACCCACTAGGTGACTGGAAAAACTAAATGGGGTCATCCACACGATGGAATGATTCTGCCTCAAAAAGAAGGACGTTCTTGGGAGTTCCCATCATGGGGCAGCAGAAACGAGTCGGATTCAATCACTGGCCTTGCTCAGGGGGTTGAGGATCTGGTGTTACTGTGGCTGTGATGTAGGTTGGCAACTGTAGCTCTGACTGGACCCCTAGCCTGGGAACCTCTGTATGCCGTGTGTGCAGCCCTGAAAAAGCAAAAAGCCAAAAAAAAAAAAAAAGGACATTCTGGCTCTTGCTACAACATGGACGAACCCTTCCAGACATGACACTGAGTGAAAAAAGCCAGTCACAAAAAGATGAACACTGTGTGATTTCACTTACACAAGGTTCCGAGAGTCGTAGAATTCAGAGAAACAGAGAGTAAGGGGTGGTTGCCAGGGGCTGGGGAAGGGGGGATGGGGAGTTACAGGGTTTAAGGGGACAGAGTTTCAGTTTGGGAAGATAAAAAAGCTCTGGAGGGAGTCGCCTTGCAGCGAAGTGGGTTAAGGATCTGGGATGGTCACTGCAGTGGCTTGGGTCGTTGCTGGGTCACGGGTTTGATCCCTGGCCTGGGAACTTCTGCAGGCCACAGCAAGGCGAAGGAACTTAAACCCACTGACCTGGACACTTAAAATTGTTAGAGTGGTCATTTTTATGTTATATACGTTTCACTACAATTAAAAAGAAGTTCCTGGGAAAGAGTTAGAAAGGTAACAGAGTTGGCCCAGGGAACAGTGAAGGGAGACAGTAAGCCAATGAGAACTTTGTGGTGAGGAGAAAAGCAGTGGAGGCCCCCAGGGCAGGGGCACAGAAGAGGATGGGGGCTGGGCGGGAGAGACTGGAGACTGGGAGACAGAGGAGGGTCCCACGTGGGGGCTGGGGCTTGGCTGCAAAGGGAAGAGCAGGGGGCAGAATTTAGGAAGGGGCAGAAAGGGCAGGGCTCTGGGGACACCTCTGGCCAGCGGGAGGGGAGGTCAGGTCACTCACGGCAGAAGGTGCCATTCCGCCAGGTGAGGGCCTGGCCAGCACGCGCGCACAGGGACGCGTAGGCCTGCAGGGAGCGGCACAGGGTCAGGGTGTCCCCCTTGGTCGCACACTGGCCATACAAACAGCTGGAGAAGCTGGATTGAGGGGCCACCACCCTGTGGCATTGAGAGAAGGGTCCTGGAGAATGAAACAAAGCAGGCGAGGGTAAGCTTGGGAAGACCCAGAACCTCGTGGCTGCTTTGGTGCGAATGTGACATTTGCTTTGATTAAAACCCATAATTGCTGAGAACCTGCTGCCTGAGATGTGAAAAAACCTCAGATTCCTCAGTGTTCCCAGGTGAACCCTGCCTCTGCATTTCCCTTCACCTGCCTCCCAACACCTGCCTACCTCCTGTCTCCCAACACCTGCCTACTTCCATCTCACCCTCCCTCCCTCCCTGATCAGTCCCCCTCCACTGTCTCCTGCCCCAGGGGAAGAAAAGGGGACCCATAGGGACCACGGCTTACCCTGAGGGTTCATTAAGACATCACAGTTCTTACTCCAGGCGTCTGCCACTTCCTTCCCCAGGCACCTGGGGGGCTGGCCACCTTCAGCAAAGCAGCTGACAGAGGAAGGGGCAGAGAAGGGACAGGAATTTAAGATTGGAGGAAGCTTTCCAAAAGCCAAAGCAAAAGTGGAGAGGGAAACGGGGAGGGGAATAAGGATGGGAGAGGAGAACAGTGGTGCCTTCAAAAGGTGACATCAGCAGATGCAGCAGGAAGGCAAAAGGTTAGATCTCAGGGTGGACTTCCCAAGAGATAGCTCAGTAAGCATGGGAGAAATCAGCAGGCAGGGGCATGGGAGGTCGCAACAACCTCTCATCAACTCCAGGAGAGATTGGGGACAGAGAGGGGGCACCTCCAGGCTGCATGCCAAGGCTCCTCCCTCCAGTCCAGACCCCCCTGCCCCCATTCCCAGCTCACCCAGGTTCAGATAACTCATTTATTTTCCAGGAGGCCCCCAGGCGCACAGAGCTGCTTGCAGGCCTTTTATCAGGCTGCAGAATGTCGTCCAGGCTGTTGTTGTTGTAGTTTCCTGGGGGACCGAGGAGTCAGCACAGGCTAGAGACCCGGCCCCAGGAGCAAGAAGCAACCTTCCCTCTTCCCGAACCGACCAAGAGGAGCCCTTCCTTTCTGTTCCTTCATCTGCAGCTTCCCTTCACGCCTGCCTCGCACACAGCACCTTCAACCAGGTAACAGCTCTACGAGCACCGAGGGCGCCCGACTGGCACGCAGCTCGTGGATATGGCCCCAGCTTTGCCCACAGGTGCCCAGGGAACTCACCGCAGAGCCCACAGAGCCGGCCAGCGTAGGAGGAGGGCACGGTCACTTCCACCAGGTGGTCACCATCATAGCGAACTTGAAGCCCAAAGTCCGTGTAGAGGAGGATGAAGGAGCCACTGGACGTGATGCTCACCCGGCCTTGTGCGGGCCACAGGGGCAAGGCCACCCTGCGGCCATCCAGCTAGAGAGGCAGGGAGGACGCGGTAGGGAAAGGCGCCTGGGACAAGGATAACAACAGAGCCAAGACCAGGGAGCAGGAA
Organism: Phacochoerus africanus; assembly: GCF_016906955.1. NCBI lineage: Eukaryota > Metazoa > Chordata > Mammalia > Artiodactyla > Suidae > Phacochoerus > Phacochoerus africanus. The sequence goes on along the minus strand of NC_062548.1, from coordinate 9,601,092 downwards.
GGGGATGGCGGGTGTCTCAGAAACTGGGCCTGCAGGAAAGGAGGGGCCCAGGAGAGATGCTGCCTGGGCTGGGGTGTGGGCGGGGGAGCTGGGCGCAGGCACGTACCGTGACCTTGCGGCCTTTGATCAGCGAGATTCTGAGGTTGAAGACCTGCACCTGGACGGCTCTGACGTAGGAGGCCTCTAAATTTCCACCGCGGAACTCATTGGTGGCACTCACAAGGAAAGAATTCTCTAGGGACCTCAGCCAGCAAGGCTTGGTCAGGGTGTAGGTGCAGGTGCCCGTGAAGTGGTGCAGGGCTCCGTCAAACGTCAGGTAGTGGGGGTCCCCCGAGACAGTGCAGGTGGCAGACCCTGAGCAGGAGGAGATGGGGTTCAGAGACGTTCTGACCCTGAGCTGCCAACCCAGTGGGTCCATGTCGGGATGGTACCCCCACGGCTCATGGTGTGGCTTGGAGAGGTCAAGGTTAGGGACTGTTCCAACCGCATTCTTTGGGTCCTTGAAGATGCTGCTTTGCCTCTGGGCAATCGTTTTCCAGCCCCTGGTTGTGCCCCAGCTCTCTGCTCTAGGACGGGTCCATGCCTTTGCTTGAAGCCACGTGAGCAGCCCTCCACTCACCTTGAGCATGGCAGCCGTAGATGCCATCCTGCTGACCGCAGACCTCCTGGGCCTGGCACCTCCAGAGCACACAGCGAGTTCTGTTGTTGCCCTCACAGATACAGAGCTGTCTGCAGCCTGGCTTGAACCACCGCTCCCCTACCTGGTGGGCAGAAGGAAGGAAGGAAGAGAAGTTCATGCCAGGTCCATTAGCCCACTGCTGTTCTGTCACCGACCTGCTCATGGGAAGGCATTCGTCTCACCCCAAAGGTCCAGGCTTAGTTGCAAAACTCTGGCATTCACTCACTCTTTCCGTCACTCCATTGTTCGTTTGTTCCTCCTTCACTATGTCAACAGGTAGTCATGTGCTGTGCCAGGCGTAAGGGAGTCAGTACTCAACTTGGAGAAAGTTCCTTCCCTGATAGCACGCACAGGCCTGTGGCGCAGGTCAGCCCCAACACACACGCACCCACAGACCACAGTCCGGGCACCCAGGGAGTTTCCTGCCCTCAACACAGACAACCAGCCCTTGCGACAAGAGTTGAGATGTGAATTAGGACGGCTTCAAGGAGGAGGCAGCCTTACAGGGGGGCCTCAGAGGAGGGGACAGTGGCTAATAGGCATGGTGCCTGCGAGGCAGAGTAAGGGGCAAGGGCCGCAAAGAACACGAACTGAGAGAGCAAGCGCGCACAAGGAGCGTTCTGTGGGCCAGTCTGAAACGCGGCGCCGAGCAGAGGAGAGTCCAGGGGACATCAGGAAGCAGAGGACACGTGTGGACGGACAGCACTGTCCCCCCAGGCCATGGAGGAGGGACAGGCAGAGAAGGAAGAGAGAAGCTTTGCGGATGAGGATCTAGCTCCAAATCCGCCTCTGAAAAGATGGTGAAGATGGGGCCCAGGTAGCGGCTAAAATTCTTCAGCAGAGAAATTTAGCCCTTCAGTAGGAGAGGTGTGTTTAGAAAGAGTGCAAGTGAGATGCAGACGTGCCTGGGCCTTGGGAGGATGAGAAGCTGGGAAAATGACTCAGGGATGTGATGGGCAGGGCAGACGGGTGGGAGAGAACCAGGAGTCCACCCCAGTGAGAAATAACTCTCCTACAATTCCATCCCGGACTGCGTGAAAAGTATTAGAGCCGAGGAAAGGAAAAGGCAAAGAAGATTTTCTGCTGTGGCGCAATGGGATCAGTGGCATCTCTGCAGCGCCAGGATGCAGGTTCGATCCCCAGCCCTGCACAGTGGGTTAAAGGATCCAGCGACGCCGTGGCATAGGTCACAACTGCAGCTCAGATCTGATTCCTGGCCTAGTAACTCCATATGCCACAGTGCGGCCAGAAAAAGAAAGAAGAAAAAAAAAGGCAGATTAGACCTGAGCCTGCAGTTCCCTAATCCCAGTCCTCCACCCAGGCCCCCAGCCTTCTTTTTCCCATCCATGAGCTGGACACAGACCTCTGAACCCGGACGAGCGCCTTCTGGTTGCAGCCCCAAGGCTCACCTTGACATAACCCGCTGTGGAGTCGAGGCAGCCACACTCGGACCGGGAGACGCACTGGAGGCCACTGAGGACAAAGCCTGGGTCGCACTCGCAGCCCTCCACGCAGCGGTCCTTGCAGGCCCTGCCCGAGAACTCAGAATGGCAGGTGTCAGGGCACAGCTTGGCACACAGCGTGTACCTACTGTTGCGGGGGCAGGCCAGCGCTGGTGGAGGAGGAAGCACAGGTGAGGTGGGACGGGGAAAAGAGAAAAGCGGTCCTTCCCAGCCCAGAGTTCAGAAGGCCCTCAGCTAGAAACTCCTGCCAGATCTTGAGAAAAGACTGGGAGAAACCAGCAAGGAACTTAGCTTCCACCCAGGCCTGGAGGGGCCTGCAGGGAGCTGCCGGGGGGCAGGACCACAGGAGCAGACTGGCGGCACTGCTGCGCGGACGGGCCGGGGTGAGCTGACGGTCAGGGTGGAGGGGAGCAGGGAGAACCCACATGGCCTCCAACCAGGCCTGGCCCTAAGCAGACCCCCCAGAGCACTGGACCATGACCGCGAGCTGTGGGGCAGTCATGGTGTACCCCCCCCACACCCCCACACCGACAGCCTGTATTATACTGTGTGTCCCTGACCTGGGCACCCGCTGACAAGCTATGCACTACTCTGCATGCCCACGGACAGCTGGGAAGCCTTTCCTGCCTCCTTTTTTCAGATCTGTAGCCACTGGCCTACACCGCAGCCACAGCAATGCCAGATCTGAGTCGCGTCTGCGACCTACACCAAAACTCACAGCAATGCCAGACCCTTAACCCACTGAGCGAGGCCAGGGATGGAACCTGCGTCCTCATGGATACTAGTTGGGTTCGTTACCTCTGAGCCACAATGGGAACTCCCCAAAGAGCTTTAATTAATTCTTTAATAGAATTAAAAATGTCAACGTGTAGTCAGGGCCCAAATCCAAGGAATCAAAACTAAGCTGGATTCAGGCTGAAAATGCTGCCTGCAAACTCTACGGCTGGGGGCAAGTCCTGCGAGGCCTCTCTGAGTTTGCAGGTGACTGTGTGATTTTTGTCAGTGGATGCTCCTGACTCTGATTTCCCTGTCCTTGTGTGGAAGCGAAGGGGTTCAACCTGGCTCCCCACCCAACCCCTGAGCCTGTACTAATGCTCTCAGGTGGCGTCTGCATCTGAAGGAAGGGGCTCTGCCTCTCGGAACAACTCACGGCAGAACTGGGGTCCTCTCCAGGGCTTCACCGGGTAGCCAGCATCCTGGCAGTTCTCAGTCAAGGCCGACATGTGAGCACACAGCATATGCTGCAGCCCCTGGAAGTTACACATGTCAAACGTGCAGCTCTTGAAGAAGGAAGAGGCCCTGAGGTGAGGCAGGCATGCCCTGAAAAGAGAGAACTGGTCGGAAGGGAGGAGGGGACAGAACCGGCCGCCTCCCGCCATGGAGGACTGGGTGCCAAGCCCTTCTGGAACCCTTTCATACTCGAAGACTCCATGAGGGGCCACCAGCCGTCCACAGAACTCTGGCCCCGACATAGTATTCTGCAAGGCTGTGTTGCAAGACGGGGGAGACACCTGGTTCTCCTCGCACCTGGAAGAGACCCGGCCCAAACGCCCTAAGAACCTAGGCGCCTCCGTCTTTGCTGGGCCCCAGCGGTCTCCGGGCTCTCGGCAGCCCCTAGTGGAGGACACCTGAACGCCAAGCCCCAGAGGAGGTGGGAAAACCCGGGAGCCTGGCCTGCTGGAGCGGGGCTGTTCAGAAGCGCCTGGGGACAGCTGATGAGGAGGAGGTGACCACCGACGGTGGGGGTGAGCCTGGTGATAATGAACTTAGCCTCGAATGGGAGGGGGAGAAGAATGACAGACGGGGGCGTGCAGAAGAGGAGAGAGGAGAAAAGGAGTGAAGGCAGTCAGGGTTCTTGGTTCTTGGAAGGGGCAGAGGGGCAGGAGGGCGGAGTCGGAGACGGGAGGTCCTCACTGCTGGTCCGCATCCTCCGAGGTCTGCCAGCTGCTACCCAGCTCCTTCTCATCTTTTGCTGCACTGCCATCCGGCTTCTGGTTGTCGTTGCTGCTGTCACCGTCATAGTCGCCACAGAGACCACAGAGTTTGCCAGAGAAGGTGCTGCAGGGGGTGGGGAGGAAACATTAGTGGAGAGAAGGGGCCTCTGTCATCTGAGAGGGGATGGGGGAACAGACACGAGGCAGGCGGAGGCGGAAGAGGAGCAGACTCGGAACAAGGGTTCCATGCCAGGCACTGGGCACACAAGGACCTCAAGCTCTCACCCCCACCCCCAGCCATCTCATGTCTCTCCTCGTCCTCTTCTTTTGCTCACACCCCGTCTTCCAGGCCTAACAAGCCTTTTGCTGGCCCAAAGACATCCCACTTTGTTCCTTGCAATTACCATTCACTATTTCCATGAAGCTTTTTTTTTTTTTTTTTTTTTTGCCGCACCCATGACCCTCAGAAGTTCCCTGGCCAGGGATCGAACCCCGGGCCCCAGCTGTAACAAGAGCCACAGCAGTGACAACTTCAGATCCTTAACCCGCTGCGCCACCAGAGAACTCCTCCATAAAGTCTTTCTTTCCCTTGTTTGTCCATGTGGGGAGCTACTCTTCCTTGAAGGCCGAGGTCAGGAGACCACTCTTCTGAGGGCTTCCAAGGCTCATGAGCAACTCCTTCTAGAACATTCTCAAAGCCCTGTGTATATATCCTGCTAGGATCACACAGCCCTGAAACCATCTTCTCCCCTTCCTCAAGCAAAGGGAGGTCTGCCCCTCGAGCTAGGTGAGAATTAGCACCGGGGATGGCAGGGGACAGGATGGTAGGGTGCCTGGAGAGGGAAGGCCAGAGTGGGAGGAGTGGCAGCTGCCTGGCTGGGTCGCCCCTCACCTGGGCACACTCACAAACAGCTGCTGGTCACCATCCCATCTCACCCGCAGACCGAACGCCGTCTGCAGCTCCACAAATCGCCCACTGGGAGCCAGGAAGACACCTCTAGAAGGTATGGCTGGGAGGGTGACTCGCTGACCTCCGACCTGGAAGGAGGGGCCAAAGGAGGAGACAGGGAGACATGGGGGGGACGCCAAGGAGGACCTCAGCAGACTCGCACATCCCCGCTGCGACGCGAATGACCTCCTCCATGCCACGTGGAACGCTCTGGAGGGTTGGGAGGCTGGAGGAACCGGGAGGTCGAGGCCACAGCCGAGTCCGCGGCCCCGCAGGGCTGAGTGGAGAAGGACTCACCAGCGTGTGTCTGCCCTTGAGCAGAGTGACGGTGCTTTCAGGCAGAGTCACGTAGACCTTGCTTAGGCAGGACACGCCCTCCTGTCCTCGCTCCTCCTTCTTCACCAGCACCCTGAAGAAGTGCTCTGGGAGGGGAGGGGGTGCAGAGTGCCCAGGGGCTCATTCCAGAGGCTTTTTGAGTGCCCGCCGAGGGTGGCACCCCCACCTGCTCTGTGGGGATAAAGGGCCGCCAGCGGCTCTGCAGCTCAAGAGGGGAGGCGGGACGCCCCAGTCCTGGTGGGAGCGCAGCCTGGGACCGCACTACCAACCCACCCCCCAGTGGCCGCCGACATCCTTGGGGACAGGGTATTTGTGCTACTTCTCTCCTGCCTTTATCGCCACTCTGCCAGGAGCACCCTCAGTCAAAGGTGGCCAAGGAAGCAACTGATAGAGCGTCTTAACTGCATCTGCCCTGCGGCCTGGTCCTGAGAAAGTCCTGCCTTTGGGGTGGACGTGTCCTCCCTTACTCTACCTCACTCCCTTGTTCCCATCTTGCCCTGCCATCTGCTCTGGCCCTTTCCTCTCGAGCCCGGCTCTTCTGACCTCAGACCCCGGGCCCAGGCCGTGGGGGCATCTCTGGGTCCTACCTGTCAAGTTGCCACAGGGTTGGGCCAAGATGTAGGTGCACTTGCCCATGAAGTTAAAGCGCCTCCCGTCGAAGGTGAGGTAGTGAGGGTCTCCGTAGACAGAGCAGGTGGCACTGCCTGCTGGGAAACATGGGAGACATCTGAAGCTGGCAAGCCAGGCCAGGCCCAGGGCCACCTCACCCACCCAGGTGCCCTAGCTCCTCTGGTTGAGGGAAAGATGGTGTCACATCCACTGTGACAGGCAGGTACAGCATGAGGGGAGGGTCTCACCATAGGGGTGGCAGCCGTACTGGCCATTCTTCAGCTGGCACACTGTGTGTGTCCCGCATTTGAAGGTCTGGCACTCCATCCGACTGCTGGGCCGGCAGTGGCAATGTTCTGTGCAGTTGGGGCTGAACCAATCTGTCCCCAGCTGAGAGCAAGGGAGCCAGAGTCACCAGGCTACAGCTCCCAGGCAGACTCTGCCATCCTGTGCTATAGCCCCTCTCCTCAGAGCCTGCAGGCCTCACCTTGCTCAGATTCTTCTCAATACTTACCAGATATTCCTGCCCACCTCAGGCCCTTTGCACATGCTGTGCTGGAATACTCATCCCTCTCCTTCTTCCTAACCTGTTCCTGTGCAATCAGTGGAGTTTAGCTCAAGGGTTACTGCTTTCTCAGGAAGACTCCCCAGACCTCCCTGACTAGTTCTGGGTACCTTTCCTTCCCAGCACTTACCACAATTGCACTTTTTTTTTTCTTTTTTGGCCACCCTGTGGCATATCAAGTTCCTGGGCCAGGAATCAGATCTAAGCCACAGATGCAAACTATGCCACAGCTGCAGCAACACCGGATCCTTTAACCTACTGTGCCAGGCCAGGGATCAAACCTTATCCTCATGCTCCAGAGATAGTGCCGACCCCACTGTGCCACAGCAGGAACTCCCCCAATTGCACTTTTCTATTAATGTCTGTAATTATTTGATTATAAGCACCCCTATGAAGGACCATATCTGTCTATATCTGCTGTCTCAGCCCCGACATGTAGCACGGTGCCTGACAAAGAGTTCTCATTTCAATGAAAGAGTGAACCAAGGAGTTCCCGTCATGGCTCAGTGGTTAACGAATCCGGCTAGGAACCATGAGGTTGTGGGTTTGATCCCTGGCCTTGCTCAGTGGGTTAAGGATCTGGCATTGCCGTGAGCTGTGGTGTAGGTTGCAGATGTGGCTTGGATCCCAAATTACTGTGGCTCTGGCGTGGGCCGGTGGCTACAGCTCCCATTCAACCCCTAGCCTGGGAACCTCCATATGCTGCAGGAGCGGCCCAAGAAAATGGCAAAAAAAAAAAAAAAGAGTGAACCAAGACCTGATGTGTCCCTTAGAATCTGACAGCATGAGAGCAAGGACACACCCTTTTCATGGTGACCCCAAGGCCAAGAGAATTGAAGGCACCCAATCAACGTTTGTCGAACGCATAGGTGAACATATCAGAAGTTCATATGTGTCTCTCAGGGCAGAGAGAAGAGACGCTTGGTGCTGATGGTTGTGACAGATTGTCCTACCCAAGCTGCAGCTGGAGCTAATCCTAACACTGACCCAGGGACGCCCGGGAGGCTAGTGAGGAGGGTTGGAGGAGGAAGGGGCCCCCAAAGAGATAAGCAGGAACTCTGACGACTCACGGGGAGAACATCTGGAGCTAAGAAGAGGCACTAGGCTCTAACAAACAGCTGACTGCACTTTCACTTATTTACTTATTCATTTGTTTGTTTGTTTGCTTTTAGGGCTGCAACCGCGGCACATGTTCTCAGGCTAGGGGTCGAACTGGAGCTGCAGCTGCCGGCCTACACCACAGCCAAGGCAACACGGGTCTGAGCCAGGTCTGTGACCTACATGGCAGTCTGTGGCAACACTGGATCCTTAACCCACTGAGCAAGGCCAAGGATTGAACCCGCATCCTCAGGGATACTAGACGGGTTCCATACCACTGAGCCACAATGGGAACTCCTATTTATTTTTTATTTATTTTATTTTTTTATGGCTGCACTTGTGGCATATGGAAGTTCCCAGGCCAGGGAAAGAATCCAAGCTGTAGCTGTGGCAACACCGGATCCTTTAACTCACTGCACTGGGCCAAGGATTGAACCCATGCCTCTGCAGTGACCTGAGCCGCTGCAGTTGGATTCTTAACCCACTGTGCCATGGCGGGAACTCCTGACTGAGCTTTTCATTAACAGGTTACATATATTCATTATAAATTGCTAATAATAATAATTCGTGTTTATTAATTGGTCTGTGTTAGGATCTAGTATCATCTTCATGACAATTTGATGAGGTAGAAAGTCTTACTGTGCAAAACAGGGAAATGGATTTGAGGAGGTAAAGGTCGTTGCCCAAGGTCACTCAGCAAACGCGTGCTGGAGCCAGGCTTCAGGCTCAGATCGGCCTGACTCTCGGGTGGCTCTATCCAATACAGGGGTCCCCACCCACATGTGGCCACTGAGCTCTTGAAATGTGGCCGGTGCAAATTGAGAGAGGCTGTAAGTGTAAAATACACACTGGATTTTGAAGACAGCATGAAAAAAAAAGAGACGTAAACGATCTCATTGAGAACTACTGATTACATGTTGCAATGAGTGGATGATTGGAGTTAATTTCACCTGTTTCCTATGCTTTTTTGGAACGTGGCGATGAGGACACATAAATGCCCAGTGAGGCTTGCAGGGCATCCCATTAGGACAGCACTGGCCCAGAGTCTGTGCCCCTCTGCTTTTGTTGAATCTCCCCAGAAGGGGGGTATCAGTCGGGAAGGCGCAAACAGTATCTCCTCTCCTTTGACCTATCCTATCAGAATTTATCAGTTCCTTGGGAAAAAGGTTCTGGAATCCCTTATTCTGCCCTGAAAACGCCACGTCCAGGGCTCTCTGGATATGCAGGGACCCCTGACTTCCCTCAGGATGGAAATGAGGGCCCTGCCCCATCTGGCTGGCCTAGGGACCAAGGCATCACGGCTGCCAGAGTGGGAGGGAGAGGTACCGAAGTGGCAAGACTGCCAGGAACACGGAGGACAGGTCAGGGGTGACAAGATCTTCTGCAGAGCCCAGCATCTGGATGGACCAAAGTGGATGCTTCACAAATATGTATTGTGGGAACAGACATGACAGTCAAAAACCACACGCCAAATGAATGACTCCATCACCGTATAACCACTGCCTGAGAGCTGACCCCTTGGGAATGGATCCAAATTCATGTCACCTGGGGAGCAGGTGGAGCCAGACCCCAGGTGTTTGGCTTGAAACTCCCCTCAGGAGATCTGAGCGTCTTACCTTATAGTAATTGTCATTGTAGAAGCAATCGCAGGAAGAGGCGTTGACGCAGCGGGAGCCACTGAACAAAAAGCCAGGATCACAGACACAGCCGGGCTTGCAGAGGAGCTCACAGTTGGGTGTGGGGCTCTGGCAGGACACTGGGCAGGCGCAGCGTTCAAAGTGGGCATTTGGGGGGCAGCTCGCTAAAGGAAAACAGACTCCATCAAGCCTCCAGCTTTTTTCCTGTCTCCCCTCTCCCCTCCAGTCCTGTTCTTCTTGCAGAAATAGGCCCATATGATGAAGCCATTAAAAGGAAGGAATCCTTTGGGTTCAGAGCAACACTAGTCACATTAGCCAAGACACAGAAACAACCTAAATGTCCATCAACCAAATGGTTACAGATGTGGTGTGTACATACAATGGAATACTAGTCAGCTATAAAAAAGAATGAATGAAATAATGTCCTTTGCAGCAGCACAGATGCAGTTAGATTCTCATACTAAGTGAAGTAAATCACGAAGAGAAAGACATGGACCATATGGTATCCCTTACACGTGGAATCTACAATAGGACCCAAATGAACTTATCTACGAAACAGAAACAGACTCACAGACAGAGAGAACAGACTTGTGGTTGCCAAGGTGGGGGTAGGAGAAGGATGCAGTAGGAGTATGGGGTTAGCAGATGCAAACTGTTACACATAGGATGGATAAACAATAAAGTCCTGCTGTAGAGCACAGGGAACTATGTTCAATATCCTGCAATAAACCATAATGGGAAAGAATGGGGTGTGTGTGTGTGTGTGTGTGTGTGTAAATAACACTGAAAATCAGGAGTTCCCATCATGGCTCAGTGGTTAACAAATCTGGCTAGGAACCATGAGGTTGTGGGTTCAAACCCTGGCCTCGCTTGGTGGGTTAAGGATCTGGCATAGCCGTGAGCTGTGGTGTAGGTTGCAGACGCGGCTCGGATCTGGCATTGCTGTGGCTCTGGCGTAGGCCGGTGGCTACAGCTCCGATTAGACCCCTAGCCTATGAACCTCCATATGCCGCAGGTGCAGCCCCAGAAAAGACAAAAAAAAAAGAGAGAAGAAAGCAGTGCAACGATACCCCAAAATTATGAAAAAATAATTTTAAAAAATATTTCCGACCTCAAAAAAAAATTGCAAGTCAATTATACTTCAATAAAGTGTTTAAGAAAGGAATGTAGTCCTGACACAAAGTACAACATGGATGAACCCCTGAGATCCTGCTGTGGCGAAGCGGAAATGAATCCGACCAGTAACCATGAGGTTGAAGGTCCAATCCCTGGCCTTGCTCAGTGGGTTAAGGATCTGGTGTTGCCATGAGCTGTGGTGTAGGTCGCAGACACGGCTTGGATCCTGCATTGCTGTGGCTGTGGCTGTGGCCAGCAGCTGTAGCTTCAATTGAACCCCTAGCCTGGGAACCTCCATATGCTGCAGCAGTGGCCCTGGAAAGGGCAAAAAGACAAAAAAAAAAAAAAGGATGAACCTTGAAAACAACATATGCTGAGAAAAAAAGAAGCCAGCCACGAAAGACCACATATGTGATTCCATGTATATGAAATGTCCAAAACAGCAAATGCATCAAGATAGAAAGCGGAGTAGTGGTTGCCAGAGACTGGGGGTAAGGGAAATGGAGAGCGACCACTAATGGGCCCAGGCTTCCTTTTCGGGGTGATGAAACTGCCCTGAAATTGAAACGCAGTGATGGTCACACAATCTTGTGAATATACTGAAACAACTGAATCGTACACTCTGAAAGATGGATTTTAAGGCAGTGAATTATACCTCAGTAAAGCAAGCAGCAGTGGTAAGCAAGCCTGGTCTTGGTCCCCAACAACCCCTACTCCACCTGGGCCCCACTATCCCTCTCACTTGGGGTCGCCCTCATCATTCCCGCCAAGTCACTGTGTCTGATTCGTCTCTCCGCTAAGACTACAATTTTCTACTAGAAGCATCATTTCCTGAGCCCTCTCTCCTAGTCACTGTCTCTGACTTTCAGCTGTCTGATGCTCCACCACATACCTATAGTAGTTCTCGGGGTCACAGTGGTCGCGGAAGTACTTGGCATCACGACGGCTGCTGACTGAGTGGGTACAAGAGTTGGGCTGGGCTGGGGTGTTGTAGGAGCTATGGTCCTTTCAGTGGGGATAATGGGTTTTTCTGCGGGAACAGTGGTCTTTTTCGTGGGGATGGTGGTCCTTTCAGTGGGAGTGGTGGTCTTTATGGTGGGGGTGGTGGTCCTTTCGGTGGGGGGGGTGGTCTTTATGGTGGGGGGGGTGGTCCTTATGGTGGGAGTGGTGGTCCTCTCAGTGGGGACGGTAAGCTTTTCGGTGGGGATGGTGGGTTCTTCTGTGGGGACAGTTGGCTTTTCTGTGGGGACAGTGGGTTTTTCTGTGGGGAGAGTGGTTCTTTCAGTGGGAGTAGTGGTCCTCTCAGTGAGGACTGTCAGTTTTTCTGTGGGGATGGTGTGTTTTTCTGTGGGGACAATCGGCTTTTCTGTGGGGACAATTGGCTTTTCTGTGGGGACAGTGAGTTTTTCTGTGGGAACAGTAGGTTTTTCTGTGGGGATAGTGGTTCTTTCAGTGGGAATGGTGGTCCTTTCAGTGGGGACCATTGGTTTTTCTATGGGGACAGTTGGCTTTTCTGCGGGGATAGTGGTCCTTTCAGTGGGAATGGTGGTCCTTTTTGTGGGGACCGTGGGTTTTTCTGTGGGGATGGTGGATTTTCCTGTGGGGAGAGTGGGTTTCTCTGTGTGGACTATGGGCTTTTCTGTGGGGATAGTGTATATTTCACTGGGGACAGTAGGTTTTTCTGTGTGGATTGTGGGCCATTCAGTGAGGACAGTGGGCCCTTTGGGAGGGACAGCAGGCTCTTCAGGCGGGGTGGTAGGCCGTTCAGCAGGGACGGTGGGCCCTTCAGGTGGAAGGGTGGGTTCTTTAAAGACAGTAGGTTTTTCGGTGGGCACTGTAGATTTTTCTGTTGGGATTGTAGGTTTTTCAGTGTGTACAATGGGCTTCTCCGTGTGGACTATGGGCTTTTCTGTGGGGATAGTGTATATTTCACTGGGGACAGTTGGTTTTTCTGTAGGGGCCACGGGTTTTTCTGTGGAGACAGAGGTTTCAGAAGGTCCTATGAAGAAAAAAAATTCCTGCAGTTTAGTCAAAAGTATACCACCACCCTCTTGACTCATATCTAATTGGAATGGGGGGCTCATCTCTTCTTCCACTCCCAACCCCAACCTCCACTCAACACTCAACAAACACTGCTCCTAATATATGTCTGATATTGCACAGGCTGCAGGAAACATGAAACAAAGAGGATATTAGCCTTCCTTCCAGGATCACCATTTACTAGGTAAGAGGTCTTGAATCCAATCACAGAAATCCAGGGCATCAAAGTCATATTCACTCAAGCAAGCATCCTGATGGGCCAGGAAGATACAGGTGGGCAGAATATAGAGAACAAAGCTGTGGGAGGCCTCAGGCCCAAGAGAGGACTCGCATTTTAAGCAGTACATGCAGAGAACCCAAGAGATGATGCCAGGGCACGGCCCCCTTTCTGGGGCCTTGGGTTTTGTCTTACCTCGACAGGTCCCATGATTGATCAAGACGAAACCCAGAGCAACAACAAAGGCGGTGTTGGTGCCCCTGACGGCTTCAAATATCAGCTGAAGGTACAAGGGAGAATGAAGCAAGAAAGAAATGAAAGTGAATCCCTGGCAACTCAGTGACCCTCCCGGCACAGGGACTATCCTCTGCCTAATGTCACCTTGTTCTGGCTTTAACAGTCCAACTGGGGCCCCGCCCCTTTCCAGGACCAGTGAGCCGGGGGTGGGGGGTGGGGGGACACAAAGGTCCCCTCTGCCCTGCTCTTTTTCCAGTGTCCCCTCCTCTCAGCCCTGATTGCGCCCCCAGATCCCAGGCATTCTGTCCCCCTCACCAGGCCCCACAATGACATTTACAGGGCCAGTCTCTCCATCTCTCACCTGCATGGGCTGTTGATGTCCTGAAGGGATGGTGACGGAGGTGTTCAGCCATTCAGGGCTCTGAGGCCCAACACGTTCCCAGACAGAACTTGGGGGACTACCCGCAGGACTCCCCAGCAGCAGCCTGAGCTTTGTGCCCTGTCCCAGGCCATACATGTGGTAGGTAAACGTCACGCAGATCACAGCCGGGGCACAGAAGGGCCGGCTCACCAGTCTGAAAGACTGGCCTGCCTGGGAGAACTTGTCAGTCTCAAGGTAGATGTAGTGACCTTCTGGACAAAAGAAGGGAACAGGCCAGGTGAGAAAACTCCAGAGGACAATTCTGGTGCTTTTTTTCGTGACACTGTGCTTTCCAAAGAGGGATCTGGTGCAAATACCCAAACTCCCCACATTGCAGGGGGTTTTTTTGGTTGGTCTGTTTTATTTTTTTCTTGCTCATTTTAGACTTTCTTTCTTTTCTTTCTTTTTTTTTGGTCTTCTGTCCTTTTAGGGCCATACCCGTGGCATATGGAGGTTTCCAGGCTAGGGGTCTAATCAGAGCTGTTGAGGCCAGCCTACACGGCAGCCACAGCAATGACAGATCTGAGCCGCATCTGCGACCTACACCAGAGCTCACAGCAACGCCGGATCCTTACTTAACCCACTGAGTGAGGCCAGGTATCAAACCCGCAACCTCATGGTTCCTAGTTGCATTAGTTTCCATTGCGCCATGACGGGAACTCCCATTTTAGACTTTCAACTGAAGAAGGCAGGGTGAAAAAGAAAGGGAAAACCAAACTGGCAACCCAGATTCCTTTGTTGGCTGCACTAGTAAATAAATGTCTTGCCTGAAAATGACACAGTGGATTTTGAAGCCTTGGGCTCAGTGAAGTGAGAAGCCTGGATTTGGGGCGGGGTGGTTCCCAAGTGATCCCACAACCGTGAGAATCAACTTGCTCTGCCTTTGTCACCTCCACAGCTCTGGTCCCATGGTGGCTTCCCAATGAATATCCGCTGGCTCATTCTCACCACTTACATCTTCCACCAATCACGCCAGCCCACCCCTAGCTGGGAGCAGATTCAGTAACTCATTGGCTTGAGGGGTCCTCCATCTCCTCACCTCCATTAAGGGAGATTCCAAAGGGGCCTGCAGGCTGGATGAATGTATTTTTATTTCCCTGCCTCCAGTATCCACCATCCTGTGATGCCTGGACCCAGTCACAGAAGGGATGGGCATTATCTTCAAAGTCACACTGAGGAAAGCTCTCTGGGGTATCAAGATGGGAGATTTCAGAAATCTGGGCCATGCTCTCTGTTCTTCTCCCACCCCATTCCCCCCCGCCCCTTCAGAGAGATGCTCTCACCTTCACAGGGAGCAATGCTGATCGCATCTACTGCCACAGCTGGCTCTGGGATCTTTCCAAACACGCCCACCAGGGTGAACTGAAGCGAGAGGGAGAGAGGAGGTTGGGAATGAGAAAGGAGGCCAAATACTCAGCCACCCCTTCATTTGATTTTACTCTCTTCAGGGACCTAGGAGTCCTGCTTCTAGTGCCCAGAGCAATCCTTGTCAATATCGGGGGGGGGGGTGTCTCCCACATCCAAGGAGATCTGACTTCTTGTTCCATTCTACCTGAATCTGTCCCTGGCTTGTGTAATTGACAGAAACAGGCTGCCAACTGGGTCCGGGTTGTCCTGAGAAAAGAGTGTGTTTCCGGATGCTGCCTACAATGGGAGGAATCCAAGGGAGAAGTCAGATTAAGGGGACTGGAAAATGATTTCAAAACTATACTCAGAAGGTTGAGTAAGTAGCAAAGGGACTACCTGAAGTATATTCCCTTCCCCCAAGTGCAACCATATCCTTCTCTCTCACTCTCCTGGCATTTTAAACTATTTTTTCAGAACCCAATATCCTCCCTGCTCCCAAATTCCATTCCAGGAATAATTTTGCACGAATCCCAGATTTTCCTAGACTCCTGGGGATGCCCCACACCTTTGTCCACCCAACTCTGGGAGAAAAGCCTAGGTCAACGTAAATCCTGCAACTTTATCGCTCTCACCCAAAACAGAAGCATAGACCATGAGGGTTGCACCAGACGCCTGGCCACGTTGGGTGTACTGAAAGGACAGGCTAAGGCAGCCGGAGGACTGGATCAGAGGGCTCAGGAGGGCAGATCTCTGCCTTGGTTTTGCATTCTTGGGGTCCAGGAGCATGTAGAAGCCACCTGGGAAGGAAAAGGCCAATAAAATGGGAGTGGAGGGAATTAGAGGTGGGTGTGGCATAGCCATAGGAACTGCGAGGGCAGGGAGCCCTAACATCTCCCTAGGATCAGCCAGCACCGAGGTGGGCCTACACCCGCCACGCGACGAGCTGAGGCCTCGGATCCTTCCAGAAGTGCTTGGCAGGTCTGGGTGAGGGTGGGGGCGCTGCCTAGGAATCACGGCATCCTCTCAGAAGCACAGGCCATAATCTTGTCCTTCAAATGGTGGCTTTTGAAGTCCCCTAGAGCCACATCCTCTTCCTTTTCTCGACCCACTGTACATTGCTGATTCACACAAAGCACTGAAAGTGCGGGCCTGAAGCGGAAGGGCAGGCACCTCCTTACACCCTCCACCGGCTCAGGCAGCCAATCAGCCGGGACTTCGCTGCGTGACGCAACTGCTAGTGGGCGGGGAATTAGGGCGCTGCCGACGGCGCACGCGTGCGTGCACGTGTCCGCGGGATTCTGCCTGAGGACCAGGCTCGTCGCGGGGGCTTTGGGTCTGCTCAGAAAGCTGGGCCTCAGGAAGGTAGGTTTCGGACAGGAAGAGAGGAGAACCGAACAGGAGGGAGCGGGCAGGGGTGGGAGAGAAGAGAAGACAGAGAAAAGACAGGAAAGGAGTAGGGGAAGAGTAAAACGGTGAAAGAATGCAACAAGCGGCGGCACTAGGACGTCTGAGAACTGGGAAAGGAGACGTGGCAGAGGAGAAAGGAAAAAAGAGAGAATGTAAGGACGGGAGCAAGGTAGGGAAAGGAAGAGAGAGAAAATGGGAAAATAAACAACCAACCAACCCGGCAACATTTACTGAAACTGCCGGGCACGGGATATGGGGCTAAACTCTGAGGAGGATGCAGAGAGGGCCCGGCCCCCTGCTCTCTAGGAGCCTAAAATGAAGGTGGTGTGCGGGTTTTCTTCACGTTTTTCTAAAAGGTGAACCTCAGTCAGGAGGAAAGATCAGAGGAAGGAGAGCCTGGAATTGGGCGGGGGGAGGGAAAAATGGAGAAGAATGGCCTCCGCAACATAAGTCAGATCAGGTCACTCCTCTGCTCCAAATCCTACAAAGGCTCCCCATCCATTAGAATAAAAGCCACAGTCCTAGCAGTGGCCTTCAAGGTTTCACATGGTCTCCTGTCTGAGCTGGTCCTCTCCATCCAAGTCACACGGCTCCTTGCTGTACCTCAGCAAATCCACTGCTACCTCGGGGTCTTTGCATGGCTTACCTCTCTGCTTAGAATGTTCTTCCCCTCCACAGTTTCATGCCTCACTCCCTCACCTCCTTCAAGTTTGTGCTCAGATGTAATCTGAGTGAGACCTACTCTGACCACCTTATTTAAAACTTGCAAGTGCGAGTTCCCATCGTGGTGCAGTGGAAACGAATCTAACTATGAACCGTGAGGTTGCGGGTTCGATCCCTGACCTTGCTCAGTGGGTTAAAGACCCTGCATTGCCGTGAGCTGTGGTGTTGGTCACAGATGCGGCTTGGATCTGGCATTGCTGTGGCTCTGGTGTAGGCCAGTAGCAACAGCTCCAATTAGACCCCTAGTCTGGGGACCTCCATATGCCATGGGTGTGGCCCTAAAAAAACAAAAGACCAAAATAAATAAATAAAATAAAATAAAACTTACAAGCAGAGTTCCTATCGTGGCACAGTGGAAACGAGTCTGACTAGGAACCATGAGGTTGGGGTTCAATCCCTGGCCTCACTCAGTGGGTTAAGGATCTGGCATTGCCATAAGCTGTCGTGTAGGTCACAGATGCTGCTCGAATCTGATGTGGCTGTGGCTGTGGTGTAGGCTGGCACCTGCAGGTCCGATTAGACCCCTAGCCTGGGAACCTCCATATGCTGCTGGTGCTGCCCTCAAAAACAAAAAAAAACCCTTAAAATTCCTCCTACTCTGCTCTCTTAGTTCCCTTTGTTTGATTTTTTTTCTGATGACACTGGTTGCCTTATAACTATATAATTTACTTCTTTATT
Organism: Phacochoerus africanus; assembly: GCF_016906955.1. NCBI lineage: Eukaryota > Metazoa > Chordata > Mammalia > Artiodactyla > Suidae > Phacochoerus > Phacochoerus africanus. Next base: position 9,583,636 of record NC_062548.1, on the reverse strand, counting down.
GTTTTAGGAACTGTCTAGCCTTCGCCCAACCTCTTGCCCCCTGCTCTCTGACTCTTTTGTAACCTGATCCATCTCAAGAGCCTGGGACAGTACCTGGCACATCATAGGTGTTCAATAAATATGTGTTGGATGAATGAAGAAGGAAGGCTGCCAGGGAAAAGAGGTGAGGAGCGGGCTGTGTTGGGTCTGCCAGGTAGGACTTTTGGGATGGAGTTGGGGGAAGATGGCTGGGTGTCTGAAGTTTGCTTTCTGCCATGTAACTTGAGCTGAGGAGGTTTTAGGTGGCTGGGTTCATCTCAGGCCTTCCCTGGTGAATTCTTGCAGGGTTGTCAGGCAAACATCTTAAACTCCCGCAGAGGGCACTAGAAGCTCAGAAAGTCAAAGGACAGAAGTGTGGCCATTACTCACTACCAGGACTAGAGAAGTCATCCTCAGGTCCCACGTTCGGCACCCCTGTTGACCCCTTCTTCTGGACCCACTTGGCCCCAGTGGCCGTCGGGATCCAGCTCCAGCCGCAGAGATCATTTGGCGTGTCAAAGCTGCACGTTTGCATCATGCAGACTGAGGGGAAAGAAAAGAGGAAGAATGTAGCTTTTTCTAAGAGGAAGGAGCTCAAAAAAATGTGGAGTCAGAATTCTGAGTCTTTTTTTTTTTTTTTGTCTTTTTAGGGCCACACCCATGGCATATGGAGATTCCCAGGCTAGGGGTTGAATCAGAGCCATAGCTGTCAGCCTACACCACAGCAACGCCAGATCCGACCCTCGTCTGCTGGATCCTTAACCCACTGAGTGCGCCCAGGGATCGAACCCGCATCCTCATGGATCCTAGTCAGTAACCACTTAGCCACAATGGGAACTCCAGAATTCTGAGTCTTAATCAGGGTCCTCATGTAAGCCAGGGCTGGGTTGGAAGCCAGATACAGCCCCGCTCCCCAGACTCAGTTTCCCCATCTGTAAACTGAGAATAGCAGTACCTGCCTCTTGTAAATTATATCCCATGCGGGAGCATTTAGCACAATGCTTGCACTCAGTAAGTGTTAGTTTCTTGTATACAGCTTCTGGAATGTTCCTTCCTTTGAATTTGTTCCTCTTGAATCTCTAATGTCAGCTTAGAGGGCTAATTCTGGATAGATCTGGTACAGCCAGAATGGCCAGATGTCCAGGTTTGCCTGGGACTGGGTTTCCTGAGATGCAGGACTTTCAGTGCTAAAATAGGGACAACCCAGGTCAGACCAGAATGGTTGGTCACTCTACAACAGGTGTCACCACAACAGTGTGTTCTGAGAGAGCTTCTTTGTAGGTGACTTTTGCTTCAGGAGTCAAAGGTGTGAGGCGTGTGGGTAGAGGGGAGCAAGTAGCCTCAACTCTGGAAGAAGCCAGGGTCACGGTCCCTGAGCTAATCCTGCCACCTGACAGAAGTCCAGCGGTGGGGTGGGGGGGCAAGGGGAGGAGGGAGAGGGGCTCACTCCGATTGCAGGAGCCCCGACGGATGGAGATGGTGTCCAGAGCGATGTCCAGATAAGCCGTGCTGCCCCTCACACCTTCAAATGTCAGCTGCAGGGGGGAGAAGGGGATCACCTACCCTGTGAGCCCCTTTGTCTCAGGCTCCCAGTTTCCTGTCTGATTTCAGATGGCCCCGCCCCTGAGCCCCCTCCTTGTCCCATCCCACCCCCTTCCTGGGCACCTCTACACACAGATTCCCGCTGGGACTCCAGGTCTGCCTTGAGCCTCACCCGGCCAGGCAGGATAAGCCCAGTGGGCACTGTGACAGCAGTGGGCATCCACGAGGGGCTCTGGGCATTACTGTGTTTCCAGAGCACGTTGGGGTGCTTGCCCTTGGAGCCTGAGGTCAGCAGCAGCTTGAGCTGGGCACCCCACGACAGCCCAAACATGTAGTAGGCGAAGCGCACGCAGAGGGGGCCTTGCTCCCATATGAGGGGGCTGTGCAGGCGGGCCACCTTGCCCTGGTGGAATTTGTTGGATTCCATGTGCAGGTAGTAGCCTTCTGGGAGGAGGCAGAGCCCAGGACAGTGAGGCCCTGCCCTACCCCCCCCCCACCTCCCCCCCCCTCCGCAAAGGGCTGCCCTCCCCATCCCAACCCTGCATCCCTTCTCAGAGCCCAGACAACCACTGCCCACTGCGTCCCTGCACCCAGGCCTGTCCACGTCACTTCCCAGCTGCCTCCCTAAACCTTAGGCTCCCTCACCTCCATTGGGGTACCCCCCAGGGGGCCCAGTGCTGCCGGTGGAGGAGGGTCTACTGGTTCGAGTCCAGTCCCCATCATCTGAGGATGCTTGAGTCCAATCACAGAGGGGTCTCGAGTCATCCTCAAAATCACACTGGGTGAGAAGGGCTGGGAAGAAAGGGCCATTGTGAGGGGAGAGGGCCAGGAGTTGGCTGCAGAGCCAGTGGGTGGGGGCGGTTAGCAGGATTGCAAAGCTTAGAGAGAGGATCAGGGTCCAGGAGTTCCCATCGTTGCTCAGCGGTTAACGAACCCAACCAGTATCCATGAGGATGCGGGTTCAATCCCTGGCCTTGCTGTGAACTGTGGTATAGGTCACAGACACAATTTAGATCCTGCATTGCTGTGGCTGTGGCATAAAGCGGCTACAGCTCCAATTTGACCCCTAGCCTGGGAACCTCTACATGCCCCTGGTGCAGCCCTAAAAAAAGAAAAAAAAAAAAGATTAGGGTCCAGAGAAATAAGGAGAAATTCAGGGTAGGATGACTAGGTCAGGGGTTGCAAACTGAGGTCCCAGGCAGGCAGGCTTGTCAGGGCAATGCACATTTTGTTCTTGTCCATTTGCATGTGAATCTTTCAGGTGGGGCTGTTACTCCATTCCTCCCCAGTTCTCTCCACCCTCTATCCTCTGAGAGCTGCGCCTTGAACATTTATCACAAGCTTATGTTCTCTCTCAGCCCAAGGGCACCTGGGGTGCCATGGGAGGAAGAGGAGGTCCTAGCAGTACCAGTTCCAACTCACAGTTGTCCCTTGAGTTTCGAGCAACTGTCTTCCAGTCCAGAGGCTTCTCTTTCCTTGTGGGTTGATTTGAAGAGAGAAAAAAATGGAATCCTTGTCATTACCAAGAACCATCACGCCTCTGTGATTGTGAGCCTTCTGGAGGATTGTTCCTTTCATTTTATCCATATTGTGTCAGTGTGAATGCAGTGAGTGTATATTTACTTGCAGGTTTTCAAAAAACCATCCCAGCCTCTTCACCTTAAATTTTCCTCTGTGTCCTAAAAAAAGTCTCCCCTCCAGGCTCCTCACATCCCCACCCGCTCCCTCCATCCCTCTGTGCCCTAGATATCACATGAGATGTCCTGTGAGGAAGGGCCAGGTCCTCTCACGCAGAGCCTGAGAGTTCACACCTGAGGAGTCTCCCTCCTTCTGGTCAAGGTCCTCCTGTGCTGTAGCCCAAGTTTTCCTTACAGAGAAGGGACTGTATGGTCCCGTGTTGCCAGGTAGGTGGCAGGGATGGTATTGCCCTCACTGAACACACAGATCGAAGGACACCTTATAAATTCCACAAAGAAGCTGGCTGTGTGCCCCCAAGTGTCGTGGGCCATATAGAACACCCCTTTGTTTCAGTCGTTCAAGTCCTGCTGGATAAAATCCTCTTTTTTTTTTTTTTGTCTTTTTGCTATTTCTTGGGCCGCTCCTGCGGCATATGGAGGTTCCCAGGCTAGGGGTCTAATAGGAACTGTAGCCGCCGGCCTACGCCAGAGCCACAGCAACGCGGGATCCGAGCCGTGTCTGCAACCTACACCACAGCTCATGGCAACGCCGGATCATTAACCCACTGAGCAAGGGCAGGGACCGAACCCGCAACCTCATGGTTCCTAGTCGGATTCGTTAACCACTGCGCCACGACGGGAACTCCTGGATCAAATCCTCTTAAACAAACCACCCGTCCAGGACACCAAACCATCCATCATTTCTTGCTGCTTCCAGTGGGTCTGTCCTGGGTTTTGTCCATTTTCTGAGGACCTGATCTCTCCTCCCCTGCCTTCCTGTCTCCCAGCTCTGCCCCGCCTCCCTCTCTCCTCCCATTTCAACTCTGTCCTGCCCACGCTGAGCTGCTCCCCCGCTCCAGTTCCAGGCTCTAAGGCTACAGGGCTGTGCCCACTCCTGTGCATCATCCTCTTCTCACCCAGTGGGGCCTGCCTTCCTCCCCAGGGCTGTGCCCTTCATCGCTAGCCCACTTGCCCCTTCCAGCTTTGCCCCTCACTCTTCCTCAGAGCCACCCCTAACTGCCCACTTGAGCCCAGCTTACCGGGCAGGGGCGGGCATATGGCCCTGGCCCCAAGCAGCCCCCAGCTGTAGCACCAGAATCCAGAGTGGAGGAGCCATTCGGGCAGGACCTCAGAGGCAGCTCTCGGGAGAGGGGGAAAGGCAGAGTGAGGAGCCCAGACCGCTTTATATACCCCTGCCCCTCCTCTCTTGGCATCATTCCAAGGATGCCATGAAAACTGGACAGAGAACACAGCAATGCTCTGGAAAATGAAAACTACCAGGGCTGAAATTTAAAATCCAATAGAAGAGTTATACTGTGAAATCAAGAGAAAATGAGAGCAAGAGCACAGGGAAGAAAGAAAGAAGAGAGACTTGGAGGGTCAGTCCAGGAAGCCTAACATTCAACCAGGAGAGTTCAAAGAAGACAGCGTGGAGGGAAAGAAATTAGTTAAGAAAAAGCCCCAACAAGGTTTCCCAGAACAGAAGTATGAGCCTCTGGATTAAAAACCATCTACCAAAGAGACCCATGAAAGGCATGTCATGAAATTTCAGACTATCAGGGGTGAAAAGAAGATCCTAAACACTTTCAGACAGAAAAAAGCAGGTCCCTTACTAAGGGTCAGGAGTCAGCACGGCACTGGACTCTTCGGTAGCAACCATGGACTCTGAGAGCCAGTGGAACATTGTCTGCAGAATTCCAACAGAAGGCCATTGCAAACCTCAAGTTCTATAGCTGGCAACAGTGACAAAGTAAACGGAAAGATCCAGTAAAGTGAGGCCTGAAAATGCTTCTTGGCAAAGAACTGAAAAAAAGTCACAGAGGAAGACCTGCAAGCAGCCAGTGAACATTGGAAAAGATGTTCTACGTCCATAGTAATAAGCAAAACACTAATCAAAACTACAACTTCCATGTGGCTAACAATTGAAAAGATTGAGGCATTGAGTGTTGGCTGGGGTGGAGGTAGACACACTCAAAAACACTGATGCTAAGACTATATATATTGGTGAAAATGTCTGAGGAAATAATTTGACAGTGACAGGCTTTCAAATGTGTGTATTTTTGACCCAGCATTACCTTTCTAGGAGTCTTCCCCCAGAAATATGAGTATTTTCACAAAGATGTGCATGCCTTAAAGATGTTCATTGCAGGGAGTTCCCATTGTGGTTCAGCAGAAATGAATCCAAGTAGTATCCATGAGGCTGCAGGTTCTATCCCTGCCCTCACTCAGTAGGTCAGGGATCCGGCGTTGCTGTGAGTTGTGATGTAGGTCGCAGACGTGGCTTGAATCCTGCATTGCTATGGCTGTGGTGTAGGCTGGCAGCTGTAGCTCCGATTTGACCCCTAGCCTGGGAACCTCCACCATGTGCCAAGATTGCGGCCCAAAAAAAAAAAAAAAAAGCTCTCAGGCCTTTCTGGGTAACAGATGTAGCTCGTAATAGGGACCTCAGTGCTTAGTGAAAGCCATCTGAGGGGCCTGATTGTAGGAGGCCAGACTGGAGGGTTCAGCAAGGGAGTGGAAGTTGAGTAAGGAATCCCACCAGGAGGATAGAGTTTTCAATCACATCTTCTAGGTGAGACTTGGAGGGCAGGTGTGGGAGTTGAGATGAGGTGGAGTCTTTTCAAAATAAGGGAAATTTGAGTCTATAAATACTCATGGGAAGGTGTTTGGGGACCCATGCATGTCTGGCAGCTTCTGTTTTATCTGTGAAGTAGCAGGTGAATGGAGAAGGGTCAGGTGGCAAGAAGGCCACAGAGTGGTCCTTCCAGGCAAGATACCTGCCAGTGCAGCCCACAGCCAGCCCATCCATACCTTGCAGCCTTGCTAACACCAGCGCTCTCTCCTCCACCCATCCCCTCCCACCTCCTGCCACACTTGACAGTTGCATCAACTTGCGTTCCTCTGTGGGGCAGTCAGACAGGTAGCTGGGCAGATAAGCACTTTGCTAGGGAGCCTGGAAAAGGTGTCTGTGACCCAGGTCACTGGGGACAGAAAGGGAAGGGAGCTGAATAGGAAAGGCTTTTGGCAAGAGCGGCTTTCTGAACTACCAAGAGATGGTAACTAGGCAGAGAAGTTGGTAAGGCACATTCCAGGAAGAGGGAATATTCCAGGCTTAGAGGAAGCATGACACTTGGAGCTGTGTATGCGCATGTGTGTATGTGTGAATATAGCACTGGGAAGAGGCAGGGCCCTGCCTTGGAGGACCTTGAATGCCAAAGCTTTGAGTCACTGAAAGTTTTTAAGCAGCAGGAGTGACTTGATTCCACTTGCATTTTCAAAAGGCTGCTCCAGCAGCCCCTGGTGGCTCTGTATCAGAGGTTCTGGGCAGAGCTAGGGAGACAGGAAAGGAGTTTGTGGAGGTTGAGAGATGGGTGTGCCAGTGGGCACGAATGTCAGGGCAGCGGGAGTGGAGATATGAGTGATCAAGAGCTTTCCAGGAGCTGGAAACAGCACTTCTTGCCAGCTGACCTAATTGAATCCCATGTTCTCTCTCTCTTTTTAGGACCACACCTGCGGCATATGGACGTTCTCAGGCTAGCAGTCAGTCTGAGCTACAGCTGCTGGCCTACGCCATGGCCACAGCAACAGGGGATCTGAGCCTCATCCATGACCTACACCGCAGCTCACAGCAACACCGGATGCTTAACCTACTGAGCGAGGCTAGGGAAGGAACCCCTCTTTTTCTCTCTTAATTTATTTTATTGAAGTATAGTTGATTTACAATGTGTTAATTTCTGCTGTAAAGCAAAATGATTCAGTTATACACACACACACACACACACACACACACACTCTTTTCCATTATGGTCTATCACAGGATATTGAATATAGCTCCCTATGCTATACAATAGGACCTTGTTGTTTATCTGTTTCTGTGGTAATAGTTTGCATCTGCTAATCCCAAGCTCCCAAACCATTCTTCCCCACACCCTCCCCCTTGGCAATCCCAAGTCTGTTCCCTAAGTGTATGAGTCTCTTTCTGTTTCATAGATAAGTTTGGAGTTCCCGTCGTGGCTCAGTGGTTAACGAATCCGACTAGGAGCCATGAGGTTGTGGGTTCGATCCCTGGCCTTGCTCAGCGGGTTGAGGATCCGGCGTTGCCATGAGCTGTGGTGTAGGTCGCAGACACGGCTCGGATCCCACATTGCTGTGGCTCTGGTGTAGAATGGTGGCTACAACTCCAATTCGACCCCTAGCCTGGGAACCTCCATGTGCCGCAGGAAGCAGACCTAGAAAAGGCAAAAAGACAAAAAAAACCCAAAAAACAAAAAACCAAAAACCCATAGATAAGTTCATTTGTGTTATGTTTTAGATTCCACATATGTGATATCATATGGTATTTGTCTTTCTGACTTACTTCACTTACTATGGTAATGTGTAGGTCTATCCATGCTGCCACAAATGGCATTATCATTCTTTCTAATGGCTGAGTAGTAGTCCATTGTGTATATGTACCACATCTTCTTTGTCATTCATCTGTCTGTGGACTCTTAGGTTGTTTCCATGTCTTGGCTGTTGTGAATAGTGCTGTTATGAATGTAGGGGTGCATGTATCTTTTTGAATCACAGTTTTGTCTAGATATATGCTCAGGAGTGGGATTGCTGGATCATATGGTAATTCTATTTTTAGTTTTTTGAGGAATGGCTACACTGTTTTTTTGGTAATTAATAAATATTTCATTTTCTTAATAATTTATGTACAAATAAATTAGTTTAAAAGGATTATGATACATGTGTACACTAATCTAATTTGTACTTGTAAGCTCCAAATGTCATCAAAAGTGATCAGATTCATTTTCACAGATGAGTTCCTCAATTTCTTCTTCAGTATCACAATCTTCATAAAATGAAATCGTGGCTTGAATTGGAAAAATTTTCAGAAGAGCTTCTGCTTCTTGATATGAGTAATCATAACACTTCGATTTTGGCTACAATAGTCTGACTGGGTGACTATCCCAAGGCGTCCGTTACTCCAGGGCCATCAGGCATTGCCTCTTCTGGGTGGTGCTGCACCTTCTCCTCTTTCTCGCCTGGGTCTTCAAGCCACTGTCCCCAGAAGGCTGCCCATCCGGAGTCCGCGCTCCTGCGCAGCAACGCGGCCAGAAGGGGCAGCGGGCAGCAGGCGGCGGCAGCGTGCACCCTGGCCCTGGAGGCTCTCCGTGTGCCATTCACAGGCTGCCGCCCAGGACCCACCGGGCCGGAGCCGAGCCTTCTATCCCCCTGGCGGCCCGCCGCGTCTTTACACACTCACTCCCTCTCCGCCCTTCTCTCCCCTGCCAGGTACTGTTTTCCATAGTGGCTGTACCAGTTTTCATTCCCACCAACAGTGCAGGAGAGTTCCCTTTTCTCCACACCCTCTGCAGCATTTCTTTGCAGGTGTTTGTCATGAAGGCCATTCTGACCAGTGTGAGGTGCTACCGCGTTATCGTTTTCTTTCTCATTGTACTTTCGATTTGCATTTCCCTGATAATTAGCGATGTTGAGCGTCTTTTCATGTGCCTCTTGGCCGTCTGTAGAATCTCACGTTCTCTTCATTGTCCTCATTTCCACATGGTGAACCTGAGCTCTAGAGAAATGATGTCAATGCCCAGCATAAGAGCGTGATGCCGAGGGACCTTATGCGGAGTCCTGCGGAGTCCCGCCGAGTCCCGTCAGCTGGGAAAGTTCATCCAAATGGGAGTGGGGTCCCACCCCGGCCAGGGCAGATCTGCTTTTATCAGTTTCATCAATAGCAAGTCTACGTGAGATTACAACTACGAGGGGGCTTTGACCACTTTTAAAAAATCCCGTTGACTCTCATCACTGTCTCTTGGCCTGAGGGCTGGCCTGGCAGGGGGTGGAGCTGTCATGAGTCCAGAGTTCCTGTGTCCCACACATCCAGTTGTTCCTAGAAACCTTCTGTTTCTTTCCCTTCACTTTGGCGGCCCCCCTCCCTACTGTGAAATCCATGCCCAGGATGCCTGGCCTTGGCCCCTGACAAGTGACAGGGTTGCAGGGTTAGCCATTCTCAGGAAGGTGCAGGCACTGTCATGCCCCAGGTGTTGGAAAGGGAAGTCCCAACCCCCTTCAGAGTCCCAGGGACTCCTTCTGCCCAAATGGGCCTCAACAGGATCCACACAGGGTCAAGCCCCAAAGAAGAGACCCTCTGCCTTAAGGCTGGGGGTAAAGGAGTCTCAGCCCAAACCCTGATCTCCCCTTTCTCCAGAGCAGGTCAGGAGAGCAATCGAAAGAGGGACAGAGCCAGGAAAGGGTTAACCCAGGGCTGAGCAGCAGGAGCCACTGGATCCACAGCCCCCTCCAGGTTGGGCAATATGTCCTCTGAGGGCTGCTCTTGCTGACCTCCCTTTGGCGCCACAGAGCTGGACAGTCCTAGCTTCCGCCCTGTCTGGGGGTGGGGGTTGGTGCTCGGGCAGGACCGGAGGGGATGGCAGTGTGGGAGGGAACCATGGGGTTCTGCCTTTTGGGCAGTCAGGAAGGAGCAAGGCCCCAGAGCGTTTGTCAGCTTGCAAGACCGGCAATTGCAGGAATAGGTGCGAGGGCCCCTGGGATATGGAAGAGTCTGGGAATCATGCCAGAAAACTGGAGCCAGTCCTGGCTTCCTGGAGTCTTTGATACTTTGCTCATCCACTCTGGGCCTCGGTTTCCTCATCTGTAAGATGTGGAGACCAGCAGAGCCAAGGTTTTTTAAAAATCAAATTTTATATGGGTGGGATATTTTTTTAATAATTCATTTTTTTAATCAAGGAGGGAGTTTATAGAGACATTTGGGCATGACTCAAGGGGGCTAGGAAACCATGCCACTATCTGTTTCTCTGTTGCCAATAATCTTTCATAATGTCACAGTTTCATGGTGGAATTTCAGAGGAATTAGCTTCAACCAGCTGGAAATAATATGATAATATTGTGTAATAATATTCAGCATAGACACCAGTGTCTAAGAGGCCCATTTAGCTAACTCAGCTCCAGCAACAGCCACTTGCTGCATTAAGACTAGTAGACTGAGTAGTTCCAGGAGAATCCTAGGGGGCCTGTGGGCCAGGGTCGGGCCCAGGAAGAGCATTTGGGCCATTAGAACCGAAAACCAAGAGGCTACAGTCAAGGTGGGAGCTGGGGCTGCAGGAGGTGGCTGAGGTGCCCCAGAGCTGGGAGACCTGGGCGGTGGGGAGGACGGTAGGTCCCTTCTGCCTTTCCAGGAAGGAGGCTGGTGCCAGAGGCAGGGGATGAAGCGGGAGGGAGTTAGTAGTGAGGAATGAATGGGGACTCATGCCTCATTGACTGAGGCTGTTTCGTCTCCTCCGTCTCCTCTCCGCCCTGTGATCCCTGCTTCAGGTAGAAGAGGGACTGGAGCTCCTGGTCCTGACATTTCCTCTCCTGACCTGGGCAAGACCCATCCATAAGCCCTCTGGGTCTCGGTTTCCTCCTCTGCAAAATGGGGATCCTCTGTGTTCTCTGTCCTCCTCCTGGGGTTAGGAGATCAAATGTAAGACCGCCCCGGGAAAGCACCTTGGAAATTGCAAAGCCCTCTTCAAACAGAAGCCCTCTCCATTAAACAGTTATGTAACTGCTGACTCAGAACTGGGCTGAACTGGCTCCTGTCCCACTCAGAAGTCGGCAGAGCTGGCTTGGTCTTTTACCTGAGGAACTTAGTTCAAGTTTTCCCTTCTGACAAACAGGGATGACACCTCCTGTCCTCCTGTTTGATGGAGTGGCCTAAGAATCACAGCAGATCGTATAGGTGCCAGAGGTTAATAAGATGTTAGTCATAATAATCATACTGCCGAAGAAAGCTTACACCCCGAGCTTGCACCTGACATACCTTGGAAATCTGGTCATGCCTTCTTGGCATAACTGTCTGTTCGCAGAGACCGTGGGCCCCTTGCTCCCCATACCTCAGGATTCAGTCGCACGCCAAGCTGGCTATGTCTGCATTCACAAGCTCCTGTCTTTTTGCCCCCAGAGGACTGGCCACTCAAGGAAGACACTGGGCTATGGGTGGCACAGACTGTCATTCTGTGTTTCCTCCCACTTAATGCAAAGGCCGACACACAGCAGGCCCTCTATAAATGTGGAATAAATAAGTTATGTGGTTTTGGTTTTTTTGCTTTTTTTGCCTTTCTGTCTTTTTTAGGGCCACACCTGCGGCATGTGGAGGTTCCCAGGCCAGGGGTCTAATAGGAGCTGTAGCTGCCAGCCTCCACCACAGCCACAGCAATGTGGAATCCGAGCCTTGTCTTTGACCTACACCACAGATCATGGCAATGCCAGATCGTTAACCCACTGAGCGAGGCCAGGGGTCCTCATGGAAGCTAGTCAGGTTCATTAACCGCTAAGCCACGACGGAAACTCCAAGAACCTAATTTAAACTTCCAAGAACCTAATTTAAACTAGGAGTGTCCATTGGGACTCAGCGGTTAATGAACCCAGCTGGCTTTCATGAGGATGAGGGTTCAATCCCTGGCCGGTAAGGATCCGGTGTTGCCTGAGCTGTGGTGTAGGTCGCAGATGAGGCTTGGATTCTGCACCGCTGTGGCTGTGGCGGAGGCTGGCAGCTACAGCTCCTATTAGACCCCTGGCCTGGGAACCTCCATATGCCGCAGGTGCAGTCCTAAAAAAGACAATAAGGCAAATAAATAAATAAATTAGGTTCTTAACATACTTGCCCATCACCTGACCCCCAGGTCATATATTTCAGGTTCTATTAACTACTTTTTTAAAATTGAAAGCAATAAGCTGAAATGAAGCTGAGAAATAAGATCAGGGGAAAAAGAGCCAGATGATGTTTAGGCTGAGATTTGGGGGCTAGAAGCCCCTAAATCTGGCGAAGAGGTAGACAAGACTTTGGGGTCATAAGCCCTAAATTTCCAGTTCAAGTCCCAGCTGTGATTTATTAGCTGGACTCCCTGAGCTTCAGGACAAGTCGTTTGGTTTCAGTTTTGCCAGCAAGAAGGAGAGACTCCTTCTGTACTGATTCACAGCATGGAGCAAAACCAGATGGCAGATATGGAAACCATAACACAAATGTTTCTGGAGCTAGGCGATGTCAGACACAGCTTGTAGATTATCCTTGCATTTCCCAACAGGGCCTGAAGAGGGCACTGTAGCCCAGGAGTGGCGTTGGCCAGAGTGAAAATTCTCCGTGGGTCCTGCCCCACTGCTGACTCCTCCCACCACAGCTTCACCTCTACCCCCTCACACACATACACTTGGCAAATACCCTCCAACCCCTAACCTGCCCATATTTTTCCTACCGCAGATTGCAAAACATCCCCTCCTTTTTTGCCTATTTGCAGGGGGGGTAGGCTGACTTTTCTAAGTTTCATGATATAAGCAGAAGGACTGATCCCCACGTTTATAATAAGGGCCAGGATGGAGGTTCCCGGACAGTTTTGTGACATCTTTTTCTATCTGCACAGGTCTGTCTTGGGCGTTACTTTGCAGCTGAAACATCATTTCTGGGCAGGCATTTGAAGATGATTGTCAGAGGGGAGGGTAAAATTAGAAGTAGGGATCAAGGAGTTTCCATCGTGGCTCAGTGGTTAACAAACCTGACTAGGAACCATGAGGTTGCGGGTTTGATCCCTGGCCTTGCTCAGTGGGTTGAGGATCCGGTGTTGCCTTGAGCTGTGGTATAAGTTGCAGACGGTCGCAGACAGATCCCGCATGGCTGTGGCTGTGGCATAGGCCGGCAGCTACAGCTCCGATTGGACCCCTGGCCTGGGAACTTCCATATGCTGTGGGAAGCAGCCCTAGAAAAAAGGAAAAAAGCCAAAAAAAGAAGAAGAAGTAGGGATCAAGAGTGGAGGTTGAGTGAGTCCCCCATCTCGGGGGAGCAGGGAGGGATTATGTGGCAGGGATAGCAGCAGTGGGAAGGGGTGAGTGCTGGGAGAACTGAAGATTCCCGTCATCTTGGCCTTGGGCAAGTTATTTTACTTCTTCCTCTGAACCGTGGGAGTGACAGCAGTAATGTTCTCATGGGGCAGTGTGGGGATAAAATGTCATGTAAGGGAACTACCTGGAGTAGTGCTGGGCAGTGGTTGATCAATGAGATGGCTCCCTGGGAAGATGGTTTCTACAGTACCTCTATCTGTAGCCCCTTCTGCAAGTTTCAGGGTGGATCATTAATGGTAACCGTCCCAAGGAAAGATCCACTGGATTCAGAGGGTGTTTGTGTGCTAAGATGCCAAAGGCTGATTCTGGCAAGGTGGCATTAGAAGAAGGGGCCACAGAGAGGAGGCAGAAAATAATAAGGGTCCAGTGGCCAGTGTTGACAGCTGCCACCAGCCCCCAAGGGGCCCCTCCTCCTGGCCACTATCTCCTTGCTGGCAGCCGAGGCTCACTAAAGACTTATCCTGGGCCAGTTGGCAGCTGCCTACTGAGGACTAGCCTTGAATGGAGCCACCTTATTGACCAGCGTGGGCAGAGCTGTGGCCTCAGGCCCAGTGGGGTCAAGAGGTCAGACAGGCCATGCAAGGCTGCACGTAGGGCCCAACCCCCTCCACTTCTGGTTTCCCAGACCTGCTGCCTACTGCCAGGATAGGGCAGAGCCAGGGAAGTAGGGGGCTCCCAGGAAAAGAGAAAAGCCAAGAGTCAGGTTGTGGTTTCAGTTCTTGCCAGTGAGATTGAAAAATACACAAAACTTGGACCTAGTGAGAGCCAGGGGCCAGCCCCCATCCCGTCATGGCTCCCACCACCCTCCTTGTCCAGTGGGCTCTTGCTGTTGCGGGAGTCTCCATGAGACCTGGAGAATTCATGGCTTGCCTCCTAAATTCTCCAGTCCATTCTGTCCCTGCTTGGTAGGTGCAAAAGGAGGTATTTTCCCTCCAGCTTGTCCAGGCATCACAGTTGTGCAGGGCACCGAGATGAGTCTCACTGTCTCCCCAGACTGGCACGGTCCCCAAGTTTAAGCTGATCTCTGAATTCCTCCTGCTTTGGGGGCTCAGGCTGGCCCCGTGACATCCTTAGGTTTGAGTTGAGCTCTGGACGGTTCCTTTAGCCCTTGAGATGTCACCGCTGGCCCTGGAGTGTCCGTGGGACAGGCTGGCGCTGAGCTGATGGCCCCTCAGCGGGGGTTGGGAGTGGAGGTGCAGAAAGGCATGGCACAGGCAGTGGTGGTGAGCGAAGTGGTGGACATGCCCCGGGTGGGAACACCAAGTCACCTGTCCCCTCTCCTGCAGGCCTCTCCAGTGTACAGCGTCAGCTTTCCCCGCAGGAAATTGGAGTAGTTGCGGAAAAGTTTGCACAAAGTATCAACAGCAAATGTTCGGAGTGGGGTGGCAGAGGAGGGGGAAGCGTCTGGAAGGGGGATGGCTTCCTTCTGCCAAGAAGAGAACAGAAGTTTACTGCAGTGCCGGGGACCCCGGAGGGACATGGGGTTCAGGATAGAATCACAGGGGGGACAAGGAGAGCCCTGGCATTTCCTTGGCAGGGCCCTCCTCCCACTTTCCAGAAAGGGCAACACAAGTGTGAGGGAGAGTCCTACACACCTGGGCTCCCAGCGCCCGAAGCAGGGAGGTGAGGCTGCGCAGGCCGCTGACGGCTTTGTCCACATGCAGCTGCAGGGACTCAGATGGCTGGGAGGAGTTGGCCAACAGGGCCTGGCCCTGCAGGATGGCTTCTGAGAGCAGGGCCAGACCCTGCCAGACCTCCATGGCCTGCTGCTGGACCTGAAGAGACCAGAGACTCAGAGTCAGCTGGCCCAAGCCAGCCCCTCCCTCCTTCTTCTCAGCAGCCCCAAGCCGACACAAGTTTTGTTGAATGAATGAACAAATGAATGAACGAATTAACATTCCATTCAGCCCTCATCTTTGCTGCTCCGTTTTTTCTCACTGTCATTCTCCTTCCCACCCTATGAGGTTCCCCAAATGAGACTTCCCAAGAGAATGGGAAAAAGGAACTCACCTCCATCCTCTTCCAGGCATAGAAGTTAACCTTGGTGTCTGGGACGGTGATATTCTCACTGAAACTGCAGCTTTCGGCACAGCCCATCTGCAATGCACAATCCCGGAGTCAGGGGCCCCAAGGGCTCCTGCCGGCCCTGCCCCTTACCTAGCTTCCAGATTTGTGATGGGACTACCACTTTTATCACTTTGGCTGGGGGCTCTGGCTCCCCACCTCCACGCCTGAAACCAGTTCCAGGTTCCTGGATCTTGGAGGAGACCCTGAACTCCTGAGAGTGAGACCTGTGGAAGATCCTGGGGAGGGGCCTCACCGTGGCATTTTCGCCCTCCTTGGCCTCCAAGATGTACCTCTCCAGGACTCGGCTGTCACAGATGAGGCGTGGGGGGGCGCCCAGGACTGGGAGGCCCAGAGGAAGCAGCAGCAAGGACAGCAGAAGCAGCCGGGCAGGACATTCTAGGAAAGAGAGCCAGGCTGAATGTGAGGCTGGGCATTGCAGGAGAAGGGTTGGTTTAGACGGACAGGTTCACCCATCCGGCCGCCTGGCCCCCAGCCAGCCGTCCCGACTCCAACCTTGCGAGCGCGCAGGCTCTGCCTCCTTTGCCTTCATTCAATCCCGCGGCCGCGTGCACACCCCACCCCCCAACTACCGGAATCCACTTGTCCCGGCCAAACTTCAATCCCGGTGTGACAGAGGCTTCCCCTCTCGCAGATCCTGGTTGCTGCTCCCAGGTCCAGGTATCAGCTTTCTCGTCACCCACATAGCAGCCCCTCTTTCCCCTGGACCTGTAAACCTCCACCCGGTCCCAGCTCAGGTTCCGACTTGCTCGGGGACTCCCCAAGCCCCGCCGGCAGGTGAAGGCTGCCCCACCCCCCTTGCCCTTCCGGGGTCCTTGGCAAGTCTCAGGTCCTTGAACCTAGCCCCCGTCGGGGCCAACAGCCCCAGCGGTAAATTCCTCCTCAAACAGGGGCTGGGCGGGCGGCCGGGAGTACTCACCGCGCGCCCCCATCTCCGCGCCTCGCCCGGCCCCTCAGCGTCCTGGGGCTTGGCGGGTGCCGGCGCCGGGAGCCCGCATCCTGGGAAGCCTGGCGGGACAGGGCCACCTCTCCGCCCTAAGGAGGGGGCTGCTGTCCGGGACCCCCGAGGCGGGGTCGGAACAGAGCGCTCAGGGAGGGCCCCCAGCCAGGGTCCGGAGGACGGCGAGGCGAGGCGAGGCGACGGGCCGGGGTTGGCCCGGGGACTGCGGCGGCGGCCGGGGTTCGGGGCTGTTATCAGCTGTGTGCGTGCGTGTGGGGGGTTGGGGGGAGGCTGTGTGCGTGAGGGGTCGCGGGAGGTGTGGGCCGGAGGGGTCAGAGCCGGGGCAGGACGCCTGGGTCGGGGGCCCTCAGGGGCGTGAGACCAGCGGGCGTGAGTGCGGGGCACGGGGCTACCCGCCCGATCCCTGAGTTCCTGAAGGTGCAGCTGGGTGCTCTCAGCTGGATGGGCAGAAGGCTGCGCTGGGAAAGCAGTGCCATTCTGGGAAAGACTGGTGACCCCGACGGCCCTCTGGAGAAGGGGGTGTCCCCATCTTGGGCGGAGACTCAGAGCTGGGATTGCAAGGCATCTGGGTGTGGAAGCCGAGAAGGTGCTGGTGGGGCACGCCAGTGGCCTCCTCAAAATCCCAGTTCTTGTTCTAGAAACTAGGGTCGTTTTGTTGAGGAATTTAATGGGGGCCTCACAGAGCAAGAAATTTGGGGGAGTCTTCTACCCCCCTTCTAGGACCCTGAAAAGCCAGATACTGAACTTTTAGGCTAATCTGTGTGACAAAATTCTTATCTTTTTTTGGGGGGGGTCTTTTTAGGGCCTCACCAAGCCACATCTCTGACCTACACCACAGCTCATGGCAACACTGGATCCTTAACCCACTGAGCAGGACCAGGGATCGAACCTGCATCCTCATGGATGCTAGTCAGACTCGATTCTGCTGAGCCATGATGGTAACTCCCACAAAATTCTTTAAGAACTCTAGTATAGAGCTAACCCCCAGAGTGAGGGCACTTAGAATTTGCAGCTAAATTTTGTGGCTTCTGGGAAGCCCTGAGGCAGGGGTTCAGGTCTGGGGAGCAGGAATCCAAGGCTAGCCAGCCTCTCAAACCTTGGAAAGGAGTGAGTCTGAGTCCCTGAACCTCAGTGCTCTCACCTGTGAAATGGGTGTCATGAAAAACCAGTCCCAGCTCATGCAGTTCTCATAAAAGATGGAGAAGTCTGCACTGTGGCTCAGGAGTAACGAACTCAACTAGTATCTGTGAGGACAAGGGTTCAATCCCTGGCCCCTTTCAGTGGGTTAAGGATCCGATTTTGCTATGAGCTATGGTGAAGATCATAGATGCAGCTCGGATCCCCCATTCCTGTGGCTGTGGCATAGGCTGGCAGCTGCAGCTCTGATTCAACCCTAGCCTGGGAACTTCCATATGCCACAAGTGCGGCCCTAAAAAGACCAAAAAAAAAAAAAAAAAGTCAGGGAAGTCTGGAATTCCTTGGTGGCACATGGGGTTGAGGATCTAGTGTTGTCACTGCTGTGGTGCAGGTTAAATACCTACCTGGTCTGGGAACTTTTGTATGCTTTAGGCACAGCCAAAAAAAAAAAAAAAAAGGCAAGGAAGTCCTACAAACACAGGTAGATATTTATACATTCACTCCCTCCCCAGTCCCATGATATTAGAGATACCTTATTCATGCATTCAGTGTCTTCTTAGTGCAAGACAATTGACTACAAAATTTTCAGGACCAAAAGATGTGTTGAACCCTGCTTCCTGCCTCCTGCCTCCTGCCTCCTGGAGTTTGTAGCTTACAGTAGAGAGAAGGGGGGGTCCATGGGGCCTGGAGGACTGAGGTGTACAGATCTGAGCTGTAAGAGTTTGGAAGAGGGGAGCTCACCTCCAGCAGAGGGAATCAAGGGAGATTTGATACAGGAGGTGACAACAAGCTCAGCCTTGAAGGGTGGGTAAGATTTCAATGGGAAGAGATGTGAGGTGGGTGGGGGAGGTTGGTCCATTGCCTAGTTGGGGTGGAGGCTGTGGGAGGAGAGGTGGAGATGGGGCTAGAGTACTGTTAGGGAAGGGTCAGGCTGCGAAGGGCCGTGAATGCCGCTCTGAAGAATTTGGATTTTGTTTGGAAAGAGTGGGAAATAGTCATTTACTCACTCAAGAAATATACATGTGGGAGTTCCTGTTATGGCTGAGCGGGTTATGAACCCAATTAGTATCCATGAGGATGCAGGTTTGATCCCTGGCCTCCCTCAGTGGGTTAAGGATACCGTGTTGCCGAAAGCTGTGGCATAGATGACAGCTGCAGCTCTGACTCATCCCCTAGCCTAGGAACTTCCATATGCTGCAGGTGCAGCCCTAAAAATAAAATAATTTTTTTTTGTCTTTTGTCTTTTTTAGGGCCGCACCCACAGCATATGGAGGTTCCCAGGCTAGGAGTCTAATCGGAGTTGTTGCTGCCAGCCTCCACCACAGCCACAACAGCGTGGGATCCAAGCCGTGTCTTCAGCCTACCCCACAGCTCATGGCAACACCAGATCCTGAACCCAC
Source organism: Phacochoerus africanus (assembly GCF_016906955.1). Taxonomy (NCBI): domain Eukaryota; kingdom Metazoa; phylum Chordata; class Mammalia; order Artiodactyla; family Suidae; genus Phacochoerus; species Phacochoerus africanus. The sequence continues at coordinate 9,564,929 of NC_062548.1, read as the reverse complement.
TGAGCGAGGCCAGGGATTGAACCCGCAATCTCATGGTTCCTAGTGAGATTTGTTGCTGCTGTGTTGCGACAGGAACTCCCCTAAAAATAAAATAAATTTTAAAAAAGAAATATACATGTAAGAGTACCTACTCTTGGCCAGGGACCTGGGGTTGGAGCAGTGATTGAAACAGACAAGAATGCTTACCAGGAGTTCTTTTGTGGTTCAGCCAGTTTAGGGTTTGGCATTGCCTGGTGGAACTGACATTCTAGTGGAGAGATGGATGATAAACACAAAAATGAATAAAAGATGGAGGATCTCTAATGGCAAAAATGACTAAAGAGAAAAGGCCCAGGAGTGTTGAAGGAGAGGGCAGTGTTAGGTGAATTAGGAAGCGATGCCTGTTGAGAAGATGATGGAGGCAGCCATGAGTAACCGGTTGGGGAAAGGGCATTCTCAAAGAGGGGTTCAGAAAGATGAACGGGAAGGGCAGGGAGACAGAAGCTTTGGGGAAATAATAGGAAATAATAAGGGTCTGACTTGCTCGGACCCTGCTCCCCTGCCCTCTGCTCACCTTGAGCCTGCTCTGGGGGCCCCCCTCGAACCTGGTGTACTGGCTGCTGGTCTGCACACCCCATTATGCCCTCTGGTCCCAGTTTCCCTCTCAGCACCCAGGCAGCCTCCACGCCTCACTTGGCCCTCAAAGCCCAATTCTGCTCCCTTCCCAGATCCCAGCTGTGGGACGAGCACACGCACACTCACGTCCACACACGTCCACACATGCATTCTGTCCCGACTCCCCCACACCCCCCGGGCTCTGCTCTCCCAGTCCCCTGACTCCTGCGTCACTGCCCTGACCTGACCATGGAGAGGGGGCCGGGAACAGATGGGGAGGTAGACGCAGCCAGAGGAGAGGGAGGAGAGGAAGAGCCATTCAGGCTGTGGGACCTGCTTCTCTCCTGACAGCAACTTGTCAGAGGTCCCTAAGCCCCTGCCTTTGAGAAAGGAAGGGAGATGGGCCCTGAGCACTAGCCCCTAGGTGCTGGGGACTGCTGACAGAGTGGTCCTGGCTCATCTCCTGGGGCTTTTGGAGAGAGCTACAATTGCAGCCTGGGAGAGGGAATAGAGGACAGTATCTCAGTACACCCTGCACCCAATCCCTGAGCTGTGGTAACTCCACTCAGGGCGCAGAGGCTGGTTTGGGGGCCAGCTTCAGCACAGGTGCTCTTGGATACTGCCCAGCAGGGTCCATCTATCCATCCTTGACAGCAGGGGGCCCTGAAGAGCAGGACGCTATCTGGGGCTCTCCCTCTGATACCCATCAAGCCCTACCAGTGTCCCCTCCATCTGCCTGTTTGCATTTCTCTGGCGTAGTGCTGGCCCAGCGCCAGGACCACCGCAGAGGGTCTCCTCACTGTCTCTTCCCCCCAGGTGAATCCCCAGCCGTGTCACTAGAGTAACTTTCTCATTCAGTGGCCTTGTTCCTATCAGTCCCCTGAGCAGGAGCCTGCAGTGGCTCCCAGTCGCCTCTGAACGAAGACCCTTTGTGCGCTGCCATCCACCTGCCTCTACAGCCTGTTCTCCCACTTGGCTCGTTCCCGCTCCCCCCTCACATGGACTTAGTTGGATGGTTTGCTGCTTCCTGCCCTTTGCTCACTCTGTGTCATCCACCTGGATCTCCCTCCCACACTATCTCTCCCTGTCCTTCAAGCCTCCACCCAAGCATTACCTTCTCTATGAAGCCCTCCCAGATACCCGAGTAGGAAGCTGTCTTCCCCATCTCAGCTGCCATCCTTTATGTATGTGTCTTAGGTCTCTCCTGCCCAGACCACCATGTACAACTGACAAGGTCAGGCAGGACCCAGCTCCAAGAAGTGCCACTCATGTAGACCCAGATGAGAATGGTACCCTCTGGAGTCAGGCAGCACAGGTTAATTGGAGAAGAGAGCAAAGGACCGTGTGCGGCAGATCTTGTTCACCTTGGTGCCATTGGGCACCTAGCATGTTGCCTGTGTGTGGTCATGGCTTGTGTGTGGCTTGCATTACGTGGTCCCTCCACTCCAGGCACCTTGGCCAGAGAAACGGGAGGTCTCGAGGGAGGAAGTGAGCTGCTCAGCCCCCGAATGCGTGCTGGAGCCAGGCCGGGACAACCTCGCTCTGGAATCGAGGGGGCTTGAGACGCTACCTTCTACTTCTTGAGCAGGCAGCTGCTGAGGCAGGGTCTGAAAAGGGACGGTTGTGACCAGAGGATGGCGGGGGTGGAGGCAGGCTCTGTTCCCTGGAGTCTTCCTGGCAGCCAGTTCAGATTGAAAAAGCCAAGAAGCAGATTTACAGCCCCCCATCCCCCGGGGCTGTCCAGACCCCCAGGCAGCATGAAGTCCCAGCTGCCTGGAGTTGTGCTGGGGACGAGAGGGACCTCCAGACCTCTCCTCCTCCTCCTTTCCAAGCAGTGGCTTCTCTTCTGGGCCTCGGGAATTCAGCCAGAGGCCCGGAAGACCTTCTGTGCTGGGAAGCGAGGTGGCCGGCTGGGGACCTCAGAGGGCGTTGGGGGGAGGGCTTCCTGGCCCTTGGGGAACAGGGAAGGGAGCACGGACTCTGGAGAAGGGATTCCTGCTGGACAACCAAAGAAAGTCCTGTGCAAAGGTCAGTTTGGAGAAACTGAGGCAAGTTCTGCTTTCTTGGCCACAGAGTAAGCAGTAGAGCCAGACCCCTGGGTTTCTATTCTTAGTAGCAGCTCTGTGCTTCAGCAGCCTGACAAGGGTTGTCCGGTAAACAAGGCAGCCCGGATTAGCGGCCTGAACTCTGCCACTTACCAAGCACCTGACTTGGACAAGTGACTTTATCTCTGAGCCTGGGGATGGCAAAAATGATAGCAATCACTTGCCAGGACTGTCCTGGGATTGCATGCTGGCCAGCACGGAGTAATTGGTAAAGGCCAGCGGTCATCACTGCGCCCTCACTTCACTCTCCCTGCTGTTTGTCCTCACGTGGGAGTCCTGGAGACCAACTCTCCAGCATATTCCTCAGCCTTCCTCCAGTGTCCTCCACTGTTCCTTCTGGGAAGCTGGGCATGTGTTCACCTTGCCTCTGGTAGTGTAGCTGCCCCCGCGCGAGCCTCACTAGAAAAGGTCACGGGGATGGTGGGTGTGGACAGAGGTACGTCTGGGTGTCTACATCCACTACTCTTTGCGGAAACTTGCCACTGAACACAGCTGAGTGAACCAGCATCCCTGCGGGAGTCGCGGGCTGGTTAAGACAAATATCTAGCAAGTCTCAAACTTAAGTTGATTCAAAGCCCGGGGCCAACCAGGAATCTCTTGTCCCATTAACATAGGTCTCATCCCGGGGCAGGCCTGGGGGTCCCAAGGACCTTGGACTGAATGAGGTCTTCAGGCTCGCCCTAGACAAGCCCTGAAGCATTATGGGGCCACCTTCCTTGGTTACTTGTCTTCTGAATCTCCCCTAATGTTTAAGTCCTTGGAGAAGGGCTCCCAAAGCACCACCACCTTCACCTTGAGCTCCAGAACCACGTCCCCAGGTTAGTTTCTGTGAAAAGTGTCAGGCCCATCCTAGGATCTCTTGCTCACAAGTATGGCTGAATATTCCCACGCTCTTTCCCATATCACCCACCCTTTATCAGAAAACGAAGCTGCTAAATTGGCCAGAGAGGCTTTCCTCTGCAAGCAAAAATAAAACTACAAAATCCTTGGGAGTTCCCGTCATGGCTCAGCAGGTTAAGAATCTGACTAGTATCCATGAGGACGCGGGTTTGATCCCTGACCTCTCTCAGTGGGTTAAGGATCTGCTGTTGCCACAAGCTGTGGCATAGGGTGCAGACACAGCTCACATCTGATGTTGCCATGGCTGTGGCATAGACCAGCAGCTGCAGTTCCAATTCCACCCCTAGCCTGGAAACTTCCATATGCCTCAGGTGCAGCCCTAAAAAAAAAAAGAGAGAGAAAGAAAGAAAAAGAAAAAGCTAAAAAATCCTGACTTTGAAAACACTACTGGCAATAACAATGGGAGTAAAGTTTTTCTCCCACGTAAGTTCTTTGCAGGGGTGCAGTCGTGAATACCAAAGTTTCATTTTGTTAACATGGGGCTTGGGGACTTAAAGATTTTGTATGAACCCTACTGGGCCATCATATAAGCTGTTCCTGTTTGGAAGAATATAGGCCAAGATCTACTCAAGGGAATTTATAGAAGCCTCATACTCTTAAACACCTAAATTTAGCAAATATTTTCCCAGATTGTTCACGGTTCACTGATAACCAATGAATTACAAGAACCTATTGCTTGACACAGGCATCCCCTGATCTGTATATAAGTGAGCCCTCCTGTTCATGTCTTATTTCATGAACCAGCAAACAATTTTAGTACTTTCAGGGAAAGTATATTTTTTCTTTTTTTTTTTTTTGCTTTGTGGGCTGCACCTGAGGCACATGGAAGTTCCCAAACTAGAGGTTCAATCAGAGCTACAGCTGCTGGCCTATGCCACAGTCACAGCAACGTGGGATCCAAGCTGTGTTGGCAACCTACATACACCATAGCTCACGCCAACACTGGATCGTCAACCCATTGAGTGAGACCAGGGATCAAACCTGCATCCTTATGGATACTGGTTGCATTTGTTTCTGCACACCACGACAGAAACCCTCTCTCTTTTTTTTTTTTTTTGTCTTTTTACCTTTTGAGGGCTGCTCCCCCAGCATATGGAGGTTCCCAGGCTAGGAGTCTAATCAGAACTATAGCCACCAGCCTATGCCAGAGCCACAGCAACATGGGATCTGAGCTGCGTCTGCAACCTACACCACAGCTCATGGCCTTCCCACTGAGGAAGGCCAGGGATCGAACCCGCAACCTCATGGTTCCTAGTTGGATTCGTTAACCACTGAGCCACGACGGGAACTCCCAGAAACGCTCTTCTTTTCTTTTCTTTTTGTCTTTACCACAGCATGCAGAAGATCCCAGGCCAGGGATCGAACCTGTACCACAGCAGCGATAACACCAGATCCTTAACCCACTAGGCCACCAGGGAACTCCCAGGAAAATATGTTTTTCTTGCAGCAAAAAGTTAAAAAAAAAAAAAAAAGACTCATAGACTGAGCTAGAAGGGACCTACGAGGTTCTGCAAAGGTGAATGGTCACCCTCTGCTTGCAGGCACACTTCCAATAAGAGATATCTGGGAGCAGAGACTTGTTATAGAGTGGCTAGCAAGCTGTCCTCCTGTGCATGCATCCATCTGTCCACCCGTCAGGTACTTATTAGTTACTGGATTGGGCAATGGTGTCACTTCTCTTTGAAGTTATCCCATCAGTTTGATAACAGACTCCCCTGATCACCCCACCTAGAGGCCAGATCAAAGGAACAGTCTTCATAAAAAAGTGACTTTTTCTTACTGCAAAAATAATATGTGGTCACTGAACAGCTAGAAAATATGGCTAAACCAAAAAACATAAATCTAGAAGCACCCATAATGTCATTAGGAAGATGGAGTCTTTCTTAAAAAAATGATAACTGATTTACAATGTTCTGTCAATTTGTGCTATACAGCAAGATGGAGTCTCAGCTGGTGATTTTCACAGGCCTCTTTCTTGGAGGGATAACCTTTGCTTCACCCCAAATCTCTGTGCAGTGGGACATCTGTTCCCTAAGGAACTACACCAGACATGTACTTCTAGTCCAGCTTCTCCACAGGTTCCAGGTTTGTGGAACATGCCCTTTTCCCCCCAAGTCCTGACCAAGCACCAGAAACTCACCTGACAGACTGCAGTGACTTCCCAGGCAGATCCTCAGCCCAAGCAAACCTGTTCCTGTGTCCCGAGGGCACGTTTTCTTCCCTGCCCTGAGCCACAAAAGTAAAAGCCGACAGGACTAATAACTCAGCCTCGTAAATCAAACACAGATACACATCACCTTCCTTCCCCTCTCTCCATCCCCATTAAGAGGCCCAAGCCTTGTAAATCAACTATAATAAAAAAATTAAAAATAACAAGTTTTTAAAAAAGAGGCCCAAGTCATTCCTTAGCAAAATGGCTCACACTAACAACAGCGGCCTTTGCTATTTATTGAGCACCCCCGCTTGTCTTTTTGGGGTCGCACCCGCATATGGAGGTTCCCAGTTTAGGGGTCGAATTGGAGCTGTAGCCCCTGGCCTACACCACAGCCACAGCAACACCAGATACAAGTCGTGTCTGCAACCTACACCACAACCCATGGCAACGCCAGATCCTTAACCCACCAAGCGAGGCCAGGGATCGAGCCTGCATCCTCATGGATGCTAGTCAGATTCGTTTCCACTGAGCCAGGATGGGACCTCCTGTTGAGCCCTTTTTAATGCCAGGGCAGTTCCAAGCACTATGTGGGTTCTTTGTCTTTTGAAATCTATCAGTCCTTTTTCCTATTAGTTTTTAGAGAACCAGTGGTTTATGCCTCCCCAGGCAGGCCTGCGCCTAACACAGATTCCTTGTAATTAGTGGGTGCTCAGTCATACTGTAGATGATGAGCAAAGGTCTACAGCCTCCTCTGAGATAGCATTTCAGATCTGGCCTCTGGGGCTGTTCTGAAGTAGGTAATTTTGCACTCAGTAGCTGTGGGCTCAGTAGCTGTAGAGCAAAAAGGGAGGGGCACTGCACCCCTTCTGCCCCATCACCGCCTGTTTCCCCAGCTTTGATGGAAAACACTTAGAGCGCCAGCAGAGGGAACAGAGGCCAGGGCTGGCCTTCCTGCCGAAGGGATGCAGAGCTCCCTGCCCCGTCCATGGTGCGTGGACTCCAGCAGATGCGTGAGCTGTCCCCACAGCCCCTACCTGCCCACACTCCCCCTCTATCTTCAGTGGCAGTGCCTAGGGGCTGTTTACACAGACCTGCCACTGAGGGAAGCCCCACTGGCAAGCAGTGAGAGAACATGGAGTAGAAATAACAAATAAGCTGGGAGACGTAGCTGCCAAAACAAACCGAATGCAAAAGGGCTGCTGCCACCACCTCGGCTGGGCCCAGGCCAGAAACACAGACATAAGAGCACATACGTGCAGTGAGACACATAGTTCCCTCCAGCTTCCTGCTGGCTTCCCTCTCTGATACTGGAGCCTTGCAGTCAAGGCTGACAGGGAAACTGGGGTGTGGGGGGAATCAGGGAGACTTGATCGAAATGGTCTCCAGCATTCTACCTCTCAAGCCCACTGTTTCTTGCTTTCTAGCCGCTGAGTGACCCTCCAGTGCCAGAACAGTGATGTTCATGACTCCCCTTTGTGCATGCTGCTCCCTCTGCTAGGTATTTCCTCTCCCCTCTTTTCTGCCTAACAAACTCCTATGCATCCTTTAAAACCCAGGTCAAAGGTGAAGCCATCTCAGACCCCACCAGGAAGTTAGCCATTTTGTTCTTCACTTTTCTACATCAGGGCTACTCTTCTTACATAACCCATCTTAGTCATCTCACAAAAACTAATATACCCACCTTCCCAGTCAAATAGTGGACTCCTTGAAGGCAGGGGCCATTTTATGCTCATCTTTGTATCTACAGGGCCCAGCCCAGGCCTTGGCTTACAACAGGTACTCAGTATGTGTGTAGTAGTTAGAAAGAAGCACTCGTCTTTCTCTCCTTTCCTGAGTTGCTGATAGTCACCTGTACAGCATCAAAGTCCCTCATCAACAGGAATACTCAAGCTGGGGGGGGTGAGATTCTGATAAACAGAAAGGCTGATTTTCAGAACCCCTAACCAAACTGCCTTCAGGCAAACTAGAGGCAAATTCTGTTATTAACCTTTAGATCAAAGGCTTTCAAACTCTCGTGACCTCAACCAACAGTAAGATTTATGTCATAACTAGTACATGTGTCTATATACACATCTACAACTGAAACAGTGTCAACAAGATATTACCATTGAAGCTGCACTTTTTCTTTTTTACTTGCTTTTTAAAAGGCTATGACCCAGAGAATTGATTTTAAAACTCACAAACGGTCACCACCCACTTGGATAACATTGCTTTAGATGACTCGTTTGATAAACATGAGAAATCAGATCCTCCTACAAATATCCAAACAAAAAAGTACTTACGGACTGTATGCCCAGTAACTCAGAGGGAAGACTTTCCTTTCCCTCTTAGAACAGCCTAGCCAGAGGGGTCTGAATAGCTGTTTAGAACAATTTGCCCCCCGCCACCAGGAATCAAATGTAGCTGTCAGTGTGTCGGTCCCCACGACAGCCTTTTACAAAGCAGGGGCCTGTCTTTGCTTCCATCATCCTTATACCCTCACCTTTCTTGTGCCTGGTAACCAGCACCAGAGTAGTGCCTGATGCTTTACACCCCAGCTGGGAAGAATATACACATTATCCACCCTGCCTTCTTCTGAGAGGATGAAAAAAAAAATTTTTTTCTTTGGCTGCCCTGAGGCATATAGAGCTCCTGGGCTCAGGATCAGATCCTTAGCCCAGTGTGTGGGGCTGGAGATCTGACCCGCATCCCAGCACTCCCAATCCCATTGCACCACAGTGGGAGCTCCTGAGAGGATGAAATATTTTAGAGAAAACATTAGGATTTTCAGACTTCTGTTTTGTGCTAAAGTTTGTTTTATGCTGCAGTGTCTGTGGTACAATTTATGCTCTTTCTGTGAAGGCAGGAAACACTGTTTCCCCTCTTGTACCTACGTCCTTGTAAAATTTTACTCCTACTCTCCTTTCCAGGTACACACTGAATTTACACAGCAGAGAGGTGGTGCAGTCGGGTGGCCAGGCACTAACACAACTTGATGCTTTTTAATGTATAGGACAATGGTTACAGACCACAAAGATTCAGGAAGACTCACGGCTTGAGCCCAACAAAAGACAATATTCACCCTCTCAATTCAGAGTCCCCTGGATAGTGAGGGGATAGGCTTTATCCTACACAGTCCTGGTAGAAGGTTCATGTACTCAGTACAAAAGCCACTTCTGAGCCAAGCTGTATGGGGATGGGTGGATAAGGTGGGCTGGCCTCATCTCCTTTACTTAGGTGTGACCCTGAAGACACGGATGTGGATGGCTGAGTTGTTGCGGATCCGGGTCAGTGGCTCTCGTGTATCAGTCTCTGGTTCCAGCTCATCGACAAGCTCCACGGTGGAGGTATTGGCAGCTACCTGCAAGGACCCGAAGCTGCCAGCCTGCAGCTGCAGGGCAATGTTGATGGCGCGGTTGATGGCCAGGCCCAAGCCATGAATGTAGATCTCAGTGCATGCATTCTGACCCCTTACCCCTCCGTCCAGCAGCTTCTGGCAGCGGGCCAACTGGGCCTTAAAGTCAGTCTTCATGTTGACATAAATGTCATTGGGCCTCCGGGGCAAGCGGTGGGGAAGCCGCTTCCGCAGGGTGTATTCCACCGGGTCCAGCTCGGCCTCGACGGCCCCGCGGGGTTCTCGGTTTTCGGCCATGCAGTGTGCCCTGGTGTGGGAGAAAGATCAGCCATGGGTGAGGAGAGACCAGGCTTCCTTTCCTACCCCGTTTTCCGCCCAAAGGGTGCAGCCAAGAGGGGTCGCACTCGACGCCCCTCGTCGCTTCAAATCTCAGTCCCCTCCCACTTACCTCAAGCTCAAGCATCTCCCCCACCTCCGGTTCCCATTCATCCATCACATCGCTTCCAATCTCAGGCCCCTCCACCGCCCCAGCTATTCCCACGCCTACCTTCTTCGCTCCACAGTGCCCTCTGCGCGCACGCAGCCCGCTCCCCTGCCAGACCACTCGAGCGTTGCGCCGACCAGTCTGAAGGGAAGGAGCTGCCCGCAACTCCCAGGCCCCAAAAACGGAAGAGAAGGGAAGGGACTCGCCGCAAGAACGCCGGAACACGGGCGCCCTTAGTACCAGGCTCCTGAAAAGGCCCCCGAGTGCGCAGGCGCAACCATACCCCGTGGCCAGGCCCGGGCGATCCGCGAATCGCCTTCCCGGCATCCGTTCTCCCCGCCCCTTTCCTGAGTTGCTCGCAAAACCGCGCGATGTGTTTGAGTAACGCGAGGCTTCCGGGGGTGATGGGATCTACCACTTGTAAGCTGCAGAGGCAGGGGGCGTATACCAAGTCGAAGCCGGGGAGGATCTGGAAAGAGAAAGGTTAGCTTCCCTGGGCCAATCCCACCCAGTACCCGGTTCCCGGAGGGGTCCTGAAGGGGAGAAAAGAGAGGAGGTTTTCTAGGGGTGTGGAGGATTTAGGGGTAAGGGTCTTCCAAAGGTGTAAGGGAGGACGGCGAATTCCACTGATCTTGATCGCGAATGGCCTGAAGAGAAGTCTGGACTTCCGGGTCCATCGCAGTTCCTCGGGTCAGAGGAGGTGTGGCAGAACTGATCTCCCGTCCAAGATTCCGGCTGCCCGAAGATGGGGGCAAGCAAGGCCCGGCCCTTGGCGGAGGACAAGTTCTTTGGCTCGGGGACTCCTCTGCAGTTTACGGGGACCCGTTCTTCTCCCCTTTCTCTAACCAGGGTGACCTCCAGGCCAGCCCCTGGGGACGCGAGTTGTGAGCCGTGGGGCTAGCCTTTACAGCTTCCCTGTGGCTCGCAGACCCACTAGCACTCCTCAGTCATCATCCACCAGCTCTTTGGCTTCTGCCCGCCACCCAGGAGCAGGGACCTGCGCCCCCTGGCGGGAAGGGCAGGGCAGCACAGAGGGATTGGAGGCTCCCTAAGACCAGTGGGGAGGGGTTCTCGGCTCAGGTTGCTTTAGCTTTGGTAGAGTTCCACTGGAAACTGAGTTAGAGCTGCACTGGGGTCCTTGACTGTTCTTCGCTTGAGTTTTCTCATCACTCAAACAGGGATGACAATTCCTGTTCTTGCCACTGAGTTTCGAAACCCGATATAACCTTGGGTAAACTGTAAGCCTATACATTTGAGTTGGCATTTTTATGCCCCCTACCGGCTTTTTGTTGCCTGGGGTGGAGTCTGACTCCGTTTGACTGGAGGTTGTAAAGTGGTCAGGTTCCTGAGAACTTTCCCAGCACCATTTAAATCCTGTGGTTCTTTTTAGCTTCAGATATTTACAAGTTTGGGGGCTATTTGGGGGTGAGGAGGAAAGCCTGTCTACCACTTTATTCTGCTTCAGAAGTGACATATGAGCTGAGTTTTGATGGACAAACAGGAGTTCTTCAGGGAACCAAGGAGTATTCTGGAAACATTTTTAAAAGAATGGAAGTGTAATCCAAGCTTCCACCTCAAGGAACTAGAAAAAGAGCGAAGTAAAGCCAAAGGGAGAAGATGGGAGGAAACAATAAAAAACAAAAACCAATTAAATTATGAGAGAAAGAATGTATATATACGTGTGATTGGGTCACTTTGATGTATGTAAAGCAGAAATTGGCACAACACTGTAAATCAACTATACTTTAATAAAAACAAACCAAAAAACCTCAGTTAAACTGAACACAAGAAAACAATAAAGAAATTCAAACCAAAAGCTGGTTCTTTGAAAAAGATCAATAAAATGGATAAGCCTCCAGCAAGACTGACAAAGAACAAGAGAACGAAGATTCAAATTATAATTACCAGACATGAAAGAGAGGATAGCACTAAAGATCCCTCATATATTAAAGTATACTTAGAGTAATAGAGAACACGCTACAGACAAATTCCACAATTTATGGACCAATTCCCAGAAAACTACATACTACCAAACTTACCCAAGATGAAGTAGATCATCTGCATAGTTCTGTAACTATTAAGGAAATTAAATTCATAGGTTTTTTTTTTAACTTTATAAAAAGAAATATCTTGGCCCACATAGTTTTACTGGTGAATTCTACCAAAAAAAAGAAAGAAAACGCAAATTCTAGACAATCTCTTTTCAGAAAACAAAAGAAGAGGGTCCATTTTATGAGACCCAAACCAGACAGATTATACAAAGTAGAAAACCACAAACCAATATCTCTCATGAACAATGCAAAAAAAAAATCCTCAACAAAATCTTAGCAAACTGAATCTAGTGGTATATAAAAAAAGAATTATACACCACAACCAAGTAGAGTTTATTCCAAAGATGCAGGACTGTTTCCATATAAGAAAACCAATCAGTATTATCTACCATATTAATAAACTAAAGGAAAAAAACATATATGATCATATTAATTGATACAGAAAAAACATTTAACACAACTTAGAACCCATTTATGATAAAAGCTCTTAGCAAAAAGAATGGAAGGAACTTCCTCAACCTGGTAAAGGGTTACAGAAACCCTACAGTAACCACCATACTTAACGGTATAAAACTGGAAACCTTTCTCTTAAAATCAAGAACAAGGCAAGCATGTCTTCTTTCACCACTCTCATTGATGTAAATACCAGACAGTGCAGTAAGGCAAAGGACAAACTGAAAAGGAAGAAATAAAACTGTCTCTTTGCAGATGGCATGACTGTACATACATAAAAGTCCCAAGGAATCTACCAAAAACCTATATAATTAATAAATGACGGAGTTCCCGTCGTGGCGCAGTGGTTAACGAATCCAACTAGGAACCATGAGGTTGCGGGTTCGATCCCTGGCCTTGCTCAGTGGGTTAAGGATCCGGCGTTGCCGTGAGCTGTGGTGTGGGTCACAGACATGGCTCGGATCCTGCGTTGCTGTGGCTCAGGCATGGGCCGGCGGCTACAGCTCCGATTAGACCCCTAGCCTGGGAATCTCCATATGCCGCGGGAGCGGCCCTAGAAAAGGCAAAAAGACAAAAAAAATTTAAAAAAATTAATAAATGAGTTTATTAGCAAATTTGCAGAATACAAAATAAATGTACAAAATCAAATCTATTTCTATATGCTGGCAATAAACAGTAGGAAATCAAAATTTAAAACTGTTTGCAATCACTCCAGAGAGAAAGGGGGAGGAGGAGGAGGAAAAAATACTTAGGCATAAATCTAACAAAACATGTACAAAATCTGTATGCTAAACTACACCAAAGAGTTCTCTTGTGCAGTGGGTTAAGGATCCTGCCTTGTCACTGCAGTAGTCAAGGTCAATGCTGTGGTGTGGTTCCATCCCTGGCTTGGGGAACTTCCATATGCTGTGGGTACAGCCCAAACCAACTAACCAACCAAACAAACAAAAAACTACACAATTCAGATAAAAGAAATAAAAAAAGATCTAAATTAATGGAGAGATGCACCGTCCATGCACTGGAAGATTCAACATAGTAAAGATATCAATTCTCTCCAAGTTTAATGCAATTATTACGAAAATCCCACAAGAATTTCTGTAGATGGAGATAAGTTTTTTGTTTTTGTTTTTGTTTTGGTCTTTTTAGGGCTGCACCTGCAGCATATGGAAGTTCCCAGGCTAGGGGTCGAATCGGAGCTATTGCCGCTCGCCTACACCACAATCACAGCAATGTGGGATCTGAGCCACGTCTGCAACCTATACCACAACTCAAGGTACTGCTGGATCCTTAACCCACTGAGCAAGGCCAGGGATCAAACCCTTGTCTTCGTGGATCCTAGTCAGGTTCATTACCACTAAGCCACGACGAGAACTCCTAGATAAGTTTATTGTAAAATTTATATGGAAAGGCAAGGGAAGTTAAAGCAATTTCAAAAAGCAAAAAGTTGGAATCCCACTACCTGATTTTAAGACTTATTGTAATAAACACAATATCAAGATAGTGTGGGGAGTTCCCGTTGTGGCTCAGTGATAATGAACCCAACTAGTAGCCACAAGGATGCAGGTTCAATCCCTGGCCTCACTCAGTGGGTTAAAGGATCCAGCATTGCCATGACCTGTGTAGGTCACAGACACGGCTCGGTTCCCACGTTGCTGTGGCTGTGGTATATGCCAGCGGCACCAGCTCTGATTCCACCCCTAGCCTGGGATCTTCCATACGCCGCGGGTGTGGCCCTAAAAAGACAAAAAAAAAAAAAAAAAGACAGTGTGGTATTTGCCAAGGGACAGACACAAAAATCAATAAAATGGAATAGAGAGCCCAGAAATAGATTCACACAAATACAGCCAGCTGATTTTTGACAAAGGTGCAAAAGCAGCTGAATGGAGAAAGAATGAGTCTTTTTAGCAAGTGGTGGTAAAACAATTGAATAAATAGGCAAAGAAATGACCCTCAGCCCTATGCAAAAAATTAATAAAACAGATGGTAGATTTAAACATAAAATGTAAAAGTATAAAACTTAGAATACTGGAGTTCCTGTCGTAGCTCAGCAATTAACGAACCCGACTAGCATCCATGAGGATCAAACCATCCAGGGTTTGATCCCTGGCCTTGCTCAGTGGGTTGAGGATCTGGCGTTGCCACAGACTAGGAGAAAATATCTGCAAATCACATATCCAACAAAGGACTTGTATCCATAATAGAAAAAGAACTCTAAACTCAAGGGTTAGAAAACAAGCGGAAAATGGGCAAAAGTCTTGAACAGAGGCTTCTTTGGCGAAAGGGGTATAAGGATGACAAAGAAGCACATGAGATGTTCGACGTTATTAGCTGTTATGGAGATGCAATTAAAACCATGATGAGATACCATTATCTATTAGAATTTCTAAAATAAAAAATGTTGGACTTCCTTTGTGGCGCAGTGGCTTAAGGATCTGGCATTGTCACTGGAGCAGCTCAGGTTGTTGCTGGGGCACAGGTTCGATCCCTGGCCCAGGAAACTTCCACATGCACCAGGTGCAGCCAAAAATAAAAATAAAATAAAAAATTTGACAATTCTGTTTAGGAGAATGCAGAGAAATTGGATCTCTAATGTGCTGCTTGTGGAAATGTTCAATGGTCCAGCCAACTCTAATATAGTTTGGCAGTTTCTTCTAAAATTAAACATACACTCCCAGTATGATCCAGCAAGAGCGCTTATGGGCATTTATATGCTTGTACACAAATGTCCATACCATGGACTACTGCTCCACAATGAAAGTTGGTTCAGAGAGGTCCATTAAGCTGTTGGAAGACTAGTCACATCACAGAACAATACTGTGCAGCGCATAAGTTTACTGTGGAAGGCAAATAAGATGAGGAAGATCAGTGCTCTGTGCGGAGCATGTCCAGGGTTTAGTGGACCCTCAAGGAGGTACAGCCAATATGACCTTGGTGGAGCCAAGGTTTTCCAGAGGAAGCAATGGGTAAGCTGTGGCAAGATGTCGAGCAATGGGGCTCAGACACTGTGCTGCTCCCCCACCCCGCCCCCGTTACAAAGGACAGGTCTGCAAGGTCTGAGCCCAGGGAGATAGGGAAATAGGAAGGAACCAGCAAAGGACTCAAAAGGAGCAGCTGGTGAGGTGTAGGAAAAAAAACCAAGGGAGTAGGGTGATCTGGAAGCCAGGTGAAGAAAGCATATCTTGGAGGAGGTAGGGACTGGCTGTGTCATAGGCTGCTGAGAGGCCACATAAGATAATAGACCAGTGGATTTAGCAACATGGTCACTGGTGACTTGACAAGCATTAACACTTGATCAACCGAAGAAGTTGGCTCATGGCAGAAATTCTGAATGCAATAAGTTATTTGTAAGGCCCACTTTGTCTGATAATTAACAATAAGGAGTTTATGAGATATCACTCCATTACTTAGGGTGTGTGTCTTTTCAGATCTAAGATGTTTTCCAAATTTTGACATACAGATAAAGGTTCCCAATTTAGGTGAGTGAAGCCAGGCACTGTAATGCATTGGTTTGACACTAAGATGGTCCTTAAGTTTTGCATTTCATTGAAGGGAAACATTGCAGGGAAATCTGCCATTAGGAGAAAAGGCAGAGAGCTTGGCTGTTTAGTGTTCCTGGAGACCTCCCTTTCATCTCAGTTAATCATCTAGCCACATCTCTGTTTAGTTCAAAGGCTTCCAAATTTCAGAGAACAAAGACCAAGACATTCTACAGCATAGTACCTGGATAAACACAAATATCTTAGGTCCAAGTGATTTCTTCATAATTTTTCCTTTAATTTTTTATGGGAGATTCACAGTTCTGATTTGTTTCATTTCTCAAAGAGGACACTTATAAATTCAATTTCCACAGTGTCATCATCAACAGAGGCATTCCCACTTTATGGTCGGGGGAAATTACTTGACCAGGACCACAAACTGGTACCTGGGAAACTCCAGTCTTCTACCCTGGAGTCCAGCGTGCTCTCCCTGACACAATGCATCTAGTAGGTACTCTCCAATCAAAAACATTTTCCTGGAGTTCCCTGGTGGCCTAGTGGGTTAAGGATCAGTGCTGTCACTGCCGTGGCTTGGGTTTGATCTGTGGCCCAGGAACTTCCACATGCCCCAGGCACAATGAAAAAAAAAACCAAAAACATTTTCCTGAGAGCATTCAAAGCCCTTTACTGAAGTTTTACTTCATTTTTCACCCAACGAGCAATCCAGGTCCTCTTCTCCCATCAGCCTGGACCGTCAGAATTCTAAAGCTGATGCTCATTTTTTTCCACCCAAATCCTGCCCTTCCTTCCAGCTCAGCATAGGCTACCACTGTCCCTGACTGCTTCCACGTCACAGAAGTGCCCCCTTTCCCCCTACCCCTTTACCATTTCTCCACCATAATTTACAATCTCACATTTGTTAATTAACAATTAAAACATGCTAAGATCTTATTCCTTCAGAAGATAGGCGGCTGTTATCTTTAACTGCCCAGGACACAATCTAGGAAAGTTAAAAAAACAAAAGCTTTCAAGCAAGAAAAACCAGCTGTCATAAACTTAAAAACTCTATTCCAGGTAAAGAACTTGACCCAAGATTGGATTATGTTGATCTGTTTTCATATAGGGTTAACAATCTGAACATCATGGACCCAGAAGCCCCTACTAGCTAACAAGTATGGAGTGCTTGCTCTGTGCCAAGCACTGTGTTAAGTGCTTTACCTACCATGCAATCCAGAGACTCAGAGATTAGTAAAGGTGCCCAAGGCCACAGACAGGAATGGATGGAACCAGTACACAAGCCCTCGCTTTAAACAACTGCTTTCTGCAGCCTGTGAGCAAGCAGCTGCACTGACAACAGAGGCAGGAATCCTGACTGCAAGAAAAATCAAGTGAATTGAAAAAAAGCAGACACTAAAACTGCAAGTGCATAGAAGCCTGGGGTTTACTCGGTGCAAGAACAAAGGCCCTTCCTGGTAGCCTTGGAGTTGTGTGCTCCGTTTTGGCACAACACAGGGGACTCAAGCTCCAGGTCTGAATTTACCTTTCCCTGTCCCGAGAATTATATTGTTTTTGGTATCGGTTGTGTTAGAAAGTCTGCGAGGTAACTTCCAAAGAAAATGGTTAAAATACACACCAAACTCTTTTATCCTAAAAAGTTCAAAAAGAATCAGAAAACTCATTTTTGAAAACCTCCTTTTTCAACAAAGGAAGTGTCAATTTACTTCTCATATTTGCATAGTACTTTCACTCTTTTCAAAGCCTTTTGCATTCATTTCTTTTCATTCTTTGAGCACTCCGGGAAGGGCATGGAATGGGGGCCTGGGAAGGGAGGAGAGCTTCAATATCTAACTATAAAACAGAAATTGAGGCCAGAAAGCGTCAAGTCCAACGCCCTCGACGTCTAGGTGGCTAGTTGGCAGGGGAGCCAGAGAGAAACTCCAGGTCTCACCAGCCAGCGTTGCCTCGAATTGTTTCTAAGGCATTAGGTTCCCCGTTATTTCATATGTCCCAGATGTCTGATGAACACACCTCTGGGTTGTATGGGTTCCCCTTCAATCCAGGCGGGCTTCCCGGAGGAAGCCAACCGCCCGGGGGCCGGCGATGGTCGCGCATCACGTGCCGGGGGGGGTCCCCGGGCAGCCCCGGGGACACCCCCGGCCCGCAGCAGACAGTGTCACGTGAGGAACCGGGCTCCGGGGTCACGTGCCGGGGGGGGGTTCGGGGGCGGCGGGCGTCCGGGCCCCGCCCGCCGGGCACGCGGGGAGCGCGCCAGGCCTTACGGATCGCAGCGGGCCGGAGCCGCGGAGGGGGGCGGGGGCGGCGGCGGCGGGGGCGGAGGGGGCGGCCCCGCGGCCCCGCGTCCGCGTCACGTGGTGCGAGGCGGGCAGCCATCTTGCTACAAACACAAACAGAGAGGAGCGGCCGCCGCGGGAGCGCCAGCGCCCCCTCCCCCGCCGCCGCCGCCCCCCGGCCCGCCGCGCGTCGCCAACGCCCCGGGACCGGAGCCTCGCGCAGCCCGCCAGCCGCGGTAAGCGCTCGGCGGCCCCGGGGACCCCGACTGGCGGCCGGGCCCCGGCCAAGGCCCGCCCCCGACGCCGAGGCGGCCGCGCCGAGCCTGCGAGAGGCTGAGCGGGAGCGCGGGCCGCCGGCACGGACCCTCCCCCGCCTCCTCCCGAGGCCGCCGCCCCCGGGTGCGCCCGCCCTCCGGCCCTCCCCGCCGGACCCTCCCCCCGCGCGGGCCAGGCCCCCCGCGCCGCCCCAGGAGAGGCCGGCTCGCTCCCGGGGGCGGCCGCCCGCGCCCCACGCACCTGGCGCCCCCTCTCTGAAGGGCACGCCGTCCTCCCCGGCCGGGCCGCCTCCTTCCCACCCCCGCGCTCCTAACGGTCGTCGTCCTGCCCCTCGGAAGCTCGGCCCGGGCTCCCCACCTCCCCCCGCCCGCAGTCTCCGCCGGGGGCCCGGACCCTAATGCCCGGTGCTGCCCGGAGATTGCCCCCAACGTGCCTCTGGCTTCTTATCGAAATTAGCTGGGCCCTGCAGGTCTTGAAGTCCAAGCGTTCCATGACTTTGGCTAACGTGGAAGCCTTTTTTCTTAACCAAAGCACCTCGGCTGGGTCTTCGCTTAAATTTCCTTTCAGCAGGCGACGTTAGTGCTTGGTCATTGGGGTCTCCTTCCTCCTGGCTGCCTGGGCTTGTGAAACACCTTAGTCTTTCCTGTTAGCAGGCTGGGCCCTTCCCAGCACATCTCCCCTGATCCAGCAGCTCTCCAGCCACGGCCCCTCACACTTTGCCTTTTTATTTTGTTCCCCTCAAGTTCACTTCAAAAAGATCCTCATGGCTCATATCTTACCCAGTCATTACTGTAATTTCCAGTAAGCTTCCAGGTCTGGTCCATCGTAGGGCCCGGCCTGACCCTGAAAGGTAGATGCCCAACTAGTACTTGTTGGCCGGCTCTTTCCTCCATCCACCCAGTCTCCTGTCTTGCTTCTCATTGCTGCTTTTCCAAAGATCAGCCTTTACAATCTCTCTGCCCCTGAGAGCTGATGTGCACTTGCAATTTAGCCCCTGCCCTTTGGCCTTGCACCTGAAACACCATCAGTACCAACAGGCTGGTCCCTTTTGCTGCTCTCAGGGTGAGTTTTCTCTCTGGCTCCTTCAAGCATACCGTTCCTTGTGCACTCCTGCAGTCCGAGCCACTCACCCTTACTCCCGCCTCAGTTTTTTCTAGGTGGTGTGTCATTGGGCAGAGTTGGGGCAGATCTGGGCTTTGTGTTGCTACCATGGCCTGGGGTCCAGGGGCCTTGAGGGTCCCATATGGCGATTACAGCCAAATGAGTTGTGTTCTAAGACTCTTGGCCTGGTTTTCTCAGCCAATGGATGCGTCAGTATTGTGTGTGGTTTGGTGGATTAAAGGACCCCAGTTTGCCCCAGCTTTTACATCTGTGGTTGGAGTTTGGGATGGGGGAAAAAACCCCAAAAAACAGAAATAGCCCCGCTTTAGAGCAGAGGAGGTGAGAAGAGGTGGCTCTGGGCAGGATTTTTAGTAGTCTAGTAAGGAATTAAAAATGGTTTCAAAGTCACAAAGTGTGCCTGTGAGTTTGGGGTGGTTGTGGGTACACATGAGCCCCTTCTCCAGGCTGGCTCTGGTGTCTGGGACATCAAGGTCTGTTGGGGCAGCTGAGGCTCCCTTCCCTGTTTTCCCTGACTGGAGCCCAGGTCTGGGCAAGTGGGCAGAAGGATCAAATGAGGTAAAGTGTGAAAGTGCTTTGAAAACTGTTAACTGCTAGACATGCCACTGGGTGTGGTCCTGATGGCTCAGAGAGCAGAGCCGGGATAACTGACCAGCAGGGAGAAACACAGGCTTGCACCCCTTTTTAAGCCTCAGAGTTCTCACCCGACCTCGGACCATGCGTGGCAGAGAGTCTTTCCATCCTGAGAAAGGGCAGAGAAACCTCCAACAGGCTTGGGGCTGGGCGGTTGCTCAAATGTTGGGGAATTTGGGATTCTACTTCTCTTGACAGTGGTGCCTTCCTGTGCCAAGGCACATTGCTCTGGATCTGGGCTAATTTTAGGGGTGATGGAATGTTCTTAACTTAGTTTGTACTGGGACTGCCTATTCTCTGGATCTTTTCCTTCTGTGATTTCTGAACCCCAGAGAGCAGGCTCCCCTCCTGTTCCCTCAAGCCTGTTGTGAGCACCCAGGACCAGTGTGTGTCTTCTCCCCTCGATTCCAGCAGGGGGCAGTCTTCTAGTAGCAATAATTCAGATGCCAGGGGAGTGAGAGTATACAGAGGCTAGAGAAGGAGGAGACTGCCTGGGGGAGAATGGGTAGATGAAGCGGGTAGGGCTGGGGGGGGGGGGCTAAGCACACCACCAGGTAGCCCGGAAGGGATACCGTCCCCAGTTCCCTGCCTGCCACCTCCCGCTCTTTTCCTTCATTGGAAAGAGATCAGAACCCTGGGCGTTGAGAGTTGGTAATAGAGAAACTTAAGACAATTTTTTTTTTACCTTTTCTCAAGGACTTCCCTCCTGGCAGGATTTCAGATTTCTCTTATGGGACAGTGTAATTAGGGAATGATTTCCTTGTTCTTCAGAGGGGAGAATGAGCTGGAGTCAGTTTTGTTTCTCTTGTCTTCCATTCTTCCACATAAGCAGACTGTAGGCGTTCCCCTCTGCCCAAGGGGTGCAGGGGGTTACTTAACTCGACCACTGTCGGGATTCGGGGGCCAGATAATTCTTTGTCCTGGGGGTTGTCCTGTGCATTGGAGGATGTTTAATAGCATCCCTGGTCTCTGCTTATCATGAGGTGCCAGTAGTGTTTCCCAGTCACACCCACCAGCTGTTGCCAGGTGTGCCATGGGAAGCACAGCTGCCCCAGTTGAGAACTGCTGGCTTTGAGGAAACAGGTGGAAAAGATGCATGCCTCTTTGGAGCACTAGAAGCCCTAGTGTGTGTGTGCTGCTCACAGCCTGTGGAAGAGCCTGGCAGCCACCAGGTTCCGGGACCCAGTCCTCTGGCCGAGCTCTTTCTTACCTACTGCTCCTCTGCTCCCTCTCACCTCCGCAGTCTCCCTGCTTCTCACACCGGAGCCAGCCAGCCACATTTCCTCAGTACGACCAGGACAGAAGGTGACGGCCGGAAGCGGAAAGCCCCTGGCGGCTAGCCGCCTTTGGCA
The DNA here is from genome assembly GCF_016906955.1 of Phacochoerus africanus. Taxonomy (NCBI): domain Eukaryota; kingdom Metazoa; phylum Chordata; class Mammalia; order Artiodactyla; family Suidae; genus Phacochoerus; species Phacochoerus africanus. Next base: position 9,543,706 of record NC_062548.1, on the reverse strand, counting down.
CTCCCTGGAAGGGTGGGAGGGTGAGTCGTCCCCTCTCTGTCCCCCTGCCCCACAGCGGCTTTCCATGCCCACAGGACCCTTCCGTCCTGTCCATTTAGAAGATGGGGCTCTTCTGAGGTGAACTGGAAGACTCAGAACAGCCTCTCCTAAGTTTGTTTGAAGGAAGCGGGCTGTTTTTCTTGGAGTGGGAGTGACTTAGGTATGCAGCAGCTCTCCCCACGTGTCTTCTTTTTCTTAAATCTTTTTTTCAGTGGTGCTAAAATATAATGTATACCATTTTAACCCCCGCCCTTTTTTTCCATGGTTGCGCCCATGGAATATGGAAGTTCCCAGGCCAGGGATTGAATTTGAGCCACAGCTGTGATCTACTATAGCTCATCACAGTGCCAGATCCTTTAACCCACTGTGCCGGGCCAGGGATCAAACCTGTGCTGCCACAGCTACTCAAGCTGCTACAGACGGATTTTTAGTTTTTTTAGGGCCACTCCTGCGGTATATGGAAGTTCCCAGGCTAGGGGTCAAATTGGAGCTGCAGCTGCCAGCCTACGCCACAGCCACAGCAACATGGGATCCCAGCCACGTTTGTGACCTATACCACAGCTCATGGCAACACCAGATCTTAACCCACTGAGCAAGGCCAGGAGTCAAACCTGCATCCTCATGGATACTGGTCAGATTCGTTTCCACTGAGCCACATTGGGAACTCCTACAGCCAGATTCTTAACCCAATGTGCCATGGTGGAGACTCCCTGTTTTAGCTGTTTTTAAGGACACAATTCAGCAACATTAAATACATTCACATTATGGAGATTCTGTTGTAGCTCAGCAGGTTATGAACCCGACTGGTATCCATGAGGATGTGGGTTTGATCCCTGGCCTCACTCAGTAGGTTAGGGGTCTGGCATTGCCAAAAGCTGCAGCGTAGGTCACAGATGTGGCTTGTATCTGGCATCACTGTGGCTGTAGTGTAGGCCAGCAGCTGCCACTCTGATTTGATCCCATCCCAGGAACTTCATATGCTGCAGGTGTGGCCCTAAAAAGAGAAGGAAAAAAAAAAAAAAGATTCACGTTGTGTAGCCATCCACCCCATCTGCAGAACTTTTTTACCTTCCCATTTCACTTGAAACTCGATCCCTATTAAACATCTCCGCTCTCCTTGCCCACAGCCCTGGCACCCACTGTCTACTTCCCTCTGAATTTGACTCCCCTAGGAATCTCACGTAAGAGGAGTTATCTAATATTTGTTCTTTTGTGACTGGTGTATTTTACTTGGCTGATGTTTTCAAGATTCATTTATTGGTCGGATTATGTGAGGGTTGTAGCTTAGAAAGAATTAACCTTACTCCACTGTTCTGGGAGGCCTACTTGAATTCAGTGGCAAGAAGAGCTTTGCACCAGGCTTGTCTCCTCTGACAGCCGTGTCCGCAGTGGCGGGCTCCATCTCCAGAGGTGTCCAGCTGAGACTGTTGTAGAAGAGCTGCCCCTGCTGGGGGAGGGCATCTCGATGGCCCCAGAAGCTCTAGGGGTCTGGGAGTGGGGGCGTTTGCTTCATCCTCTGGTCTGCACCTACTGGTGGGAGCCGCCTTCTCTGGGCCTCTCTGGTGGAAACCCTTGTCCCTCCTTCCTTCCCAGAGTCTTGGAGTTGATGGGAACTGGGGAGGCGCTCCAGTCCAGCCTCCGCCCCAGCCAGTGAGGGAAGCCCTCCCACCCTCTGCTCGGAACCACCAGGGATGAGCCACCTCCCAAGAGCCGCCTCTACTGTTCCTTAGAGGGGCAGGTCACTGCTGCCGTCGCCATTTCTGTCAGCCTCAGTAAGTCTGATCTTTCTGCTTTATGGTAAGGGCACCTTCCTCCTCGCTTGTGTTGTAATGCCACTGTTCCCTTCTTGGTTCTTTGTACTGAAGCTCTGGCTCTTCCTGACCCCAGGGAAGGGGCCTGGGTGTTGATTCCTCCTTGGTAGATGAGCGCTGGGCACACTGGCCGGACTTGCCTGCCCTCAGCCTTCAGTGTGTATCTCACCTCCGGCCCTGGAATAGAGCCCCCCTGCTCCCCTTGTACAGAATTTCGCCCCAAACGGAGTCTCTGGATTCTAGCTGCTGAGCAGCCAGACCTGAGTTTTTTCAGGAGAGAAGTAATTTTGCTCCAGATAAACTACTAACCCTTTTCATAACTGGCCTTTTTTGTTTCTAGAGTATTCGTGGGTCAGGTGGGTGTTTTGCTTCCTCGTATGTGTTTTTTCTTTGTTCTGAACATGCAGGCATTCCTCAGGCACCCCTTTACTGAATGCTGGGTGTTTGGCGAGAGTGCTGAGCTATGGAGAGGTGCCTGGCGTTCTCAGCCATGCCTCCAGCACCTCAGCCAGCTCTGCTGCGTGAGCTGACCGCTGGGGAGGCCTGCTGGGAGGACATGCAGGGGCTCTGATCCCCTGTGCTCCATATAACCCGCTGCTGTGCGCAGCTCCACGAGGACAGAGGAGGGATGGAGGCAGGGAGGTCTGTCTGACCATTAATTTAACTCCTGTTTCTTCCTTTCATGTTTCCATAAGGATCTTGCCTAGATGTGAAGGTCCCTCCTTGGGCACTGCTCTGGTCAGACCAACATCCAGTTGCTTGGGGACCCTGGTTCACTCCAGCACAGCCCTTTTCCTGAGAGAGCTTGGCCCCCGACCTACCTGCTTCCCTGGGCAAGGCTGCCAGGTGAGTCTGGGCCGGAGGGAGGGCATCCCCTTACAGAAGGTGGAAGGGGCTGTAGCTGCCTGTCTCCTCCTCTCCCCCAGGTTTCCCCCCAGCGTGACTCTTTGGTTAACTCATGGTGTGAGTGGCCTGTGGCTGGCTCGGGTGAGTCCTTAGAGAACCCATTACTGTGCCCGCTTAGGTGGGGACCTGTTCCTCATCCTCTTGGGTTCTTCGGGCGTGCTGTCCCAAGGCCCAGTGTCCCCCATGCCTCCGCAGGTGTTTGGAGAGTGAACGCCAGGTACCCCCTCCCCTGCTCACCCCCTGCGACCTCTAGGACACACCTAGCTCCACGATGGCAGCAGAGACCCTCAACTTTGGGCCTGAGTGGTGAGTCATATGTGCTTTGGGTGGTGTGGAGAAGCCGAGAAGAACAGAACTGCTCAGATTCCTGTTTCTCTCCATCTCGTGTCCTTTTTCCAGGCTGAGGGCCCTTTCTAGTGGTAGCAGTATGGCCTCCCCACCCCCGTCCCCTGCCATGCCCAAATACAAGCTGGCTGACTATCGCTACGGGCGAGAGGAGATGCTGGCCCTCTATGTCAAGGAGAGCAAGGTGAGGGGGCGGTGAGGGGTGTGTGGCCCAGTTGCCCACTAGGCCTCGGCCAGTGGAGAGGGCTCAGGAGCATGTGTACCACACAGTACCATCCTGCCCTCATTGGCAGGTCCCTGATGAGCTGCAGGACAAGGAGTTTGCTGCTGTGCTGCAGGAGGAGCCACTGCAGCCCTTGGCGCTGGAGCCTCTGACCGAGGAGGAGCAGGTGGGGCCAGGCCTGGGCAGCTGCAGTGTGGGCGTGGGGTCTCCACCTCAGCGGGGGGTGAAGTTGGGAAGGGAAGTGGTGGAGGTTGTGGTTCTGGATGGGGTGGGGCTGGTCGGGTGCTTGGGTCCTCACTCCCACCCCTGGCTCCCTCCTCAGAGAAACTTCTCCCTGTCAGTGAACAGTGTGGCTGTGCTGAGGCTGATGGGGAAAGGGGCTGGTCCCCCCCTAGGTGGCACCTCCCGTGGCAGGGGCAGCACACGGAGCCGAGGTAGAGGGCGGTGATGCCATGTTCTGCGGCGGGCAGAGGTGGGGCCTGTGGTCTTGAGGACTCGGAGAGGGGAACCAGCAGGTTTCCCACGTGCATCTCGTTCCTTCTCCAGGCCGAGGCCGTGGTGACAGTTGCTTTTACCAAAGAAGCATTGAAGAAGGCGATGGGACCTTTGGCCGAAACCCCCGGGAGATCCAGCGTAGCCAGAGTTGGGATGACAGGTGCAGACTGGAAGCAGGTGGCATAGAGGCAGAGCAGAGAGAGGCCCCAGGGTTAGGGCCAGGGTCCCATGGAGGGAGGCTTGGTACTCTGTCATCAGAGGGCACCGGGAGACCCACTCATTAGCCCAGGTCAGAGAGCTCTCTCCATGCCCTCTGATCCCCTGTGGCCCCACCCTCTTCCTTCCGATTATCCGTGCACCCGATTGGGCTCCCTCCCAAGCCCAGTTTTCCTCCCCCTGCACCCCCTCCTCTCAGGGCAGAATGGACAAGGTGAGCAGAGCCCCTGGAAGTCAGGGAGGGAATTGTCCTCTGATCTGCACCTTTCCTTCTGCAGAGGCGAGAGGCGGTTTGAGAAGTCAGCCAGGAGGGATGGAGGTATGGAGAGTGGCGAGGGTGGTGGCAAGGGCCCGAGGTCATTGAGAGTTGGGGGAGGTCTGAAGGGGGTGACCCCAGGTGGGAGATGTTTCCTAGGGGAGGCAGGGGGCCAGGGGGCCTGGAGCGTGGCAAGGTGCATAGTAGGAGTCTCGCAGGGACCGTGGCTGCCATCTGCTGACTGTGTCTTCCCCTACCCCAAGCACGATCCGGGTTTGAGGAGGGAGGGGCTGGCCCGAGGAAGGAGCATGCCCGCTCAGATAGCGAGAACTGGCGTTCTCTCCGGGAGGAGCAAGAGGAAGAGGAAGAGGGCAGCTGGAGACTCGGGGCAGGACCCCGGCGAGATGGCGACCGCTGGCGCTCAGCCAGCCCTGGTGAGATTGGGGCCGGGGGGGCCGTGAGCACTTCCGAGGGAGGACACCCGTAGCCAGGCCCAGGGAGCAGAGAGATCTGGAGCGGGGCAGGTGGGCCAGCAGTCCCAGAAATGCCAGCTGTGTCACGGGGTCCTGGTGGGCAGCAGAGGAGGGGAGACCCTGACTTGACCGGCATACTGATTCTCCTTCTCCGACTTTTCTGATCCAGATGGCGGCCCCCGCTCGGCTGGCTGGCGGGAACATGGGGACCGGCGTCGAAAGTTTGAATTTGATTTGCGAGGGGATCGAGGCGGGTGTGGTGAAGAGGAGGGGCGGGGTGGGGGAGGCAGCTCTCACCTCCGGAGGTGCCGAGGGCCCGACGGCTTTGATGATGACAAGGACGGGCTCCCGGAGTGGTGCCTGGACGACGAAGATGAAGAAATGGGCACCTTCGACGCCTCCGGGGCCTTCTTGCCCCTCAAGGTATCTGGCGGGGGTGGGGGTTCCTCAGAGGTCAGTGGGATCCTGCCTCGGGGGGGGGGGGGGTCCTCCCTGCGCTCGTTGTCCTCTGCCCCTCACCTCCTCCTTGTATCCCCAACCCACACAGAAGGGCCCCAAGGACCCTATTCCTGAGGAGCAGGAGCTCGACTTCCAGGGGCTGGAGGAGGAAGAGGAAGAGCCGCCGGAAGGGCTGGAGGAGGAGGGGCCTGAGGCAGGTGAGCCTGCGGGTTTGTGCCTTGGGTCAGGTCCATGGGCAGCGGGAGAAAAGCGGGTGCTGACCCAGTGTGGAGAGGAGCCTGGAAGCAGCACGGCTGTGTCAAGAAGGCTCAGTGTCAGATAAAAATCAAGACAATCGGAATGACCCTCAGAAGTCCCTGAAGGACCCTGTAGAACACGGTGCTGAGTCAGTGGCGGCGTGATGTGGATGCGCGTCCATGACCGTAGGGGCGAAAGAGGGGGTGTGCGGAGCGGGCTTCACAGTGTTCGTTCCCCTGGCGTTCGTCGTGTTGACCAAAGTTACATGGATGGACACCACTCAGAGGCCCTTCTGGCCGAAAACGAAGGGTTCATGCTAAATCGATGTGAAGGCTTTCCAGTGTTTCGGTTTTGAATTCTTGTTGTTACCCTTCCCTTTCAGGCACGAAGGAACTGACCCCCCTGCCTCCTCAGGATGAGCAGTCCAGCTCCCCATCCCCACTGCCCACCTTGGGCCCGCTCTGGGGAGCTAACGGGGAGGGCGATGATGCTGTGGACAAAGACCTGCCAGCCGCTGAAGGTAGCCAGAGGGTGGGGCCGCCCTTTCCCTAGAGCCTGGGCCTGGTGGGGAAAATGCTCCCCTTCCCTGTGGGAAGGGGGACCAAGGGCTGTTTGTGGGGAGCAGGATTAGAGCCCCCTTTTCTGGAATAAGAGTGGTAGGGGGCTGTTGCTCCCCCCTCTCTGGACTTGCTTATCCCACCTTCCCCTCTTTGTTCCTCCTAGGAGACGACACGAGGGGTATGCAGCTGAGTCCTGGTGTGGGCTCACCCCCTGGCCCTCCAGGAGATCTGGAAGATGATGAAGGCTTGAAGCACCTGCAGCAGGTGGGGGCGGGGGGGGGGGCGTTGCTGAGAAGGCTCCAGAGAGCCTTCCCTAGCAGGAACAGGGTCTTTGTTCCATCTTTCCTTGCCCCGGTTCCAAGCTCTTCCCATCTGTCCCGCTGTGTCCAGAAGCTGACCTCTTGGCCCCACCCCACCTTAGCCCCAGTCCTGTCCTAATGTTGCTGGGATTGGACGGTTGAGACTTCCCTCTCTCCCTGGGCTCCCAGGAGGCAGAGAAGCTCGTGGCCTCCCTGCAGGACAGCTCCCTGGAGGAGGAGCAGTTCACAGCTGCCATACAGGCCCAGGGCCTGCGCCACTCGGCAGCTGCCACGGCCCTCCCCCTCAGCCACGGCGCAGCCCGGAAGTGGTTCTACAAGGACCCACAGGGGGAGATCCAAGGTGCCATGGGGACCGGGGCATGCAGGAGGGGCTGCCGGGGCACTGGGACAGCACCATTCTCATTGAGGGCACCTCAGGCATGCCTTTCTGACCACAGGCCCCTTCCCTTGGTCCAGGCCCCTTCACGACACAGGAGATGGCAGAGTGGTTCCAGGCCGGCTACTTCTCCATGGCCCTGCTTGTGAAGCGGGGCTGTGATGAGGGCTTCCAGCCACTGGGTGAGGTGATCAAGATGTGGGGTCGTGTGCCCTTTGCCCCGGGGCCCTCACCACCCCCACTGCTGGTGAGTGGAGTGTCCCCCCCCTTGGTGCGGAACAGGGATGGGAGGCAGGAGCCTGATGGATGGCAGTGGGTGGTGCCCAGCAAGACAAGGTCAAAGCCGCAGGGGTACTCTCACCCTCTCTCAGGGAAACATGGACCAGGAGCGACTGAAGAAGCAACAGGAACTCGCGGCAGCGGCCTTGTACCAGCAGCTGCAGCACCAGCAGTTTCTTCAGCTGGTCAGCAGGTACGGGGCGCTTAGCAGGGATTGTCAGTAGGGCCAGCGCCGGCCCCATGGCTTGCCTGCCTCACGCCGGCCTGCATTTCAGCAGCCGCCAGCTCCCGCAGTGTGCTCTCCGGGAGAAGGCAGCTCTGGGGGACCTGCCGCCACCGCAGCAGCAGCAGCTCACCGCATTCCTGCAGCAGCTCCAAGCTCTCAAACCCCCCAGGTCTGTGGGCTATTTTGTGTTCCAGGGCTGTGTGTGTGTGTGTCTGTGTCTGTGTCTGTGTCACACTGGGTGGGGGTGCCGACCAGAGATGGCTTTAGGGTGCTGAGCATCAGTGCTTCTTTGCTTCTCAGGGGTGGGGACCAGAACTTGCTCCCGACGATGAATCGGTCCTTGTCCGTGCCAGACTCGGGCCCCCTCTGGGACATACATACCTCAGCCTCATCACAGTCAGGTCTGTGGCCAGTGAGTTCCCTGCTCGGCCGTGTCCTGAATCTTGACATCCCCTCCCCTCATCCCCCAGCAGTCCGGGGTGGATGGGTGGGGTCCTGGGGGTCTGCTCCTTTCTGCAGCTGCCTTTGCCCTCTGCAGGCGGTGAGGCCAGTCTTTGGGACATACCAATTAACTCTTCGACTCAGGGTCCAATTCTAGAACAACTCCAGCTGCAACATAAAGTGAGTGGGCATCCGGGGCTGGAGTCTTTGGGTGATCAAGGGTCAGGCGGAGGTGGGAGGGCGGGACGTCTGATCTCAACCACACCAGTTCCAGGAGCGCAGAGAAGTGGAGCTCAGGGCGAAGCGGGAGGAGGAGGAGCGCAAGCGCCGGGAGGAGAAGCGCCGCCAACAGCAGCAGGAGGAGCAGAAGCGGCGGCAGGAGGAAGAGGAGCTGTTTCGACGCAAGCAGGTGGGGGTCCCATCAAGCCCTCAGCTTGTGCGGGCAGGGCCCGGGGCCAGCTGGCCGCCCGCCATCACTGCGTCCCTGCTTCAGGTGCGGCAGCAGGAGCTTCTGCTGAAGCTGCTCCAGCAGCAGCAGGCCGTGGCTGCTGTCCCCACGCCTCCTGCGCCCAGTTCCCCGCCCCCATTGTGGGCCGGCCTGGCCAAGCAGGGACTATCCATGAAGACGCTGCTGGAGCTGCAGCTGGAGGGCGAGCGGCAGATGCATAAGCAGCCCCCACCTCGGGAGCCGTCACGGGCCCAGGCCCCCAACCACCGTGTGGTGAGCAGGCTGGGCCCAGCCCCTGTGCGCTGGCACCTTTGGGGCGCTTGGGAACCCCTTCCGGTCAGCTCCTAGGGTGACCCGGGGTGGGGAGGCATGCTGGTCCGTGCTCAAATCTGGAGGCTCTCCCTGCTGCATGGCCCTCACCTTGCCCCGCCCCCTTTGCCACCTGAGCGAACCGCCCGCTCAGCATTCTTCCGTGTGGGTGTTGCTGTTTGGGCCACCCTGACTCCCTGCCATCCGTAGCAGCTTGGGGGCCTGGGCACCGCCCCCCTGAACCAGTGGGTGTCTGAGGCTGGGCCGCTGTGGGGCGGGCCCGACAAGAGTGGGGGCAGCAGCGGCCTGGGACTCTGGGAGGACACCCTCAAGAGCAGCGGGAGCCTGGCCCGCAGCCTGGGCTTGAAGAACAGCCGCAGCAGCCCCTCTCTCAGGTGGGTGCCAGGGCCTGCAGGGTCCAGGCCAAGGGCGGGGCTGGAAGGACACAGGACTCCTGAGCCAGTCCTGTGCCTCTGACTCAGCCCCATCCGCTTCAGTGACTCCTATAGCCACCTGTCAGGTCGGCCTGTGCGCAAAAAGACAGAGGAGGAAGAGAAGCTGTTGAAGCTACTACAGGGCATCCCCCGGCCCCAGGATGGTTTCACCCAGTGGTGTGAGCAGATGCTGCACACGCTGAGCACCACAGGCAGCCTAGACGGTACAGCGGTGCTCCCCTCGGGCCGGACCAGGGGTTCCAGACCTGCGCCAGGTGGGCCCTGACAGCCGCATCCCGCCCCGCAGTGCCCATGGCTGTAGCGATCCTCAAGGAGGTGGAATCCCCCTATGACGTCCATGACTATATCCGTTCCTGCCTGGGGGACACGCTGGAAGCCAAAGAATTTGCCAAACAATTCCTGGAACGGAGAGCCAAGCAGAAGGCCAGCCAGCAGCGGCAGCAGCAGCAGGTGAGGTTTCTGAGAGCCCCAGCCGAGAGGCCGAGGGCGCCTAGCACTCTCCTACCTGCCCCTTTGCTGCCTTGTAGGAGGCGTGGCTGAGCAGTGGCTCCCTGCAGACGGCCTTTCAGACCAACCATAGCACCAAACTCGGCCCTGGGGAGGGCAGCAAGGCCAAGAGGCGGGCACTGATGCTGCACTCGGACCCCAGCATCTTGGGTGAGTTTGGAGGCGGGGCCGGGGAGGAGGCTCCTTCCTCAGTGCCAGGCAGAAGCCTGGGTAGCAGAGCTCAAACCCAGCTTCCCCCGGCTTCAGGGTACTCCCTGCATGGACCTTCTGGTGAGATCGAGAGCGTGGATGACTACTGACCAGCCCGTCCCACCAGCGCCCTGGGCTGTAGGCCAGGGGCAGCAGCAGCGGCTTGGACCCCAGGGTCCCCAGCCTGCAGGCTCCCCTCGAGGAGCATAGGAGGAAGCAGGGGCAGGGGCCCCAGCACTTGTTACAAACCACACAATGCACCTTAATTCACCCACCACGAGGCACTTTACAGATTGGGGGGAAGGGGTTTTTTTTCTTTTCCTTTTTTTTTAAATTTTAAACAACATTGAAGAGAACATTAGGAAGATGAAAAAGATTGTTAAAAACTAGACTCTAAGCACCCCTTTCCCTTTTGGGGATAGTGGGCGTGACCATGAAAGATCCACAGAGGTTTTGTTTTGTTTCGTGTGTGTGTTTTTTTTTTTTTTTTTTTTTAAGAAAAAAGAAAAACAATGAAAAAAAAATGGTTAGGAGACTGAAAGAAAAAACACACTGTTATTTTGGGGCAGTGGGGACATGGGCCCCACGGACCTGTCCTGCCTGGCCCCCAAGGCTGCACTTACCCTCCCTGCCCCACAAGGTGGGCTATTGGGGTAACTGGAAGCTGGGGTGCCAGCAGTTTGCACAGCGAGGCCCCCACAGCCCCGCCGGCCGGACCCGCTGTGAACGGCTCCCTTGTTGCTGTGACTGTGGCGGGGGTGTCTGGGGTGGGGGCCAAAGTAGCCCCTTGGCTTTGCTGCTTCAGGGGAAAGTTGCACAAATGGGTCAGGCTGCCTCGGTGCCCCAGGCTGCCATCCTACGCTGGCTCACGAGGGTGGATGGGAGAGGGCCAGCCGTGCCAACCTCATCTGGCTGTTAGGCCGGCAGAACTTCCACTCTGGCCCTGGTGAGGGGTTTCAACCCCCCACCGCTGCCATTCGGGGGTCCGACCTGGGTATGAAGCTGAAAGCCCAGCTCCCTGCCTTGCCACATGAATGTATTCTCTGGGCCACAAGCCCCTGCTGCGCCCCCTGCCTCAACTCTGAGCGAGGTGGGGGTGGAGCGGTTCCTCCAGGAGCTGGAGAGAGAGGCACCACTTAATGACTGTCATTTCTCCTGTGAAGGGGGCGGAGGAGGGGCCGAGGAGTCCATGGCAGTGGGCAGCTTGGGGCTTCAGGTTGCAGTGCGGGGGCTGTTAGGAGTCCCCCCACCTGCGGCCAGCTGTGTGGCATCTGGACCACCCAGCCTTGCCCTGACCCCTCCACTGACCAAATGGGAGAGGAGCAAGTGGCCTCTCCCCTCCTGCTCCCCTGATGTGTTTTTAATGTTGGGGAGGGTGGGGTGTCAAGGATGGGAGTGTCTGTCTCCTGGGTTGGGGGGTAGGCTGCCCTTCACCAACTTCTTATTCCCAATCACCTATCTAGGTTTGTCTCCATTTGTGGGGTGGGGGGGGTTATTTTTTTTCCCCAGTTTGTAGTATCTCTTGGATTTCCCATTTAACTTTTCCCATGGACCTCATTGCTCAGAGTGCAGTATTAGGGCAAGATTCTGCCACTGCCTCCCCTCCATGAATGTATTTCTCCTTCCCGCCTGCCCTGGGGAAATGGGGAGTGGCCCCAGTTTTCTTTCCCCATCTGTCCCCAGAGAGATGACTTTTTTTTTTTTTTTTTTTGCACCAAAGTGGCAACTGGGTCAGTGTTGGGGGATAAAGCTGGCCTCGGGGGTGGAGGGATCCCCTCCACCTGCTTCTCCCTGGTTTCAACAGTGTTAGCGTCCGTGAAAAGACAATATTCTCTCTAAAGCAATAAGGGGGTGATGGGCCAGGGGGAAATGTCTTGCTGCTGCTGGCCCCCCAGCTCCCCCTTTCCTCGAGCCAGTATTTGGTGGCATTAGAGGTGTGGGGGGAGTACTGTTGTGACTGAATGTAACTGCCCCCACCCCTGCCGCAGCCAATGCAGGGGGCAGGGGGATGACGCTCTTCCCCGTTTCTTCCTCCTCCCTCCCCCCCCCCCAGCTAAAGAGACTTTGAATTTAGGGGGCCCTTGAGCCTGGAGAGGCCTTAACCCTGTGAGGAAGTGTAGGGGGAACCCTCTCCCACCCCCATCCCCTTCTGAGAGTGGTCAATGTTTACAAGCCCCTGAGCCCCCCAGCCCAGGGACTCAGCCCCTTTGCTGTCCTTTCCCAGCCCGTCTTCCTGGGCCCAGCTGCTCTCCCGCCCTTCCTGGGGTTAGGGTGGGTGCAGGGGTCATTCTGTATCCTGGCGTCAGCCTTGTACCCACAGTCTCCCCGCCCCCATGTGACTCCCCTCTCTTCTACCTGCCCCTGTAAATACTCCCCTTCCCCCAATAAAACTTGGTGTGTGTTCTCCCCTTCTGCCTGAGTCTTTTCCTGAACAGAGGGGACTCTGGGAACTGAAAGGGCCACAGGCAGGGGGCAGACACCTCTGGTTGGCTGACCCACAGGCCAGACTAGAAATGGGAGGGCTGTGTGTGGAACCCCTGTGACCTGCTGGGCAGAGAAGGTCCTCCTGCCAGTGACTCAGCTGTCATCTGAGGAGGAGTGGGATTTGGTGCCCCGTGTCCCCCAGCCAGTGTGCCCTCAGGGACAGGGACCTAGAGTGAGGAAGATACAAGCAAGGGTAGAGGCCAGATACAGAGTTGGAATTGGTTCCTTTATGGAAAAACTGAAAATATAATAAAAATTAAAATAAACCAAGTTTTAAAAAAGCCAGCCCCTGAAGTTTCCACCTCCTGCCTCTGGCCCTCCAGAGGGATGAGGCCCCAACCCCAGGGCAGCAAAAGGGTGAGGGCTTTCTGCCCCTCTTCCCCATTCTATCCCCATCTTAATCACCACAGTGGGGCCCCCAGGAGGAACCAAACCAGGGTAGGGGAGCAGGGACCCAAGGCCCCGTGGCCTGGCGGGGGAGGCTCGGTGTGCACCCAGCCCCAGAGCTCCCGGCCTGTAGTGTGGGCATGGGCAGGGCCCCTCCTAGCCTGGGCCCAGTTGGGGTCGGGGCTGTTAGTTCCAGATCTTGAGGAAGGAGTCCCAGGAGCCTGTGGCCACAGCCATGCCATCATCAGTGACACCAAGGCAGCTCACACGGTTGTCATGGCCTGCGAGGACACCTGTGACACGGGGGACATCAGAATTCATCCAGCCCAAGTTCCCTGTCCCTGCCTGCCCCCCTGCTCAGCTCCAGCCCTCACCTGCACGGTCGCCCTTCATGGCATCCCAGATGTTGCAGTTGAAGTCGTCATAGCCAGCAAGCAGCAGCCTGCCGCTGCGTGAGAAGGCAACAGAGGTGATGCCGCAGATGATGTTGTCGTGGGAATACATGAGGAGCTCCTGGTCGGCCCGCAGATCAAAGAGGCGGCACGTAGCATCATCGGAGCCCGTGGTGAAGGCATAGCCGTTGGGGAAGAACTGTGGGACATAGGACCGGAGTGGGATGAGGGCCCAGGGGCAGGGCAGGGCAGGGCAGGGCCAGGAGACTGGCAGACACGGGCCAGCCCAGCTCCCCCCAGAACTTACTGCCACGGCATTGATGTCGGATTCGTGGCCGATGAAGGTCTGTCGGCACATCGAATCTCGCACGTCCCACAGCTTGATGGAGGCGTCACAGGCTCCTGACACAAAGGTGCGGCCATCGGGGGCCAGCGACAGGGACATTACATCCCCACTGTGTCCAGCAAAACCCACTGTCTGCTGGCCAGTCTCAATGTCCCACAGGGCACTGGAAAGGTGACAAGAAGGGGTCAGAGCAGTGTGCAGGACAGAGGCCCTCTTCCTAACCCCTCCACCCCATGAGCCCAGGCCTGACAGAGCCACTGTGTCACAGAAGCCTGCTCCTGTCCCCAAAGGGTCCCCCCTTCTCCCTCCTTCCTGCCACCAGAGCAAGAGGCTGAGGCGTTGA